>NC_057825.1:12797626-13100657 GCF_910594005.1 Cervus elaphus
TTGTGCCTCTGGGGACTGTGGCAGTATGTACACCTGAGTGACTGTGACGTGTGTGTGTGTGTAGGATTGTATGCCTGTGTGTGGACAGAGTGAACATGTCTCTGTCAAATGAAACGTGTCCATGAGCTTGAGTGTGTGTCTGCATGTGCACTGTATGTGTGTCTGAGGAGGTCAGTGACACCTGAGAGTGTTTCTTTGTGCATAAAGGTTTCTGATAGGGAACTGGCTCTGTGGTGGAGGGGCCATGTGTTCCTGTGTGTGTTTGTAGCCTTCCAGACGGGAAGGCTTTGCATGACTCAGAACTGGAACAACCATGAAGGGCGATTTTGAACACAGCAACTTCCATGGTTCCCTACTGCCTATTGAATAAAGTCCAAATTCCCCTACCTGATATCCAGCCCATGGGGTGTCCTTCCCATCCTCAGATTTTCAATCCTCAGACTTCCCTCCACCTCTTTTCCAATACACCCATCTCTAGTCAGTTAAACCGGTCTCCTTGCAGTCTCCTGTGCCTGCAGAGCTTGTGTTACCTCTGTGCCCTGTGTATGCCCATTTTCCCCCATTGAATGTCCTTTTCCTCAATTCCCACCCAGCTACAGGCTCAACTGGTTTTGTGCAGTAAGTGGCTCTAATCAGTCTTCCCCACCCTAAACCTGCTTTTGTCCTAATTTCTTGTCTTAGTAGATGGTGTTAAAGATAGTTTAAAAGGAAATATCAATATTTGATCAGAATTGGGGAGCTTTCCTGGGCATCTCACTTTAGGAACGAGGATCTGACTGTATCTTAACCTTTATCCTCCAGGTTGGGCTCTGTTATTGTCTTCCAATGCCTTCCCTTCCCTCTTGTTTCTTTTCTTTTTTAAAAAAATTATCTATTCAATTATTTAATTTGGCTGTGCTGGGTCTTCATTGCTGTGCGCAGGCTTTCTCTAGTTGTGGTATGTGGACTTCTCATTGCGGTGTCTTCTCTAGTAGGGGAGCACAGACTCTAGGGCACACAGGTTTCAGTAGTTGCCGCACATGGGCTCAACAATTGCGACTCTCAGGCTCCAGAGCTCAGGCTTGGTAGTTGTGGCACACAGGCTTAGCTGCCTTGTGGCATGTGGGATCTTCCTGGATCAGGGATCAAACTGGTATCCCATGCACTGCAAGGTGGGTTCTTAACCACTAGATCGTCAGGGAAACCCATTATTTTCTTATCTATCAAGTTGGCCCAGCATAGCAGTCTGAAACTTCATGTTTCCTCCAGTGGATGTGTAGGATTGATGTGATTATCATATCTGGCTGTTCCAAGGATGCTAAAAATGTGGAAGGACCCACGGACACCCTGTACGGCCAAGATGATGGAAGGGCTGTATGCCTCTGGAAACTTCCCCTTAATTGTGGTGGGAACTATATGTCATGAGAGCCCCCTAAAGAAGAAAAGACCACAGAGGAAGTTTCTGAGTATAAACCACTAAACTGGGGGAAAACCTTCTATTCTCATTCCCACAGGTGCCAACTCTTCTGACAATGTCCCCAACCATTGTCATGGCACATGAGTTATCATGGTGATAGGAGGCAAGAACAGGGAAAGGATTATAAAACCTTGTGGTGGGAGAAGGGGTTTTAATTCATTTAAGCCTTTGTCAAATTGTGCTGAGTTTGAGCTATTGTGCCCTCTGCTCTCAACAGACAGAGTCATCAGGAAATAGGGTGATCAGCCATCCTGATTTGTCCAGGACAGAGGAGGTTATTTGGACAGGGGATTTAAAGTTTTAAAAACTAGGACAGTTCTGGGAAAATCAGGACAAGTTGGTGACCCTGTCAGGAAACCTATAAAATTCTCTATGGTTTGAGGAGACAGTATAGTTTACATCTCTCTCTCTCTCCATTAGTCTGGGACCTCCAACAAGATGATAGTTACTAAGGAGAGACCTGGTTCTGGTAACAAGGGGCATCCCCTCCCCAGGGAGCTGGGATGAACCTCCAGCCTTCCTGCAGTCTAAGTTCCAGCAGCTGATTTCTCCTTGAAAGGAAATTGGAGTGGTGAGACCAGCCCCTGGCTGAAGCCCAAGGAACACACTCCATGGGGTGCCTATATGGGGGTGACAATGAAGCATTGCTTGAGCGACCCCTGGCCTTATCTCAACCATAATCAGGGAGGACTTGAAAAGGGAACAGACAGGAGCTGACATCTACTCTGGCCAAGCTCCGTCTCTCCTTGGAAGCACCTTCTATAACTTCTGGGGTCCACTCCTGTCCCGCTCCTGCAGAGAGGAGCTTCCCAGCAGAATGCAGTGCCTTGGGGCTTGCTCATGTGTAACTCAATTAGATAAAGAAAATCTGTCAAGACTATAAACTCTGGGTAGTACTCAAGAGTACTGGATCTGAAGGGCCCAGAATGACCTAAGGCTTGGAGCGCCATGGTCGCCTTTGTCCAAGAAGTAATGGCATTCCCTCTCCTAACCCCAACTCTGTCTCCAGATGTTGTAGTCTTAACACAAAGCAGTCTACCCTACCTGACTATGTGCATATCTGAGCAAGCTCATAACTCTCAATGAAACTTAAATACACCAGTAGTTAGCTCCTACTCTTATGCTTTAAAGAACATCATCCATTTCCATAACCCTAAATATATCTCAAATTGAAGGTACCCCAAACATGTCAGTTTAATACTCAATATACTCTTCTTTGTATGCCTAATTCTCATCTAGTTCTGAACCTAGGCTAACTGTAATAATAACTAGATTGCGACTTAAACTTATCACAAACATTATTCACATGGCAGCTTAACTTAAATCTAACAGAGCTCTAACACAAACTAAGCTCTAACCCAAATTTAATCTACCAATGAGAATAAAACCTGAATTCTAATCTTAAGTAGTCTTTCCCTCTAACACTAGCAATAAAATAGTTTTAGTATTTCTTTTTTAAAAACTGAAGTATAGTTTATTTGCAATGTTATGGTAGTCTCGGGTGTACAGCAAAGTGATTCAGTCATTAATTAATTGTTAGTTGCTCAGTCACGTCCGACACTTTGCTGCCCCATGGACTATAGCCTGCCAGGCTTCTCTGTCCATGGAAATCTCCAGACAAGAATACTTTTGCAGATTCTTTCCCTTTATAGGTTATAAGAAAAATATTTGTAAACTTCTCTATTTTATTTAACTTATTTTTTTGCTATACCACACAGCATGTGGGATCTTTAGTTCCCCAAATCAGGGATCGAATCCATGCCCCATGCAGTGGAAGCAGGGAAGTCCCTCTTACAAAATAACAAGTATAGTTCCTGTGCTCCTTGTTGGTGTTCTCTTTTATATACAGTAGTGTGTATATGTTAGTTCTAATATTTCTAAGAAGAGCTCAAATTTATTTGAACCCCGACTCCTATATTTTCCCCAAATCTACTTACTATTCATTAAAATCAATCCAAATTGAACAATCTACATAATTTTAACTCAGTCCTAAGTTTGTCCAACTGCTTTCAAATTCTGAACCTAACTCTGGCTTTACCCTGACTAACCTCAGTCTTAGCCATAATGTGAACCCTAACCCTATTCTAACCATAACCATAATTCTGACCCTTTCCTAATCTCTGTCACAGCCCTGAAGTAACCTAATCTTGGTCGAATTCTCACACAACTGTGGGATTTTAGGAATGAGATCATGTGTGTTCTCAGTTATCCTGAGAGATGGAATACGTGGCTTCATAGGGAAAGATATTTGCCTACCCAGATCCCATCGCAGTCTTTGGCATGAGTGGGTTCTGAAGTTGCTCTCTTGGGGTCAACGTGCCCAGAGTGACTCACTCACTGGTCACAAAGGACTTTAGAAGAGCAAGGATCTAGAACACTTGCAGCCAGCACAGCTCTTATCTGGTGCTTCTGGGTATCAACCTCTTGGAAATTCAAGTGGCAAATAAATCCAGTTACTGCACCTGGCAACATGCTTTGAACATGGAGGAGCCTAAGGCAAATTCAAAAGCAAATTCACTTGATCTTGGTTCTGGCTGGGTCTAGAGTACCCCAGGCTCCTGTCTCCTGTCTGTAAACCTCAGTTTCTCCCCTTTCTTCCACCTCAAGGACAAGGGACACCCAGCCCGTGCCAGGGGCCGGGAAGAGCCCGCATCATCCCTCCAGAGTCAGTCCTAATGCCAGCCTGCAGCCCTCTCACCGGTGCCTCCGCTGGGGACCGCAGCATCGGCTCCAAGTCCTTCTGAGCGCCTCCTTGACCTCTTTGTTGCGGAGGCTGTAGATGAGCGGGTTGAGAGCTGGGATGACAAGGGTGTAGAACACAGAGGCCATCTTGTCCGTGTCCAGGGCGTAGCTGGAGCTGGGACGCAGGTACATGAAGATGAGTGTCCCGTACAGCATGGCCACGGCCGTGAGGTGGGAGCCACAGGTCGAGGCTGCTCGCCACCGGCTCTCGGCAGAACGCATGCGGATCACAGCGCCGGCGATGAACCCGTAGGACACGGCGATGGCAGAAAGGGTGGCTGTCTGGATGAAGCCACAGACGGCGAAGAGGAGGAGTTCATTGAGACTCGTGTCGTTGCAGGAGATGGCCAGCAGCGGGGGAATATCGCAGAAGAAGCTGTTCACCTCCCGGGAGCCGCAGAAGCTCAGGCGGAAGGTGAAGGTCGTGTGGACCACGGCGCTCACTGCCCCGCCCAGGCCGGAGGCTCCCAGCAAGACCAGGCACAGACGCCGGGACATGGCCGTGGTGTAGAGAAGAGGGTTTCCGATGGCCACGTACCGGTCATAGGCCATGGCTGCCAGCAGGCAACACTCGGCATCGGCCAGCCCTGCAAACAGGAACATCTGGAGGACACAGGCTGCGTAAGGGATGCTGGCGCGAGGCAACAGCTGGTCCACGAGCATCTTGGGGCCGATGGCTGAGGAATAGCAGGCATCTAGCAGGGAGAGGTTGGCCAGGAAGAAGTACATGGGTGTGTGGAGCTGGGCGTCTACGTGGATCAGCAGCATCATGCCTACGTTTCCCAGCAAGCTCACCAGGTAGACGGGCAGGAAGATGAGGAAGAGGGTCAGGCGCAGGTCCCAGCGGTCTGTGATGCCCAGGAGGATGAACTCAGCGGGGGCACCCCAGGCCCAGGTGAAGTTCTCAGGTGTCATTTTGCAGGACAGAGTCTGAGGAAAGACAAAGCAAGAGGGAGGTGAGGGAAAAGTCAGGACCATCACCAACCAGAAAGTACTTTGTACTGGGAACAGATTTGGGTGAGTCCTAACTGTGTAATAAAAAACCCACAGCACTTCTCAAAACCTGTATTTAAAAGAATCCTTCAATTAAAAATAAATGCATTTTAAAAATTACCTTTTTAGTGCTAAGTCCCTGCCACTTCCCAGGTAGCTCAGCTGTAAATAACCTGTGTGCCAATACAGGAGACTTAAGAGATTCGGGTTCAATCTCTGGGTGGGGATGATCCCTGGAAGAGGGCATGGCAACCCACTCCAGTATTCTTGCCTGGAGTATCCCATGGACAGAGGAGCCTGGCTGGCTATAGTCCATAGGGTCACAAAGAGTTGGACATGACTTAAAGCAATTTACCACACACATGCTACAACTTAACCTCCATGAGACTGGGACACTTGCCTGGCTTACTCAATTTTGAATTCACAGTACTGAGAACATTGCTGAGCACATAATAATTGCTTAATAAATAAAGGCACACTTTGTTTTATCGCACTTTATCATGCTTCACAGATGGTGGTTTTTTTGTTTTTTTAAACAAACTGAAGGTTTGTGGCACATTTTTTTTTCCAACAGCATTTGCTCACTTTGTGTCCCTGTGTCACGTTTCAGTAATTCTCACAGTATTTCAGATTTTTCATGATTATTATAGGTGCTGTGATGATCTGTGATTAGAGATCTTAGATGTTACTACTATGATTCACTGAAGGCTTAGGTGATGAGTATCATTTTTTAGCAATAAAGTATTTTAAAATTAAGGTATGTACATTGTTTTTTAAGACATAATGCTATTGCAGACTTAATAGGCTACAGTAGAGTGTAAACATAACTTTCATATGCCCTGGGAAACCAAAACATTGGGGTGATTCAATTTATTGCTATATTGGCTCTATTATTGCACTTGTCTGCGACCAAACCCACAATATCTCTGAAGTATGCCTGAATTTGTTATATGCATGAATGATGAATATGCCTTCTCCTCTCCAGTTTCCCAAGGAGAAAAAGAGGCAATGAAATGGGCACAGTCTCTGAATCCAAAGGGTAGCTAGCTAGGTTTGCTGAGAGGACATCCTTCCACTGGAATGAAACCTGGGACAGGAGAGTGCAGCAGTGGCTGGCATCTGGGGGAGATGACAGGGAGTAGAAAGAATGGAAGACTTGAATATATTCCAGAGCTGGACTCTTCACCACCCTGAGCCTCAGTTTTCTTTCTGTGTAATGAGGAAAAATTGCTGCAAGGATTCAATGGAATAATGCATGTAAAACATCTCACATAGAGCCTGACATATGGCAGGTGTATACTGAAGGATCAATTTATTGATACCTGGCCCTGATACTGGAAGGAAGTAACTTCAAGGCAACTGGAGGTAGTGTAGTTTCCAGAAAATATAACATTTTTTTAATACTCTTGTGCCTTTTCATGTGTTCCCTTTGCTAAGAACCTGTTTCCAGTTTTTGTGTTTGACAAAAACTGTCTCAGATGTAAAGCCTTCCCTCCTGATTCACATGACTCAGAGGAAACTATACTTCTTACTTTGTGCTGGCTGCACTGGAGCTTACATCTGTCACAGTGTATCACTATTCTATTGCACGTATTTTTGTTTTATTTTTATAGAATTTTTAATGACATGGAAAAAGCACATGATATAATGTTACATGAAAAAAGTTCAAAGATGTTAAACCACAAATTCATCTGAAAGCCAAAAAGCTACTGTATGTTCTTTTTGTGTGTCTGTCTCTCCTGCAGGCTTTGAGCTCCTTGATTCAATAGTCATTCAACAAACATTTACTAAGTCCTACTATGTGCGCAGTATGGCTCTGTGATTCATTTTTGTACCTCCAGGGTCTGGTACGTAATCAGTGCTCAACAAATACTGGCTGAATGTCTAAAATAATGAAAAGAATATGAATTTTATCAGCATGCAGACTTGGTTTTAAGTCTGGCTTCCACACTTCCTGGTGTGCAACTTCGGGCAAGTCACTTCACCTTTCTCAGACTGTTTTCTCATAAAGTACATGTAATACCTCTGTTGGAGGGTTCTGAGAGGCAATAAACATGCAGCACTTGGAACTGAGTAAATGCTCTTTCTTCTCCCTTTAAGAGAAGTTTAGATATTTGTGACCTACCTGTTGCTGGTGAGGATGCACCACTTGGGTGAAAAGAAAATTGATTATATCATACATTGGTGAGGTTGTGCTGGTGTAGATGTAAACTGAGAAAATTGGAGGTCCCAAAAATGTGCATACCTTAGTTTCTTAGTCTGCTTTGGCTGCTGTAACAAAGTACCACAGACTGGGTGGCTTAAGCAACAGATACTTATTTCTTGTAATTCTGGAGGCTGGGAAGTCCAAGATCAGGGTGCCAGCATGGTTGGATTCTGGTGAAGGCCCACTTTAGAATTGCTGATGGCTCTGTTCTTGTTTTATCCTCATACAGTGGAGAGAGAGAGATAGCAGGTTGTCTAGTCTCTTCTTATAAGGGCATTAATTCCATCATGAGGACCCTACCCTTAGGACTTTATCTAAACCTAGTTGCTTTTCAAAGACCCTACTTCCAAATACCATTACATTCGGGATTAGGACTTCAACTTAAAAGTTTGGAGGGACACAAGCAATCAGTCCATGACAGATAGTAATTCCACTTCCTAGTGTTTTGAAAACTCTCACATATGTACACAAGGAGACATGCACAAGGGTGCAAGTTCTCCTGGACTATTTGCATTGAACTAACATTAGCCAAACCTAAATGTCAGTAGGCTTATGGAGGTTAAAAAGTAATAGATTTAACTTATATATATCAATGTAGAGAAATCTTAAAACCATATTGAGATTAAAATCATAATTTGTGGAACACTGTACAGATGGAAGAAAAAGCACAAAACAATAATATATGTTTTTATTTATATGTATATCAAATGCTGGTTGCTCCAACTAGAGATCAGGTCCCAGCTAAAGGATCCTAGGACATCTCATAAGGTGTTGTCTCCTTTGCCTCACCTCCACAATCAGAGCTGATCCTTCTTATCTGTTAAGACTCCTTTCAGGGATCATCAGTTTTTTCCCAGGAAACTTTATCTGACATCCAACAACCCAATCTCTCATTCTGGAACCCTGTTCACTGAGCTCTCTGTATTATAACCCTACTCTATCATTTGATAATTACCTAAATGATCTTCTTCCTCACCTAGTGCAGCATCTGGGACCATGCCTAATTCTTCCGTTTATCCTTAGGGATACAGAATTTTAGGGATCTTCCCCTCCTTCTTGATGGGGTCACTGGGAGAGGTCAGACAGACTCCAGGGATAGAGAACTATGGGGTTCCATCCCCACCCAACTACATGTTCCCCATGAATGAAGTCAGTTCTCTGGCTGAAGTTCTGCATCCAGAACCCAGTTGGTGGCAAACCCCTTCTGTATTACTGTCTGTCAGGTGGAAAGCAGACACTACTCACCTTTACAAAGTGAGGCGCACGGCTGCTTCCAGGGCCTCTCCATTTCTTCATCTGTAAACTGGGGACAATGAGACTTCAGGGCTTTTAAACTGCTTTGAAATTCTGGAATGCAAGGATCCCCAAACCTCAGTTAAGCAATTACTATGGAGTGTGTGTGTGTGTGTGTGTGTGTGTGTGTATGTGCACAAAACATAGAGTGAATTTTCCATTAATTTCTCCCTGTTGCCTACTGCCCATGAGGAGTAATCCTGACATTCAGATATATTCATTTTTTTTCCTTGAAGGTAAGAAAATGGAGCTCCAAAGAAGGGAGGAGACAGGATATTCAGCTATTAAGGTATTGATTTAGGGTTTGAAATTAGATCTAACTCCATCCTTTTTTTTTTTTTTTTTGGTCTCTAGGCAGAAATATTAATTGTGTCTCTTAATAGATTACCAAGCTAGTTGTCACTGTCTTGCCTCAGTTTTCTCAGCTTTAGATTAAGCAGACTGAACCAGGTCAGGAGTTCCCAGTTTGCTCTATGGATCTCTGTCATTAGAATTACCAATGGAGGTTTGTGAGGAAAAAAAAAAAAAAAAAAGTATAGCTATACACAGTGCCCAGAATTTCTGATTTAATCTATCTAGAGCAGAGCTCAGAAAGCTGTAGTGTAAAAAAAATGTTTGGCTGATTCTGATATACAGGTGTCTCTGGAACCCTGAGCATCAGAGCCTCTCCATCTTGAATGCACGTACAAATCATGCAGGGATCTTGTTAAATGCAGGTTCTGCCTCAGAAGGGCTGGGGAGGGGCCTGAGAATCTGCACTTCTAACAAACACCCAGGTGACACTGATGCTGCTGATCGGGGCTCCATGCTTTGAGTAGGAAGAGCCTGTGTCCTACTGGACAGCATTCCAGGCTCTGACATCTTAAGATTCTAGCTTTCTGGAGGGTTCTTTTTGCCTCTTCCTGCTTGCCCCCTTCTCCCTGCTGAAAACTTTGTTTTTGACTCATTTTCTCTTTCTAGGCCCCACTGTATGCATGAACACATTTAAGTTTGGCAAGGCCAGAGTCCTGGCATTTTTCAAGCTGTGTTTTCCCCATTTTCTAACAAGCCCCAGTTCTTAGATCACTCCTCCTCAGCACACAGACATTTGATATGCCTTGGTCCAGACACCAGCTGCTGTCACTGTGTCGGTGCGTGGTTATTGGATGGGTAGGACATACCGGGAAGGTGGAGATGGATGAGTAGTTCTGATGGAGTGACTTCAGTCCAGCCTTTGGGTGATGATGGCAGGGGAGGTAGCAGGGACACGCCCCACCCCAGACATAGGAACAGGGGGACTTATACTCTTCTTGGACCCTGGGGGAATCGCCTCGTTCCCCCTCTGCTGACTCCTCTTTCCCCCTCTACTGTCCTGGTTTCCGTGGGGACTCCCTCTCCACATCCTTTGGGGACACCATGAGAGCTGGTGGCAGGGGAATACCAGGGATGACTCACTCTTTAGAGCCTGGGGAAGTTGGAAAATTTGACTGAGTGGGTCCCCAGGCTCTGTGTGGGAAAACAGCAGCTCTCATGCTGCTTGTTTAGGGGAGTTTTCCTCCTCTGTTCTTTGAGACTCAGTATTTTTATGATGCCTTACGGTCTTCTACGCCAACGCAAATTCTTCTTGTGAGGCTCCTTACATGTCACATTTTCCTCTTGCCTAGATTGTCCACCCTCTTTCTTGTCTACTTGAAAAACTCCTCCTTTTAGTTACAGAATCAGCTCACACACTCCATCACCTTTTGTAGGAAGCCTTCCTGCCTCTGTGATGGAGCCATTCTTTCCCTCCATGCAGCTGAGATGTGCCTGCAAGAACACTAATCCAAAACAGACAGGGAAACAGAAGATTGTAAGATAGTCAATTCCTAGGAAGGTTGATAAGAAGTCCAGGGTCCCCGAGGAGGAGAAAGGGGTCCAGGGCCCTCAAGAAGGAGAAAGGGGTCTGAGTCTCTCAAGGAAGAGAAAAGGACAAACATTTTTTTCTACATTGCTTTGTCTTAGTCAATATAACAATGTATCTTGCTCAAGGATTTGTTTCTCCTTAACAAGAACCTTTTATATACAAGAACAATTATATCTACTACTGTGGGCAGGAGTCCCTTAGAAGAAATGGAGTAGCCATCATGGTTAACAAAAGAGTCCAAAATGCAGTACTTGGATGCAGTCTCAAAAATGACAGAATGATTTCTGCTCGTTTCCAAGGAAAACCATTCAATATCATGGTAATCCAAGCCTATGCCCCAACCAGTAATGCTGAAGAAGCTGAAGTTGAATGGTTCTATGAAGACCCACAAGACCTTTTAGAACTAACACCCAAAAAAGATGTCCTTTTCATTATAGGGGAGTGAAATGCAAAAGTAGGAAGTCAAGAAACACCTGGAGTAAAGGCAAATTTGGCCTTGGAGTACGGAATGAAGAAGGGCAAAGGATAATAGAGTTTTGCCAAGAGAATGCACTGGTCATAGCAAACACCTTCTTCCAACAACACAAGAGAAGACTCTACACATGGACATCACCAGATGGTCAACACCAAAATCAGATTGATTATATTCTTTGCAGTCAAAGATGGAGAAGCTCTATACAGTCAGCAAAAACAAGACTGGGAGCTGACTGTGGCTCGGATCATGAACTCTTTATTGCCAAATTCAGACTTAAATTGAGAAAGTAGGGAAAACCACTAGACCATTCAGGTATGACCTAAATCAAATCCCTTATGATTATACAGTGGAAGTGAGAAATAGATTTAAGGGACTAGATCTAATAGACAGAGTGCCTGATGAACTATGGACAGAGGTTCGTGACACTGTACAGGAGACAGGGATCAAGACCACCCCATGGAAAAGAAATGCAAAAGAGCAAAATGGCTGTCTGAGGAGGCCTTACAAATAGCTGTGAAAAGAAGATAAGGGAAAAGCAAAGGAGAAAAGGAAAGATATTCCCATTTGAATGCAGAGTTCCAAAGAATAGCAAGGAGAGATAAGAAAGCCTTCCTCAGTGATCAATGCAAAGAAATAGAGGAAAACAACAGAATGGGAAAGACTAGAGATCTCTTCAAGAAAATTAAAGATACCAAGGTAACATTTCATGCAAGATGGGTTTGATAAAGGACAGAAATTGTATGGACCTAACAGAAGTAGATGATATTAAGAAGAGGTGGCAAGAATACACAGAAGAACTGTACAAAAAAGATCTTCATGACCCAGATAATCACAATGGTGTGATCACTAACCTAGAGCCAGACATCCTGGAATGTGAAGTCAAGTGGGCCTTAGAAAACATCACTATGAACAAAGCTAGTGGAGGTTATGGAATTCCAGTTGAGCTATTTCAAATCCTGAAAGATAATGCTGTGAAAGTGCTGCACTCAATATGTCAGCAAATTTGGAAAACTCAGCAGTGGCCACGGGACTGGAAAATGTCAGTTTTCATTCCAATCCCAATGAAAGGGAATCCCAAAGAATGCTCAAACTACTGCACAATTGCACTCATCTCAAATGCTAGTAAAGTAATGCTCAAAATTCTCCAAGCTAGGTTTCAGCAATATGTGAACCGTGAACTTCCAGATGTTCAAGCTGGTTTTAGAAGAGGCAGAGGAACCAGAGATCAAATTGCCAACATTTGTTGGATCATCAAAAAAGCAAGAGAGTTCCAGAAAAACATCTATTTCTGCTTTATTGACTATGCCAAAGCCATTGACTGTGTGGGTCACAATAAACTGTGGATAATTCTGAAAGAGATGGGAATACCATACCACCTGACCTGCCTCTTGAGAAACCTATATGCAGGTCAGGAAAGAACAGTTAGAAATGGACATGGAACAATAGAATGGTTCCAAATAGGAAAAGGAGTACATCAAGGCTGTGTATTGTCACCCTGCTTATTTAACTTATATGCAGAGTACATCATGAGAAACACTGGGCTGGAAGAAGCACAAGCTGGAATCAAGATTGCCGGGAGAAATATCAATAACCTCAGATATGCAGATGACACCACCCTTATGGCAGAAAGTGAAGAGGAACTAAAAAGCCTCTTGATGAAACTGAAAGAGGAGAGTGAAAAAGTTGGCTTAAAGCTCAACATTCAGAAAACTAAGATCATGGCATCTGGTCCCATCACGTCATGGGAAATAGATGGGGAAACAGTGGAAACAGTGTCAGACTTTATTTTTTGGGGCTCCAAAATCACTGCAGATGGTGATTGCAGCCACAAAATTAAAAGACGCTTACTCCTTGGAAGGAAAGTTATGACCAACCTAGATAGCATATTTAAAAGCAGAGACAGTACTTTGCCAACAAAGGTCCATCTAGTCAAGGCTATGGTTTTTCCAGTGCTCATATATGGATGTGAGAGTTGGAGGGTGAAGAAAGCTGAGCACCGAAGAATTGATGCTTTTGAACTGTGGTGATGGAGCAGACTCTTGAGAGTCCCTTGAACTGCAAGGAGATCCAACCAGTCCATCCTAAAGGAGATCAGTCCTGGGTGTTCATTGGAGGGACTGATGTTGAAGCTGAAACTCCAATACTTTGCCACCTGATGTGAAGAGTTGACTCATTGGAAAAGACCCTGATGCTGGGAGGGGTTGAGGACAGGAGGAGAAGGGTACAACAGAGGATGAGATGGCTGGATGGCATCACCTACTCGATGGATGTGAGTTTGAGTCGTTCACCGCAAGCTATCAATTGTGACTGATGCCGTGCCAGACTGGAAGCAACCTGAGGCCAGGACTGGACATGGAGTCAGCTCTCTGGAAATTAGATCAGAACTCTTGAAAGTTGACCCAGGCACTGGTGAGTTTTAAAACCCTCAGGATTGAAAACCACTTTCAGTGTTCATGTAGGATTGAGAACCATTCCCTAATGGGTGAGAAGGGGGCTGAGCCTGAAGGTAGAGCTGAGTAGCTCAGTCTGTGGAGAGTTGATGGCTGTGGGGTGAGAGCAATCTGGAATCACCTCAGTTCCATGGTGTGTCTTAGAGCTAATTTCTCATTCGTGTTAGCAAAGTGTTCATTAGTTCACGTAATTAATATCTATTGCACTTTACTGTGTTGTGGGCTTAAGTTAAAGGTCTTAACGATGCACCAAAGAGCCATAGTCCCTTTTCCCCTGGAGCTTGCAAGGAGTTAGAACTAATGAAATTGCGTCAGGGATATGGGATGGGTATCATCAGAACCCTGTAGTCATTCTGTCACATTAAAGGATAGTGACTTGCTTGGCACCGACTGTTTGTACCACTCGGGTGTTTACCGAGTGACCCCCAGTGGGACCCAGTGATTGTGTGGCACAAACCTTCAGCTGTGGCTTCTACCTGGGTCATCGGAATGCTGCATCCTGTGTTTTACCTGGGCACAGGGTTAAAAAAAGTTGCCAACCTCCCTCTTCTCAAGGCCACATGGACACATTCTGTTTTCCATTGGTACAATTATTTGGCCACCATCTTTTCCCCCTCCATTGGCCTGGAGGTCATTATAACACACATAGAAGCCCTTACTAAAGTCTCCCAACAAGTGTTAAATGGTAGCTGGCAAAATCTGTCTTTTCTGAACACTGAATCTAATGAGAAAAGCAATCATCTAAAACAGGATGGCCTGGATATTATTACTGCCTTGCAAGGAAACACCTGTGACATTATTCAGAGTGTTGTGTTCCTGTACCTGATGAGTCTATTAGTGTATCACTTTATTAAATCACATGAGGACACAATGGCCCTAGTGAGCTGATGTCAAGCTTAGGGGACTTAATAAATCAGTAGTTCAGATCATGGGGCTTTTGGTGGAAAAATTTGTTCCTTATTTTTGGGAATTATTATCCTAATGTGTGTTTTCTCTTGCATGTGCCTATACTGTTTTAGTGACATCTGCCTCCAAAACAGCCAGATAGGAACCACCCCCATGCAGTGAAGCCCCTTGCTGGACCCTTGCAAAGTGTTCAAGGTACCCAGTGCTCATAAAACCTGAACTCTGTAATGGCTTTGGGGAAAGATTTTTAAAGAGAGGGTGAGGGGACTTCCCTGGTAGTCCAGTGGCTAAGACTCTGTGCTCCCAATGCAGGCGGCCTGGGTTTGTTCGCTGGTCAGGAAATTAGATTCCACATGCCACAACTAAAGAATCCACATGCCACAACTGAGACCCACCACAGCCAAATAAATAATAAATAAACATAAATATTAAAGACAGGGTGAGGGAGAGGGTTGCTGTGTATGTGATTAGCTTGTGGATATTCTTCTGATTGGTTGGTGGTGAGGTAATGAGGAGTCAGCATCATCAACCTTCTGGTTCCAACCTGTCTGGAGTCTGTGCTTTTGGGCGGCATGCAGTTAACTTTTTAAACCTGGTGGGGGTTTCAGTGTCTGCAAAACAACTTAAAGGATATGGCTCAGAATGTTATCTGTAGCCCTTGAGGAGGAACTAAAGATCCTTAACTTTAGTGAATGGTTGAATTATTATCATTTTGTCTGGCTTGATTGTTTTATTTCTGCATTTTCTCACTTCTCTGATTCTATTTATTTTTGGAAGGCCTAGGAGTCTCAAGATTTTCTACAAACAAGAAGCAGTCTTGTGGAGGAGAATGTGGCTGGGCGGAAGTTTGCACCTGGAGGGCCTGTTCAGGTACAGTGGGGGGAGGTCACAGAGAGGGCGTGACTTCTGATTGACCTTTGAATCGGACCTGACCGATTGGAAGCACTTCATCTCCTCCTCTGCCCTTGAAATATACACTCTTCTCAAGTGGGCGCCATTTTCAAGAGAGCAACGAGAAGACTGAACACTGAAGAATTGATGCTTTTGAATTGTGGTGCTAGAGGACTCTTGTGGGCCCTTTGGTCTGCAAGGAGATCAAATCAGTCAACCTTAAAGGAAATCAACCCTGAATATTCATTGGAAGGACTGATGCTGAAGCTAATGCTCCGGTACTTTGGCCACCTGATGTCAAGTGCTGCATCATTGTAAAAGACCCTGATTCTGGGAAAGATTGAGGGCAGGAGGAGAAGGGGGAGACAGAGGACGAGATGGTTAGATGGTATCACTGACTCAATGGACATGAATTTGAACAAACTCCGGGAGATAGTGGAGGATAGGGAAGCCTGGCATGCTGCAGGCCATGGGGTCACAAAGAGTTGGACACTAGTTAGAGACTAAACAACAATGAGTGGACAATGTTGTTGAGAGCATCTGAACGGTGTGCATGTCAGAACCCACTGTTTAAACTTCTAAGATCCTGGCCAGCGTGGGTGGATATCTACTTGTGGCAACTAAGATAAGCCTTGTAAGCAAGTCCCCCTGCTTATTCAGGGAATTCCTGTCCTTCTCTATGGCAGCTGAACTATGCTTTCTGTAAGTGTGGGGGAGGTTTGTGGGACTTTCCTATTCCCCTTTATCGTTCACAAGCATCTTCCCTAATATATTTTTTCCACTAATTATGTTTTGGCATTTGTTTATCATAGGCCTTGAACTGACACAATAGTTAAAAAAAATTTGGAACAGTTGTGAGTTTTGGGATTGTTTCTATTCTTTCGTTATTGTGAATAATGCTATTATGAACACTCATGTACAGGCTTTTGTCTGAAGATACGTTTTCTTACTTATATGCTGAGGAATGGAATTGTTGAATCATATGGAAACACTATGTTTAAGTTTTTGAGAAACTGCTGATGTTTTCCAAAGTGCCTATATAATTTTAAAATCTCATTAAATGCCGGAGACCTGAGTTCGATCCCTGGGTGGGTAAGATCCCCTGGAAAAGGGAATGGTTACCCACTCCAATATTCTTGCTTAGAGAATTCCATGGACAGAGGAGACTGGCAGGCTACAGTCACAAAGAGTCGGACACGACTGAGCAAATTTCACTTTCATTTTTACCAATGTAGAAGGGTTTACCCTTCTCTCATGCCTTGGCAACATTTTGATATTGTCCATTTTTTAAAACATTCTAGTGGAGGTGAAGTGGTATCTCATTGTGTGTGTGTGTATTTAATTTGGCTGAGCCAGGTCTTAGTTGTGGCATGTGGCATGAGGGATTGAACCTGGGGCCCCTGCATATGGTGGGTGTGGAGGGTCTTAACCACTGGACCACTAGGGAAGTCCCTCAGTGTGTTTTTGATTTGCACTTCTCTGATGATTAATGATGCAAAGAGCTTTCATGTGCTAATTGGTTGTTTGTATCTTTTTCTTTGGGGAAGCACTTATTTAAATCCTTTGTGCATTTAAAAATTGGGTTATCAGTCTTATTGTTGAGGTGTAAGAGTTCTTTATATATTCTTATACAAATATCTTATCAGATATGTGATTTGTATAGATGCTCTACCTTTCAGTGGGTTGTCTATTCACTCTCCTGATGGTATCTTTTGAAGTGCAAAACTTGGTGATTTTGATGAAGTCCCATTTATCCCTTTTTTGATATTTCTGCTTATGCTCTTGGTGTCATACCTAAGAAACCATTGACTAATCTAAGATCACAAAGATTCATTCTCACACTGTCTTCTAAACATTTTGTAGTTTTAGCTTTGACTTTGAGTTAATTTTTATATGTATGTGAAGTAAAGGTTCAGGTTAATTCTTTTGCATTTGGTTGTCTAGTTGACCCAGCACTGCTCGTTGAAAACAATGTTTTTTCCCCACTGAATTGTCCTGAGTTGCAGCTTTATTAATAATAAATTGCCCATAAC
The DNA here is from genome assembly GCF_910594005.1 of Cervus elaphus. Taxonomy (NCBI): domain Eukaryota; kingdom Metazoa; phylum Chordata; class Mammalia; order Artiodactyla; family Cervidae; genus Cervus; species Cervus elaphus. The sequence goes on from NC_057825.1 coordinate 12,814,954, forward strand.
TGTGAAGGTTTATTTGTGGACTCTCAGTTGTATTCCTTTGATCTTTATATGTCTGGCCTTATGCTGTATGGCATTGTACTTTTAAAAATTGAAGTATAGTGTCAGGAAGCATTTAACAGGAGGCTTTCTGTGTGCTGTTTTGGATCTGTCAGGAAACCTCTGGCCCTTATTAAATCCTGAATATTCAGGAATTAAGAGGAGAGGCACTCCTTTCCCGGGGCTGAGGAATCCAGGCATCTCCTTTGTTAGTTTCTCATTATGGTGATAAGTACCCTCTTCTTTAATACCTTTAATAAGTACCTTCTCTCTTTAATGGGGATTGGCTTGTGTTTTTTTTTTTTTTTTTTGGCTTGTGTTTTATAAGTCTGGAATTTTAATCTTTATCTTTGCTGAGAATAACTACCTTGTAAGACAGTATATATGCCCACACCGTGTTGATTAAAACACTTTTGCTCCATCAGAGCTTTGGTCCCTGTGTCTTTCTTTCTCTCTCTCTCTCTTTATTTCTGACTGATTCCCTGGAGCGCGGAAGCCGGCTGCATAACCCAGGGAATATTAGCCTCTTTCCTTCTTTCACTCTCTCATCGTCGACTCCAGACCACCAGGTTTCGGTACATTAAAGGACCAACAGTATAGTTGCTATATGATATTATGTTACAGATGTACAATATAGTGATTCACAATTTTTAAAGGTTTTACTTCATTTATAGTTATTATAAAATATTGATTATATTTCTTGTGTTGTACAACATATCCTTGTAGCTTATTTTGTACCTAATAGCGTGTACCTCTTGATTCCCTACACTTTCTTCTCCCACTGAAAACTATTAGTTTGTTTTCTATATGAGTCTGCATTTTTTATATTTAATAGTTTCTTGTATTTTTTAGATTCCATATCCAAGTGATATCATATGATATTTGTCTCTCTTTGTCTGACATTTCACTTAGCATAATGCCTTCAATGTCTATCCATGTTGCTGCAAATGGCAAAATTTCATTTTTAAAAATAACTGAATAATATTCCATTGTATGTGTATATCACATCTTCTTTATCCATTAATCTGTTGACAGACACTGAGGTCACCTCCATATGTTGGCAATTGTAAATAATGTTGCTATGAATACTGAGGTACATGGATCTTTTTGAATTAGTGTTTTATACCCAGGAGTAGAATTGTTGGATCACATGGTAGTTCTATTTTTCTTTTTTTGAGAAACCTTCATGCTATTCTCTATAGTGGCTGTGCCAATTTATATTCCCACCAACGGTGTAGAAGAGTTGCTTTTCCTCCACATCCTAGCCAACAATTTGTTATCTGTGTTCTCTTTGATAATAGCCATTCTGACAAGTGAGAGGTGGTATCTCATTGTCGTTTTGATTTGCCTTCCCTGATGATTAGCGATGTTGAACATCTTTTCCTATGAAGTGCAGCATTGCCTTAATTAGTGAAGCTTTGTAGTAAGTTTTGGAATCATGAAGTATGAGTCTTTTGACATTGCTCTTCTTTTTAAAGAATGTATTGATTATTCTGGTTCCCTTGCATTTCTATGTGAGCTTTTGATCAGGTTGTCATTATCTGCAAAAAAGGTGTTGTTCAGTTGTTCCGTCATGTCTGACTCTTTGTGACCCCATGGACTGCACCCTATCCAGATTTTGATAGAGATTGCATTGAATTCAAATTGTTTGTTAGTTCTAATAGTTTTTTTGGTTGATGTTTCAGGAGTTCAAAAGCTATAGCATCTGTCATTTGCAAGTAGAAATAGTTTTACTTCTTTACAATCTGCTGCTGCTGTTGTTTTAGTCACTAAGTTGTGTCCAACTCTTTTGTGACTCCATGGACTATAACCTGTTTGGCTCCTCTGCCCATGGGATTTGCAAGAATATTGGAGTGGATTGCCATGCCTTCCTGACCTAGGGATCCAACTTGTATCTCTTGCATTGGCAAGTAGATTCTTTACCACTGAGCCACCAGGGAAGCCCTCTTTACACTCCAATTGCCTTCTAGTTCTTTTTCTTATTTAATTGTGCTGACTGGAACCTCTAGTACAATCCAGAATGGAAATGGGAAGAGTGGCCATCTTTAGGGCAGAAATAGGAAGATTAGATAAATGGATAATGATGCTCACAAGAAAAACAGATCATATCCAGGTGATTAAAGAGGGCTAGTGTGAGAAGCTACTTTTTGCACATGACATGAAACTTACCCTGTGTGGGCCTGGAGTAGAGGAAGAAGCCACAGAGGGGAAAATAATGCTAGAGAGAAAGGCACTGAGGGGAAATGTGTATGATATATATGAGTGAGTGAGGGCTCAGACATAGTCAGCATCTTGTTTTTAACAATTATGGGACAGAAAATGGAGAGGAAACTCTTGCAGAGAGTGAGAGATGTGAGGGAGAGAGCCACTTCAACATTTAGTATCATTCTAAAATCATATACTGTTTCACTAAAAAAACCACACTGCCTACTAAAAGCCACTAAATTACAAACTACAAAAAGGAATTTTATAGTATATGAATTATATCTCAATAAGACTGTTATTAAAAATAGTATCATACTGAAATATAAAAAGCAATTTATTATTCACATGAACTGCATAGGGAAGGATTTTCCAATGATAACACAGGCTGAAGAGTCACAAGGAGTGGAGAAGGAAATGGCAACCCACTCCAGTACTCTTGCCTAGAAAATTCCATGGATGGAGGAGCTTGGTGGGCTACAGTCCATGGGGTCGAAAAGAGTCAGACACGACTGAGTGACTTTTCACTTTCACTCTCACTTCCTAAATACAATGGTGGTTCTGATTATTGCACTTAAAACTGGGATGTTGGACTGTATTTTCAGTATTCTGTTAAACAGTAAAGTACTGTGTAGATAAAATGATATTAAAAAATATTGTTACCAAGTGTCAAGAAAAAAAGAGTCACAAGGAGGATTATTTTTATTAGTTTCATGTAGGTAAATTGAAAAGTTATTTATGTCTAAAAATCCAAAAGAAAACCGAAGGATGAAATGGTGATTGGGAAAAGGCTGCAATATGAGTAGTAAAGTGTAAAGTTTAAATATTTAATATAAAAAAGACTTATGCAAGTCTTTTAAATAGTCAAATGACACGAAGAAATAATTGACAGAAAAATAAATAAAATGCATTCATGGATTTAAGTAAACAATCAGTAATCCAAAACATTCAAAGAAAAGAAGTACTATTTTTCACTTATTGTATTTGTGACAATTGAGTAAAAAATTGGAACACAAAGAATGCAGAGAAAGGAATATTCTCATGGAACTGTCAGTTGGGATGTAAATCATTAACAGTTTTGTAAATTTTTATTATTATTATTTTTTCCATTTATTTTTATTAGTTGGAGGCTAATTACTTTACAATATTGTAGTGGGTTTTGTCATACATTGACATGAATCAGCCATGGATTTACATGTGTTCCCCATCCCGATCCCCCCTCACACCTCCCTCTCCACCCGATCCCTCTGGGTCTTCCCAGTGCACCAGGCCCGAGCGCTTGTCTCATGCATCCAACCTGGGCTCATGATCTGTTTCACCCTAGATAATATACAGAGTGAAGTAAGCCAGAAAGATAAAGACCAATACAGTATACTAACACATATATATGGAATTTAGAAAGATGGTAATGATAACCCTATATGCAAAACAGAAAAAGACAGATGTATTTTTATTATTTTTATAGATAGTTTCTGCGTTAAAAAATACACCCATTTATTTGGCCATGCCATGTGGCATGTGGGATCTTAGTTCCCTGACCAGGAATCTAACCCATGAGCCCTGCAGTGGAAACATGGAGTCTTAACCACTGGATCTCCAGGGAAGTCCTTGTAAACTATTTTTGCAACATATTTCATAAGCCTGAAAAAATTTTCACACAGCAATTCCACTTCTTAAAATTTATTGGAAGGGCATGGGAAAATCTATACATATAGGGTTTATTCACACTGATCTTCATAGCATTATTATTTATAAAGTTAAAAATAATTAACAGAACTAATTACCCCCAAATGGAAGATTATAGACAGTGTGTTGAAAATCAGAGACATTACTCTGCCAGTCAAGGCTATGGTCTTCCTAGTGGTCACGTACGGTTGTAAGAGCTGGACGGTAATGAAGGCAGAGCGCCAAAGAATTGATGCCTTCCGACTGTGGTGCTGGAGAAGACCCCGAGAGTCCCTTGGACTGCAAGGAGATGAAACAAATCAATCTTAAGGGAAATCGGCCCTGAATACTCATTGGAAGGACTGATGCTGAAGCTGAAGCTCCAGTATTTTGGTCACCTGATACGAACAGCTGGCTCGGTGGAAAAGTCCCTGATGCCGGGAAAGATTGAGGGCAGAAGGAGAAGAGGGCATCAGAGGATGAGGTGGCTGGCTGGCATCACCAATACAATGGGTATGAACTTGGGCAAACTTCGGGAGTTGGTGAGAGACAGGGAGGCCTGGTGTGCTGCAGTCCATGGGGTCACAAAGAATCAGATATGACTGAGTGACGGAAGAACAACATGGCAGGTGCTTCTGCTATAATATTAATTATGAGAATGCTTATAAAAATTTACCAATAGTGTGGAAGCATTCATGTTTTAAAATTACATGAAAAATCATAATCTTAATGTAGAATAAATGTATAGAGAAAAGGATTGTAAGAATTTGCATAACACATTCTTTCAGGAAGGGATTTGAAAATTTTCCTTGTATTTTAGACATTTACTATAATGACATAAATAATTTTTCAATTGGAGAAAAAATAGACAACAGTTGAAAAAATGAAAATAGCTCATAGCTAACAACAACAATTTAACAAAGATGACCATCATACCTACTACTGTGGTCAAGAATCCCTTAGAAGAAATGGAGCAGCCATCATAGTCAACAAAGAGTCAGAAATGTAGTGTTTGGATGCAATCTCAAAAACAACAGAATGATCTCTGTTCATTTCCAAGGTAAACCATTCAATGTCACAGTAATCCAAGGCTATGCCCTGACCCATAATGCTGAAGAAGCTGAAGTTGAATGGTTCTATGAAGACCTACAATACCCTCTAGAACTAACACCTAAAAAAGATGTTCTTTTCATTTTAGGGGACTGAAATGCAAAAGTAGGAAGTCAAGAAATACCCGGAGTAACAGGCCAATTTGGCCTTGGAGTACAGAATGAAGAAGGGCAAAGGATAATAGAGTTTTGCCAAGAGAATGCACTGGTCATAGCAAACACCCTCTTCCAAAAACATAAGAGAAGACTCTACACATAGACATCCCCAGATGGTCAACACCAAAATCAGATTGATTATATTCTTTGCAGCCAAAGATGGAGAAGCTCTATACAGTTAGCAAAAACAAGATTGGGAGCTGACTGTGGCTCAGATCATGAACTCCTTATTGCCAAATTCAGACTGAAATTGAAGAAAGTAGGGAAAACCACTAGACCATTCAGGTATGACCTAAATCAAATCCTTTATGACTATACAGGGGAAGTGACAAATAGATTCAAGGGATTAGATCTGATAGAGTGCCTGAAGAACTATGGTTGGAGGTTTGTGACATTGTACAGGAGACAGGGATCAAGACCACCCCAAGAAAAGAAATGCAAAAAAGCAAAATGGCTGTCTGAGGAGGCCCTACAAACAGCTATGAAAAAAAGAGAAGTGAAAGGCAAAGGAGAAAAGGAAAGATATACCCATTTGAATGCAGAGTTCCAGTGAATAGCAAGGAGAGTTAAGAAAGCCTTCCTCAGTGATCATTGCAAAGAAATAGAGGAAAACAACAGAATGGGAAAGACCGTAGATCTCTTTAAGAAAATTAGAGATACCAAGGGAACATTTCATGCAAAGATGGGCACAATAAAGGATAGAAATGGTATGGACCTTACAGAAACAGATGATATTAAGAAGAGATGGCAAGAATACACAGAAGAACTATACAAAAAAGATCTTCACAGCCCAGATAATCACGATGGTGTGATCACTCACCTAGAGCCAGACATCCTAGAATGTGAAGTCAAGTGGGCCTTGGGAAACATCACTACGAACAAAGCTAGTGAAGGTAATGGAATTCCAGTTGAGCTCTTTCATATCCTAAAAGATGATGCTGTGAAAGTGCTGCACTCAATATGCCAGCAGATTTGGAAAACTCAGCAGTGGCCACAGGACTGGAAAAGCTCAGTCTTCATTCCAATCCCAAAGAAAGGCAATGCCAAAGAATGCTCAAACTACCACACAATTGCACTCATCTCACATGCTAGCAAAGTAATGCTCAAAATTCTCCAAGCCAGGCTTCAGCAATGTGTGAACTGTGAACTTCCAGATGTTCAAGCTGGTTTTAGAAAAGGCAGCGGAACCAGAGATCAAATTGCCAATATCTGCTGGATCATCAAAAAAGCGAGAGAGTTCCAGAAAACATGTATTTCTGCTTTATTGACTATGCCAAAGCCTTTGACTGTGTGGATCACAACAAACTGGGAAAATTCTGAAAGAGATGGAAATACCAGACCACCTGACCTGCCTCCCGAGAGATCTGTATGCAGGTCAAGAAACAACAGTTAGAACTGGACACGGAACAACAGACTGGTTCCAAATTGGGAAAGGAGTATGTCAATGCTGTATACTGTCACCCTGCTTATTTAACTCTTGTGCAGAGTACATCATGAGAAATGCTGGACTGGATGAAGCACAAACTTGCATCAAGACTGCTGGGAGAAATATCAGTAACCTCTCAGATATGCAGATGACACCACCTTTATGGCAGAAAGTGAAGAACTAAACAGCCTCTTGATGAAAGTGAAAGAGGAGAGTGGAAAAGTTGGCTTAAAACTCAACATTCAGAAAACTAAGATCATGGCATCTGGTCCCATCACTTCATGGCAAATAGATGGGGAAACAGTGGAAACAGTGGCTGACTTTATTTTTGGGCTCCAAAATCACTGCAGATGGTGACTGCAGCCATGAAATTAAAAGAAGCTTGCTCCTTGGAAGAAAAGTTATGACAAACATAGGCAGCTTTTTAAAAAGCAGAGACATTACTTTGCCAACAAAGGTCCATCTAGTCAAGGCTATGGTTTTTACAGTGGTCATGTATGGATGACCATTTTTATTGAACCATAAAAAAAGCTGAGTGCCAAAGAATTGATGCTTTTGAACTGTGGTGTTGGAGAAGACTCTTGAGAGTCCCTTGGACTGAAAGGAGATCCAATAAGTCCATCCTAAAGGAAATCAGTCCTGAATATTCATTGGAAGGACTGATGCTGAAGCTGAAACCCCAATATTTTGGCCACCTGATGCAAAGAGCTGACTCATTTGAAAAGACCCTGATGCTGGGAAAGATTGAAGATGGCAGGAGAAGGGAATGACAGAGGATGAGATGGTTGGATGGCATCACCGACTCAATGGACATGAGTTTGAATAAACTCCGGGAGTTAGTGATGGACAGCGAGGCCTGGCATGAAACTGGACAAATTCTTTCTTTTTTTGTGCCTAGCTCCCTTTTCTAAAATATTCTTGCCCTTGCAATCTACATAGAGTTCCTCGATGGCTTGCAGTAAAACAATCCACCTGCAATGCAGGAGACACGGGTTTGATCGCAAACGCCTATCCACTCCCGTATCCTTGCTGGGTTAATTCCATGGACATAGGATCCTGGCAGGCTACAGTCCAAAAGGTCCCAAAGAGTTGGACATGATTGAACCACTGAACATAAACACACACACTCAGGCCACATACAGATTTTTCCTACTTAATATAACATTCTCCACTCGAGTCCAGTCCCCAGGAGTGAGTTTCTTCCAAGGTAGGGTCAGAATTGGTCCCTGCAGCCCGGTGACTTGACTGACGTCCTGACCTGTCTAGTCTTGCCAGAATTTTTTGTTATTGGGGAAGAATTTGTAACCTACACTGCTCCTATTGACCTTTCTCTTAGAAGTGAAGTGTTTGCTGGTATTTTTGATGTTCCCAACTCTGGATTGATTCTGCCTGGATACATATACCCACACATCAAGTCACCCTGTGGGGACTGCTGGTCCCCCCACCCTCTCCAAATACCCCTATTGCTGTTCTTCAAATCTGAGTCTTTATTTTCATGCATCTGCTCTGAAAACTAAGCATCCGTTATGTTTTGAATGTGAGTCTTTCAAATTTAGAATGGACAAATCTAGAGAAGGAGGCATGTTGAAAAGCCTGGAGCTCTACTCTAGGGAAGGACTTTTTATGGGGTGGAACATCTTCCCTCTAGCTCAAACGGTAAAGAAACTTCCTGCAATGCAGGAGACCCGGGTTCCATCCCTGGGTTGGAAAGATCCTCTGGAGAAGGGAATGGCAATCCACTCCAGTATTCTTGCCTGGAGAATACCATGGACAGAGGGGCCTGGCAGGCTATAGTCTGTGCGATCACAAAGAGTCGGACACAACTGACGTGACTAACACTACACTACTACATCTTCCCCAGCCAAGGAGTCTCCACAAAGCTCCCTTCATGTCGCTGTTCCTCAGGCTGTAGATAAAAGGGTTCAGCATGGGGGTGACCATCGTGTACACCACAGATGCTGCCATCCCAGTGTCTGCTGAGTAGGAGGATGAGGGCTGGAAATACACCAGAAAGACAGTTCCATAGAAGAGAGTGACCACTGTCAGGTGAGAGCCGCAGGTAGAGAAGACTTTGTGCTTCCCCCCAGCAGAGGGGATCCTGAGGATGGTGTGGATGATGTGGGCATAAGAGACCAGGACACAGGTGAGAGGGACCACTCCTGAGAGGGCTGCTTCTGCAAACATCATGAGCTGAAAGATGTGAGTGTCTGAGCAGGCAAGTTTGAGGAGAGGGAGAAGGTCACAGAAGAAGTGTGGTATGGAATGGGAGGCACAGAAGGAGAACTGAGACATGAGGAGACAGAGAGAGAAGGCCAGGAGGTAGGAGCTGAGCCAGGATGCAGCGACCAGCAGCAGGCAGCGCTGGGGCCCCATGATGGTGGTGTAGTGGAGAGGAAGGCAGATGGCCACGTAGCGGTCATAGGCCATCACAGCCAGCAGGAAGTCATCCAGCAGGGCCAATTCCATGAAGAAGAACATTTGCACAAGACAACCAGTGTAGGATATGGTGTAGTGCTGTGTGAGGATGTTGAGCAGCACCTTGGGGATGATGGTGCAGGAGAAGCAGGTGTCGGTGAAGGACAGGTTGGCCAGGAAGAAGTACATGGGGGTGTGGAGATGGGGATCAGAGCTGATGGCCAGGATGATGAGCAGGTTCCCCAGCATGGTGACCAGGTACACGGCCAGGAAGAGCCCGAACAGGAGAGGCTGCTGCTCTGGGTGCTGAGAGAAGCCCAGGAGCAGGAAGTCAGAGATGCTGGTTCGGTTTCTAATTTCCTTCAAAAGCAGAGAAAGTAGAGCAGATATTATTTAAATAAAGATAGGCTCTCAGTGTTACAGACTTTGGTTTGTTTTTCTCTATTCCTTGAAGAGGTCACTGAGTTCCATTAGTGGGTGTGAGTGCTGGTTTCCAAATACGTAAAAATAAGACTGTGAACGCTGATGAGACAGCATCAGGATAGAGATGTAGTTTGGGTTCTAGAATCCTGTAATGTGGCATGCTTTCCACATGGGTGATCTGAATGAGACTGAACTGGAATTCAGTTGGAAAAATCTCTTCAAATTTAATTTCCTTTTTAAAAAATGATAGAACAATCATTTTTGTTTGTGATTTAATTTTTATTTTATATTGACATATAGCTGATTTACATTGTTGTGCTAGTTTCAGCTATACAGCGAAGTGATTGAGTTATGCATATATATATGTATATATATATATCCATTATTTTTCAGATTCTTTTCCCATATAGTTGATTATATAATATTGAGTGGAGTTTTCTGTGCTAGTAGGTCCTTGTTTTTTTAAACTTTCTTTTTTATATTGGAGTATAGCCGATTAAGAGTGTTGTGATAGTTTCAGGTGGACAGCAAAGGGACTCAGCCATATATATATATACCTGTATCCATTATCCACTAAACTCCCCAACAATCCAGGCTGCCACATAACATTGAGCAGTGCTCCCTGTGCTATACAGTAGGTCATCATTGGTTATTTATTTTATATGCAGTAGTGGGTGTGTGTGCATGCGCTTAGTTGCTCAGTCGTGTCCAACTCTTTGTGACCCCATGGACTATAGCCCAGAGTCCTCTGTCCATGGGGATTCTCCAGGCAAGGATACTGGAGTGGGTTGCCATGCCCTCCTCCAGGTATATACAGTAGTATGTACATGTTAATTCCAAACTCCTAATTTAGAACAACCATTTAAATTTCACTGTCTTACTGTGGAGCTCCTTTTGGGGTCATGCATATACTAGGATTTAGGGGGAAAAACAAGGAGCTCTGTGTGTAAGTGTGTGAGTGTTGAGCGCATGTTGAGGAAGATGGAAGGAGGATTAGTTACTTCAGAGAGGAGCCCACTGAGACTTAGGGATCTCTGATGGGAGTGTTCTGGCCCTCTTTGCATTGAACCATTTCCATGCATTAGTGTGGCTATGAGAATCCTGTGAACTGAAAAGCATCTTCTCATTAAGGGCACATCATTTTCATTCTCATCATCAACCTGTCCATCAATATCTTATGTTTTAACATCTCAGCTTTGGAATCTGGACATGGGATAGGAATTTTTTCTCTGTTCCTTATACTCAATCTGCCTTTGATTAATTACTGTCCACTGAATCTCTCTGTCCTGCTTTGTACCATGTGCAACTACTTCATAGACTCATTGAAGTTATAACTGAGACAACATATGTGGTGGGCAGGCTGCTTCTAAGGGCAATGATGTTATTGTCATTGTTAGTAGCAGGTGATGCAATGTGAACCTGGGGCCCAGGATGTGGTGAAAAAGTGCTGGAGGACGTGATTTACTGCTGAGCTCCTCACGTGCCTTTAATCTTTGGGATATTTTTACTCCCATTGAACTTTGCTTTTCTTCTATCAGATGCAGATAATAACCTACCTGATAGGATTGTCGAAGAGGCCAAATGCTGGGATTGGCTGTGGTTTCTTCAGGATTCATGATATGCTGCCAAGATGTGAAATTCGAAGGAGCTATGATGGTTTGGAGGAAGAAGGCCAGGTCAGTCAGTGGCAGCAGGGGCCAATGTCATATTTGCTTAGGGTCATGAATAAAAGCATTATATACTTCTGGAGTCTGACAGAATTTTTTCACTCTTCACTCTTGATGAGATCTTGAGAGAGTTGCCAATGTTTTCAGCTTCAGTTTCTTTATTGGCTTAAATGGAATAATGATAGAGTTTCCCATACAGAGTTGTTATGAGGGTTAAATTTGATAATAATTATAGACACCAGGGCTTCCCTGGTAGAGAGTAAAGAATTCGCCTGTAAGGTGGGAGATCTGGGTTTGATCCCTGGGCTAGGAAGATTCCATGGAGGAGGGCATGGCAACCCATTCCAGTATTCTTGCCTGGAGAATCCCATGGACAGAGGAGCCTGGCGGGCTACAGTCCATGGGGTCACAAAGAGTTGGATATGACCAAGTGACTAAGAACAGCACAAACAAAAAAACAGACTGTTTTAGATCAAGAATGACATAATGTAAGTGCTTAATAAATATGATCTATTATTACTACTTTTTCTTAAAGTTAAAAGGGTGTTGTTTTTGTGATTGCAGTCACTGCCTGCATCTTGGGCCTGTAGGTTGTGAGGTGTCAGTATAAAAAGTCATTGTCATTGTCACCGGTATCAGCGCAGCAGCACCACCTCCGACTCTACTCAAAACTGTCAGTGGCAAAACTTTTGTTTTGCCAGCTGGAAACCAAGTAGAAACTGGGTCAAATAACTTAATCATACAAGCTCCCTGATTATAATATTATTATAGGAATAAATAATTCTGTCCTAAGTGATTTAGCACAAAGTTTAGTGAAAAAGGAAGGGTGTGACCGAGGTTGGTAACTAAAAGGACGTAGAGAGTAAATTATGGGTACTGACATGGTGAGGTGGCGGACAGTGACTCTGGGAACAGGCTCTTCCACTGCACAAGGCTCAGTGATGCTCTGTTCTTGCACAGGGGCTGTGAGCTGGTCACTGATGGGGCTGGGGGAAGGGTGCCCTGAGACCCGTTCTCCACAGAGCCTTCAGCCTTCGCCTTCAGGGATGTGATGAACCCCAGAACTGGGTGCCCCTCATGGTCATCAAAGATCCAGAAAATGATTGGCAGATAGGGATGCAGAAGAAAGTGGCAAAATGAAGAAGAGGTTCTCCAGGCTGCTTGTGTATATGTGTCAGCGTGTGTGTGTGTGTGTGTGTGTGTGTGTGCGCGCGCGCCCTTAGGCAGACTCCCTCCCCATTCCTAAGCCTCTGTTCTCACCTGGAGGTGCTGACCAGCCTCCATCTGTGATGCTTCCTCGGAGGAGGTTGGGTTCGCTACTCTGTTGTCACAAGGGCTGGAGGCACAGAGCCCTTCCCTCTGAGTAGGAAGAGCACAGACTGAAGACTCAGGTCATTAGAGATTCCCAGCCACTGGAGCCAGGAGGAGCCGCTGCTTTTTCACAGGCAGTGTCTCCTGGGATCTGTTCCCAGACCTCCTAGTTAGAGACACGATGGGGCAACTGTCCAACCTGCCAGCTCTCCCGTCTGGACGGTGGCCTTCTGTGTCGCTGCAGCATCAGTGATGACTCCATTCAGATGGACCAGGCTCCATGGGCAGCACCCCTGGTTTCTCCCTTGGGTGAGGTGCTACGTGGATCCCTCCTCCCAGCCTTTACCCTGAACTGGTCCATCTCAGTCCTGGAGTCCCTACTTTCTAATTTGAGCTCTGTCCCTGTGGATATAATATAGTATGTCCCAGTAAATAAGTAAAAATAAAGATAGAACAGATCAGAGGTCATAAGCTTTGCTTTCAGAAGTCATGTAGGAGAGGACACAGTCTTACTTAATGATCTCAGAGAACAGAGATATGAATAATATTTAGATTCTCTATTGGACACATGGTGCCTAATAATTTTTTTCTAAAAATAAATTAATTTATGAATACGTTTGTTTTTATTTTAATGTATCTTCCATAAAAAGAATGTATAAAACATGCATATTCTGTTAAGAATGTTAATAAAATTAATGCCTATTCTCCCATCACTTAGCTTAAATAGTATACAGGTCAACACTTTATTTATTTATTGTTCTGGGATAGTTTTTTAAAATTTATGTTTATTTTGAATTAAAAAATTTTAATACAGTTTTAAAGGTTACTTTCCATTTACTGTTACTACAAAATATTGGCCATATTCTCAGTTCTGTACCAATCATCCTTGAGCCTACCTTACACCCAAGAGTTTGTACCTCTCATTCCCCATCCTCCATATTGCCCCTCTCTCCCCTTTCCACTGGTAACCACTAGCTTGTTCTCTACATCTGTGATTCTGCTTCATTTTTGTTTTATACACTAGACTGTTGTACTTTTTAAGATTCTGCTTATAAGTGATATCATATAGTTTTTGTCTTTCTCTGTCTGACATTCTCTTAGCATACTGCCCAAGAAATTATTGGGAACCAATCCCCTGTGTATCACTTCCCAGATTCAGAAGTAGAACATTGCCAGCTTGTCTGAAATTCCTTTTGTGTTATTAGGTTTATCATCACTCTTCCCTCCTTCTTGAAGTAAAATGATCCCTGTTATCTTTCTAACACTTGATTTTAGTCTTGCCTGTTTTTGAACTTTATATAAATGTCCTCATGCATTCTGTATTCTCTTTTCTGGCTCTTTTGTTCAGTTGTTTCTTTGTGAGATCATCTAGACAGCTCTAGGTGGTGATTGTTTGTTCACTTCCATTGCTGTGAGTTGCTACATTGTAAGATACCATACATTAGTCATGCAAGCTATTTTTGAAAGAATAGTTTTTTTTCTGTTATTTGGAACAGTACTGTTTTCATCATTCTTGTATATGTTTCTTCGTGTACACAAGCATTTCCTTCTGTTTCATACATACCCATACATACCCATCCTTGCTCTTTCATACAATTATTATTGTATTTCATGGTTTTAGGATATCTCCATCTTCAATTTTACTATACAATATCAAATTCTCTTCCAAATAGATTGTACCAATTTGCACTTCCATCAGCAATAAGTGAGGTTGTGGTGGCAGCTCATTCTTGATAACACTTGGTGGTGTGTTGGTTTTTTTCATTGTAGTTACTTGGTGTGTATGTGTGTTGGGGGGCATGGCTTGACTTTATATTTTGGTAATTAAAACTGAGATTGGGTACCTGAAATACTTATTAGTGTTTGTATTTCTTAATTTTGAAACTGTTTATCTAAATTTTTTTCATTTTTCTTTTTAGTTATCTTTTAAAATTCTAATTTATTTATAGAGCTATTTAAATATTCTAGATACCATTCCTTTGTGCATTATATGTATTACAAATATTTTCTCTGTCTTTATGGTTTGTCTTTTCACTCTTGTTACACTCTGTTTGCAAAGTTAATATTTTAAATTTTAATTTATTGAATTCATCAGTTCTTTCCTTTTTTCTTAATGCTGGTTTATGCTGTCCATTGTTTCCTTAGTTCAGGAAAGTATATTTCAGCATTTTCTTCTAAAATCCTTAGAATTTTGCTTTTAACAATTACTGCTTTAGTCACTCTGGAGTTGATTTTTGTGTATTTTGTGAACTGAGTACTAAGGTGTCTATGTTTTACTTGTTTTTGCCTCAAGACACCTAATTAATAATTTGAATGTTAGAGTCCTTTGAATTTCGATATTATGAAACCTATCATGTGTGAATAAAATTCAATTTTGTTTCTTTCATTAGAAAATGTATATATTTTATTTGTTTTTCTTATTGAATTGCACTGGATGTTTCAAGTACAATGTGGGATAGCTGCAGTGAGAGTTGGTATTTTGTCTTGTTCCTCATGTGGACAGGAAGGATTTAGTGTAAGATTATGACACATTATATGCTATATGTTTGAAAAAAGAACTCTTTTCATATTAAGAAAATTTGCTTCTATGTCCATTTGCTAACCTGACTTTTTAATAAGCATATGTTGGATTATATCCAAATTTTTCTTGCATCTCAAAAGTATTGCTTTCTTGAATCATATGATTTTTGTCCTTTGTTTTGTAAAATAGTGACTTACTTTGGTTGACTTTTGAATGTTAAACCAACTTTGCATTCTGGGAAAACTCAACTTGGTAATAATAACATCATATTTTCTTTTTAGAAAGATGGTAACCATAACCCTATATGCAAAACAGAAAAAGAGACACAGATGTACAGAACAGACTTTTGGACTCTGTGGGAGAAGGCGAGGGTGGGATGTTTCGAGAGAACAGCATCGAAACACGTATATTATCTAGGGTGAAACAGATCACCAGCCCAGGTGGGATGCATGAGACAAGTGCTCGGGCCTGGTGCACTGGGAAGATCCAGAGGAATCGGGTGGAGAGGGAGGTGGGAGGGGGGATCGGGATGGGGAATACATGTAAATCCATGGCTGATTCATGTCAATGTATGTACTTTTTTTTTTTTTTTGCAATATTCTCATTAGCTTTAGGTATCAAAGTTGTGCTAATGTCTAAAATGGAATAGGTGAGTGTTCCTTTATTTTTATTCTCTGAAAGAGTTTTGCAAAGTAGAATTCTTCCAGTGTTTATAAAATTATTGCAACCACCTGGTCTTGAAATTTTCTTTGAGGAAGTTTTTGGCTACTGATTCAATTTCCTTAATTGTTATAGGTCTATTGAGGTTGTATATTTCTTCCTAATTTTTTTTGATGAGTTATTTATGATATTTTTCTTTAATATCAGTGGTATAATTGTGTGTTCAGTTCAGTTCAGTCGCTCAGTTGTGTCTGACTCTTTATGACCCCATGGACTGCAGCACTCCAGGACTCCCTGTCCATCACCAACTCCCAGAGTTTACTCAAACTCAAACTCATTGTGTGTTATTCTTACTTGAACAATATGATTTCATCCTAAACTAATGTATGGTTATTAAAAAATACTAAAAAAATATTCTTGTGTAATAACACAAGAAAGTGAAAAAGTTGAATCTTTGCATGAACTCTGCAGAAGGAGGATTTCAAATTTAATTGTAGTAAAAGGAGTTACAAAGAATATTTCTTGATTTGATAATAAAATAAAAGCTTCCATACATTTAAAAGAATCACCAAGTTAAGGGACTTCCCTGGTGGTCCAGTGTTTAAGACTACGTGCTTCCAATGCAGGTGGCACAGGATTTATCCCTAGTCACAAGACAAAGATCCCACATGCTATGCAGAATGACCAAAAAAAAAAAAAAAAAAAAAAATCACAAAGTTAAGAGATAAAGAATGAACTAGAAACAAGATGAAGAAGACAGGGATGTAATATCTTTAATATAAAAAGGCCCATACAAGTCAATAAAAAAATCTCAGAAGGTAATAGGTAGATGACATGAATAAACAATTAATAAGAGAATTTTAAAAATTGGTTAATGGATGCTGGAAAATAGTTCCCTTATTAATAAACAAAGAAATTAAAACCAGGGCAAGAAGATATGATTTCACTACCATATTTGTTACATTTAGGGGAAAATGTGAACATCAACATATGGAGTGAACAGAGATAAAAGAATATTCTTATTTGACATTTTGGCAGCATGGACAAAAGAGCCCCCAAAATGTTACCCTTTGATGTTCTACTTTTGAAAATATTAAAATTACAGACTATGAACATAAGAATCATTTCTTTTCAGAGACTTTCATTGCACTGTTATTTGTAATAGTGAACACACAGAAATTTCCTAATCATCCAACAATGGGGAAACACTACCCTTTCTTCTGTCATCTGAGAGCCAAATGTTCAGGAGGAGTTAATGTGGTGACAAGTTATGTTATAAAGTTAGGCAAAAAAGCTATATAATTGTGTGTCCAGTACTTTCTCAACACAGTAAAAAACAAAAAGCAATTTTAGGAGACAGGAGGGAAATGATGTGAAATATTATCAGTGGTTGTCTTTAAATGTACGAATAGTGAGTGTTTCTTTTTCTTCTTTTTCCTATTTGTATGTTTTACAAATTTGTTCTGAGTGTTTTTTATAGAAAAATGAACTAAGCCACAGCTTAAAAAGTAAAAAAATCATGAATCTACTCCAATAATTCATAGTCACAGTCTTAGTTCTAATCCCAGGTGTATGATTTTGGACCAGCCCCCACCTACCAGTGCCAGGTTTCTTCTCCTAGAATTAGTTTTGCTTGCTTATTCCCAGCTAATAGTATGTCTTTTGGTTCAGCTTTCTCCCTGTGTAGCTGAATCCCTATGAGTTGTTTCCAAAGGTGGGTTTGGAAATGATCCCTGAAACTCAGACACTTGACCCTTCCAGATATTGTCAACATTTCTTGTAGTTGAATGGACAGGTTAGCTTCCTCCAAGAACCTGTATTCTGTCTGATGTCATCTTCTGATGATTCCCACTCTGTGGTTTGAATCTGCTTGGTCACCCATATCCAGTAATCAAGTCACCTTGCAGGGACTGCTGGTTACTCCTCTTGCAGGCTTTAGCTTTGTCCTTGGTTAGTTGATGGTATTCCAGTTCTACCAAGTCAGGCATTCTCCATCTTTAAAACCTGCTTGTGTGGAGTGGGCTCTGAGGTGCTTACTCTGTCAAGGGGCCCTTTCACAGCTAGCCTCACTTTATAATAAAGGCTGAACATGCCCACTTCACAAAAAAAAAAAAAACCTGCTTGTGATTCTGAGCACCATCCTGCCTTGAGTCTGAATTTGTCAAACTTTTTCAAATGAAGACTCCAGGAATAAAACACATCACAGAGCCTGAGCTTCTAATCTGGGACAGGGCTTTTTACTGAGTAGAACATTTTCTCCAGCCGAAGAATCTGTACAAAGCTCCCTTCATGTGTCTGTTCCTCAGGCTGTAGATAAAGGGGTTCAGCAAGGGGGTGACCATCGTGTACACCACAGATGCTGCCATCCCAGTGTCTGCTGAGTAGGAGGATGAGGGCTGGAAATACACCAGAAAGAGTGTCCCGTAGAAGAGAGTGACCACTGTTAGATGAGAGCCACAGGTAGAGAAGACTTTGTGCTTCCCCCCAGCAGAGGGGATCCTGAGGACGGTGAGGATGATGTGGCCATATGACACTACAACACAGGTGAGAGGAATCAGACCCGAGGGAACAGCTTCAGTTAGCACGGTGACCTGAAAGATGCGAGTGTCTGAGCAGGCAAGTTTCAGGAGTGGGGGTACATCACAGAAGAAGTGTGGGATGGCATGGGAGGCGCAGAAGGAGAGCTGAGACATGAGGAGACAGAGGGAGAAGGCCAGGAGGTGGGAGCTGAGCCAGGATGCGGTGACCAGCAGCAGGCAGCGCTGGGGCCCCATGATGGTGGTGTAGTGGAGGGGAAGGCAGATGGCCACGTAGCGGTCATAGGCCATCACAGCCAGCAGGAAGTCATCCAGCAGAGTCAATTCCATGAAGAAGAACATCTGCACAAGGCACCCAGTGTGGGAGATGGTGTAGTGCTGTGTGTGGATGTTGAGCAGCACCTTGGGGATGATGGTGCAGGAGAAGCAGGTGTCAGTGAAGGACAGGTTGGCCAGGAAGAAGTACATGGGGGTGTGGAGGCGGGGGTCAGAGCTGATGGCCAGGATGATGAGCAGGTTCCCCAGCACAGTGACCAGGTACACGGCCAGGAAGAGCCAGAACAGGAGAGGCTGCTGCTCTGCGTGTTGAGAGAAGCCCAAGAGTAGGAAGTCAGAGATGCTGGTCTGGTTTGTAATTTCCTCGAAAACAGAGAAATAGGAACAGAATCTTATTTAAACAAAGATAGGCTCTCAGTGTTACAGATTCCATGAACTTTGGTCCATGTTTCGCTATTTCTTGAGGAACTCATTGGCATTCCCTAGTAGGTGTAAATGGTGGTTTGCAAATATGTACAAATAGGAGGACTGTGGAATCTGATGAGGAGGCATCAGGGTAGAGATGTAGTCTGGGTTCTACACTCCTGTAATGTGGCAGGTTTTCCCCATGGGTGGTCTGAATGAGACTGAACTTGGATTCACCAGGAAGAATCTTTTCAAAATAAATCCTTGAAAACTATAGAACAGCCGTTTAAATTTCACTGTCTTATTGTAGAGCTCATTTTGGGTTCATGCATATACTAGTGGGCTAAACAAGGAGCTCTGTGTGTTTGTGTCTGAGTGTTGAGCACATATTGAGGGAGATGAAAGGAGGGTTAATTTCTTCAGAGAGGAGCCAGATGAGACATAGGGGTCTCTGCGGGGAGTACTACGGCCCCCTTTCCTGTAAAGACCCCATCAGTGAGTTGGTGTCATTATGAGAACCCTGTGAACTAAAAAGCAACTTTTCATTAAGGGCATATCATTCTCAATACCCAAAAAAGATGTCCTTTTCATCATAGGGGACTGGAATGCAAAAGTAGGAAGTCAAGAGATAACCTGGAGTAACAGGCAAATGTGGCCTTGGAATACAAAATGAAGCAGGGCAAAGGCTAACAGAGTTTTGCCAAGAGAATGCACTGGTCATAGCAAACACCCTCTTCCAACAACACGAGAGAAGATTCTACACATGGACATCACCAGATGGTCAACACTGAAATCAGATTGATTATATTCTTTGCAGCTGAAGATGGAGAAGCTCTATACAGTCAGCAAAAATAAGACTGGGAGCTGAATGTGGCTCAGATCATGAACCCCTTATTGCCAAATTCAGACTTAAATTGAAGAAAGTAGGGAAAACCACTAAACCACTCAGGTATGATAGAAATAAAATCCCTTACGATTATACACTGGAAGTGACAAATAGATTCAAGGGATTAGGTTTGATGGACAGAGTGCTTGAAGAACTATGGATGGAAGTTGATGACACTGTACAGGAGGCAGTGATCAAGACCATCCCTCGGAAAAAGAAATGCAAAAAGGCAAAACGGTTGTCTGAGGAGGCCTTACAAATAGCTGAGAAAAAAAGAGAAGTGAAAGGCAAATGAGAAAAGGAAAGATATACCCATATGAATGCAGAGTTCCAGAGAATAGCCAGGAGAGATAAGAAAGCACTTCTCAGTGATTAATGCAAAGAAATAGAGGAAAACAACAGAATAGGAAAGACTAGAGATCTCTTCAAGAAAATTAGAGATACCAACGGAACATTTCATGCAAAGATGGGCACAATAAAGGGCAGAAATGGTATGGACCTAACAGAAGCAGAAGATATTAAGAAGTGGCAAGAATACACAGAACTATACAAAAAAAGATCTTCACAGCTGAGATAATCACAATGGTGTGATCACTCACCTAGAGCCAGACATCCTGGAATGCGAAGTCAAGTGGGCCTTAGGAAGTATCACTACAAACAAAGCTAGTGGAGGTGATGGAATTCCAGTTGAGCTCTTTCATATCCTAAAAGATGGTGCTGTGAAAGTGCTGCACTCAATATGCCAGCAAATTTGGAAAACTCAGCAGTGGCCAAAGGACAGGAAAAGCTCAGTTTTCATTCCAATCCCTAAGAAAGGCATTGTCAAAGCATGTTCAAACTACTGCACAATTGCACTCATCTCACGCACTAGCAAAGTAATGCTTAAAATTCTCCAAGCCAGGCTTCAATAGTACATGAACTGAGAACTTCCAGATGTTCAAGATGGATATAGAAAAGGCAGAGGAACCAGAAATCAAATTGCCAAGATCCATTGGTTCATCAAAAAAGCAAGAGAGTTCCAGAAAAAAATCTACTTCTGCTTTATTGATTACACCAAAGCCTTTGACTGAGTGGATCACAACAAACTGTGGAAAATTCTTCAGGAGATGGGAAAACCAGACCACCTGACCTGCCTCCTGAGAAATCTGTATGCAGGTCAAGAAGCAACAGTTAGAACAAGACATGGATCAACAGACTGGTTCAAAATAGGAAAAGGAGTATGTCAAGGCTGTATATTGTCACCCTGCCTATTTAACTTATACACAGAGTACATCATGTGAAATTCCAGCCTGGATGAAGCACAAGCTGGGATCAAGATTTTTGGGAGAAATATCAATAACCTCAGATACGCAGATGATACTACCCTTATGGCAGAAAGTGAAGACGTAAAGATCCTCTTGATGACATTGAAAGAGGAGAATGAAAAAGTTGGCTTAAAACTCAACATTCAGAAAACTAAGATCATGGGATCTGGCCCCATTACTTCATGGCAAATAGATGGGGAAACAATGGAAATAGTAAGATAATTCAATTTTGGGGGGCTCCAAAATCACTGCAGATGGTGACTGCAGCCATGAAATTAAAAGACGCTTGCTCCTTGGAAGAAAAGCTATGATGAACCTAGACAACATATTAAAAAGCAGAGACATTACTTAGCTAACGAAGGTCCGTGTTGTCAAAGCTATGGTTTTTCCAGTAGTCATGTATGGATGTGAGAGTTGAACCATAAAGAAAGTTGAGTGCCAAACAGTTGATGCTTTTGAACTGTGGTGTTGGAGAAGACTCTTGAGAGTCCCTTGGACTGCAAGGAGACCCAACCAGTCCATCCTAAAGGAAATCAGTCCTGAATATTCATTGGAATACTGATGCTGAAGCTGAAACTCTAATACTTCGGCCACCTGATGCAAAGATATGACTCATATGAAAAGACCCTGAGGCTGGGAAAGACTGAAGGCAGGAGGGAAAGGGAAAGACAGAGGATGAGATGGTTGGATGGCATCAGTGACTCAATGGACATGAGCTTGAGCAAGTTCTGGGAGTTAGTGATGGACAGGGAAGCCTGGTGTGATGCAGTCCATGGTGTCCTAAAGAGTTGGACATGACTGAATGAACTGATTCTCATCATCAACCTGCTCATGAACATCTTATGTTTTAACATCTGAGCTTTGACATCTGGATGTGGGATAGGAGTGTTTTCTCTGTTCCCTATGCTCAGTCTGTCTTTGGTTAATTACTTTACATTGAATCTCTGTCTCCTGTTTTGTACCACGTGCAACTACTTCAGTTTAGTGGCTCAGTTGTGTCCGACTCTTTGCAACCCCATGAACTGCAGTGTGCCAGGCCTCCCTGTCCATCATCAACTCCCAGAGTCCACCCAAACCCATGTCCACTGAGTTGGTGATGCCATCCAAACATCTCATCCTCTGTCGTCCCCTTCTTCTCCTGCCCTCAATCTTTCCCAGCATCAGGGTCTTTTCCAATGAGTCAGCTTCAACATCAGTCCCTCCAATGAATACCCAGGACTGATTTCCTTTAGGATGGACTAGTTGGATCTCCTTGCAGTGCAAGGGACTCTCAAGAGTCTTCTTCAACATCACAGTTCAAAAGCATCAATTCTTCTGCACAGGCTCACTGAAATTATAACTGAGATAATGTATGTGGAGGACAGCATGCTCCTAAGGACAGTGATGTTACTCTCATTTTAGTATCAGGTGATGAAATGTGAGCCTGGGACACAGGGTGGGATGCAAAAGCCCTAGAGGATATGCTGTACTGCTCTGCTCCTCACATGCCTTTTAATAGTTGAGAAATTTTTATTCCTGTTGAGTTTTGCCTTGCTTCTATCAGATATAGATAATAACCTACCTGATAGGATGGTTGAAGAATCCGAATTGTATTGGTTGCAGTTTCTTCAGGATTCATGATGTGCAGTCAGGATGTGATATTGGAATGAACCATGATGTTGTGGAGGAAGAATACTAGGTCAGTCAGTGGCAGCAGGTGTCCGTGCCATGTTTGTTTAGGGTAATGAATAAATATATACCTCTGGAGTCTGACAGAATTTTCTCACTCTTTAATCTTGATGAGATCTTGAGAAAGTCATCAGCTTTTTCAGCTTCAGTTTCCTCATTGGCTTAAATGGGATAATGATAGAGTTTACTACATAGAGTGGCCGTGTATATGCTCCGTCACTCAGTTGTGCCCGGTTCTGTCGACCCCAAGGACTATAGCCCACCAAACTCCTCTATCCATAGAATTTTCCAGGAAAGAGTACTGATTGGGTTGACATTTCCTTCTCTCAACCAAGGGATTGAACCTGGGTCTCTTGCATCTCCTGCATTGGCAGGTTGATTCTTTACAACTGTGACACCTGGGAAGCCCACAGAGCGTGGTTACAAGTATTAAACTTGACAAAAAATATAATATTTAGATCAAAGTTGACACATAGTAAGTGCTCAATGAATATGATCTGTTATTATTTTTGCTATTTTTAATGAAATAGGCTGCATAGTTGTTGTTGAGTCCAGGTCACTGCCTGCATCTTGGGGTTGTAGGTAGTGAAATGTCAATAAAAAGTCATCATCATCACCAATATCATCAGCATAGCAGCACCTCCTCTAATTCTACTCAGAACTGTCAATGGCAAAGCTTTTGTTTTGGCATCTGGAAACCATGTGGAAACTGAATCAAATGACTTAATCATTAAGAGCTCTTTAATTATTAATTTCGCCTGCCAATGCAGGAGACACAAGAGACACGGGTTCAATCCCCGGGTTAGGAAGATCCCCTGGAGAATGAAATGGCTACCCACTCCAGTATTCGTGCCTGGATATTTCCATGGACAGAGGAGCCTGGGGGGCAGTAGTCTGTGGGATCTCAAAGAGTCAGGCGTGGCTGAGTGACTGAGCACACAGCACCCATAATGGGAATAAACAATTTTATCTTAAATAATTTAGTTTGCATTATTTTAATAGAAAGAAGCAAGCGACTGAGTTTGATAAATGTAAAAGGAAGTAGAGAGTACATTTCTGGCACTGACTTGGTGTAGTGGCTGAGAGTGATTCCAGGAGCCAGGCTGTCCTGCCTGACCAGGGTGAATTGTGCTCTGTTCTTGCACAGGTGCTGTGAGCTGGTCACTGATGGGGCTGGGGGAAGGATGCTCTGAGACCCGTTCTCCACAGTGCCTTCAGCCTGCACCTTCAGGGATGTGATGAACCCCAGAACTGGGTGCCCCTCGTGGTCATCAAAGATCCAGAAAATGATTGGCAGATAGGGATGTAGAAAAAAAGTGGCAAAGAGGAAACAAGAGAGACTCTAAGGGTTGTGTGAGTATATGTGTGAATATGAGTTTGTGTGTGTGTGTTTGTGAGTGAATATGCACACAGGTGGCCTTCAGTAGACTGTGTTCCCTCTCCTGATCGCTAAGCCTCTGTTCTCACCTGGAAGTGCTGACCAGCCTCCATCTGTGACCATTTCACGCCGGAGGTTGGGTTTGCTACCCAGTTGTCTCCCCAAGAAGTTATGGCTGGAGACACAGAGCCCTTCCCTCTGAGTAGGAACAGCACAGACTGAAGACTCAGGTCACTAGTGATTCTCAGGCACAGGAGCCAGGGGGAGCAGCTGCCTTTTCACAGGCAGTGTCTTCTGGGATCTGATCCCAGACCTCCTAGTTAGAGACACGATGGGGCAACTGTCCAACCTGCCAGCTGTCCCCTCTGGATGGTGGCCCCCAGTGTCCCAGCGGTATCAGTGATAATTCCATTCAGGTGGACCAGGCTGTGCTCCATGGCAGCACCCTTGGTTTCTTCCTTGGCTGAAGTACAGCATGGATCCATCCTCCCACCTTAACCTTGAACTTGTGCTTCTCTGTCCTGGAGTCCACACTTTCTAATTAGACCCCTGTCCCCATGGATGTAATACAGTATTTCCCAGAAAATAAGAAAAAATAAAGGCAGAAATAGATTAGGGGTCACCATCTTTGCTTTTAAAGTCATGTAGAAGAAGAAACATCCTTATTTAATGATCTCAGAGAGCCAAGATATGAATAATATTTAGATTTTCTACTGGGCCCAAGGTGCCTAATCATTTATTTCTAAACAGAAATCAATATCTGTGTATATTTATTTGTTTTCATTTAAATGTATCTTCCATATAAAAGAATGTATAAAAGATGTATATTCTGTTAAGAATGTTAATAAAATTAATGTCTATTCACTCATCACTTAGCTTAAATAGTATATGAGTCAATCCTTTATTAATTGATTGATGAGTGGTTGCTCCAAGATAGGATTTTTTTGGAAAAAATTATTTTGATCTTTAATTAAAATTTTTAAATATAATTTTAAAGGTTTCTTTCCGTTTACAGTTATTATAAAATACTGGTTATATTCTGTGTTGTTCAGTACATCCTTGAGCCCATCTTACACCTAATACTTTTTGCCTGCCTCTCATTCCCCCTTCTCTATACTCTCCATCTCTCTCCTCCCCATTGGTAACCTCTAGTTTGTCCTCTGTATCTGTGATTCTACTTCATTTTTGTATTATTCACTGCTGCTACTGCTGCTAAGTCGCTTCACTAGTTTGTTGTAATTTTTAGATTCCACATGTAAGTGATATCCTATAGCATTTATCTTTCTCTGTCTGTCTTATTTCTCTTAGCATACTACCTAAGACGTTATTAGAACCCAGTCACCTACTTATCACTTCTCAAATTCAGAAGTAGAATGTTGCCAGCATGGTGGAAACTTCTTTTGTGTATCCTGCTCATCATTTCTCTTCCCGTCTCAAAGTAAAGTGATCCCTTCCAACTTTCTAGTGTTTTATTTTAGTTTTGCCTAGTTTAGAACTTTATATAAATGCCCTCATGTATTATGTATTCTCTTTTCTGGTTCTTTTGTTCAGTTGTTTTCTTTTGTGAGATCATCTGGACAGCTTTAGGTACTGGCTGTTAGTTCACTTCCAATGCTACATTATATGATGGTACCACACATTCATCATGCAAGCTAGTCTTGAAAGGAAAGTTGTTTCCTGTTATTTGGAGAAATACTGCGATGACCATTCCTGTATATGTTTCTTGCTGCACGCATGCATTTCTTTCTCTTTCATACATACCTAGGAGTGGAATTTCATGGTTATAGGATATCTACATCTTCAATTTTAATATACAATAGCAAGTTGACTTCCAAAGAGATTGTACAGAGTTACGCTTCCATCAGGCAATAGGTGAGATTGTGGTGGTAGCTCATTCTTGGTAACACTTAGCCTTGGTGTTAGCCTTTTTCATTATAGTCATTTGGTGTTTGTGTATTGTGGGGCATCTCCTGATGGTTTGATTTTATATTTCAGTGATTAATAATGAGGTTAGGGGGCTTCCCTGGTGGCTCAGGGGTAAAGAATCCTTTTGCCAATGCCAGAGACATAGGTTCGATCCCTGGTCAAGGAAGATCCCACATGGTGTGGAGCAACTAAGCCCATGTGCCACAACTACTGAGCCTGTGCTCTGGAGCTGGGAGCCACAACTACTGAGTCCATGGACTGCAACTACTGAAGCCTGAGTGCCCTAGAGTCTGTGCTCCGCGAGAAGAGAAGCCACCGCAGTGAGGAGCCTGTGTCCCACAACTAGAGAATATTCCCCGCTCACCACAACTAAAGAAAGGCCCATGAAGCAACGAAGAACCAGCACAGGCATAAATTTAAAAAACTAATGAGGTTGGGTTACCTTTAAAATACTTATTAGCATTTTTATTCCTAATTTTGAAAGTGCTTGCGTACACTTTTGTTCATTTTCCCACTTATTTGTGTTTCATTCTAATTTATTTATAGAACCATTTAAATATTCTAGATACCAGTCCCTTGTGCATTATATGATTGCAAATATTTTCTCTGCCTTTATGGTGTGTCCTTTCACCCTTGTTACAATCTTGTATGCTAAGTAAATATTTCAAATTTCAATGAATTGAATTCATTAGTACTTTCCTTTCATCTTAATGCTTCACTTGTGTCTGGTGTATGAAGTCCATCCTTCCCTTTGCTCAGGAAGGTATATTTCAGCATTTTCTTCTAAAACCTTTGTAATTTTGCTTTTCACAATTAGTGCTATAGTTACTGTAGAATTGATTTTTGTGTATGTTGTGAAGTGAGAGTGGAGGTTCTATTTATAGTTTGTTTTTGTTCAAAACACCTAATAATTTGAATGGTTCCTATATAGACAGGTTTGAATTGTAATAATATGAAACTGTCACATGTGAGTAAAATGCACTTTTGTTTCTTTCCTTAGAGAATTTGTATCTTTTATTTATTATTTTATCCTACTTCACTGGATGTGACATCATGTGCAACGTGGGATAGTTGTGGTGAGGGCTGATATTTTGTCTTGTTGCTCGTTTATGAGAAGGAATTAAATGTGTAATTATTATTACATATTTTATAGTTATATATTTTGTAGAAATGTAACATATTACATATGTTATAATTTGAAAAAGAACTCATTTTTCAGATTAGGAAATTTTGCTTCTATGTCTATTTTTAGCAACACATTTTAATTGACATATGTTGACTCATACAAAATTATTTTCCTTGCATCTATTGAGATGATATTCTTGCCTAATATGATTTTTTGTTATTTGTTTTATAAAAGAGTGACTTTGATTGATTTTTTAATGTTAAATCAACTATGTATTTCTGGGAAAACTCCTTGATAATGATAACCTCACAGTTTCTCTGCATTGTTTAATTATTTGCTTACTAATAATTTGCTTTGAAATGGTATATTTACTTCATGAATGAGATCAGCCTGTTATTGTACTTTTTTGCAGTGTTCTCATTAACTTTAGGTATCAGGGTATCTCCAAAAGGGAATTATTCCCTTATTTTTTATTATCTGAAAGAATTTAGCAAATCAGGCATTATTTTTTCCATTGAATTGTTTGTAAAACTATTAAAAGCATCTGGGCCTGAATTCTTCTTTCAGGAAAAGTTTTTGGCTATTGATTCAATTTCCCTAATGCCTATAGGTCTAAAGTAATGCTATAGGTCTAACCTATATTCAGGTTTTCTATTTCTTACTAGATTTGTTTCGATGAGTTATATATTTTACAGAAATTTGTCTATTTAACCTAAACTTAAAATATGTTCTATAACATTGTTCATAATATCTTCCTTATTTTAACATCAGAGGTAATGCCATTCTTTGTTAGAGAGAACCACTTTAACAATATGATTTCACTCTAAACTACTGTATGTCTGATATTAAAAATACTTTATTCTACAAGAAAATGAAAAAGTTGAATATTTGCAAGTATTCTGTAAAGGAAAATATTTTAAAATAAAACTCTAGTAAAAGGAGTTACAATTAAGATGTCTTGACAATATAAAAAAAAAAAACTTGCTTGTAGTAAATAAATCTCATAGTTAAGAGATAAAGAATTAACTAGGAACATTACTAAGACAAAGAAGACAAAGATATAATATCTTTAATATAGACAGGTCCAGAAAAGCCAATAAAAAATTCTCAAAAAGTAATAGGCAGATGACACAAATAAATGATAAGAGAATTTTAAAAATTGGTTAAGGGACTCAAGAAAAAATAGTTCCCTCATCAATAATCAAATAAATTGAACAAAATCAATGATATACCACTTTGGCTATCATATTAGTTACATTTATGAGAAAATGTGAACAACAAAATATGGAGAGGATAGAGACAAATGATATATACTGTCACCTTGCTTATTTAACTTATATGCAGAGTGTATCATGCGAAATGCCAGGCTGGATGAAGCAAAAGCTGGAATCAAGATTGCTGGGAGAAATATCAGTAGCCTCAGATATGCAGATGACACCACCCTTATGGCAGAAAGTGAAGAAGAACTAAAGAGCCTCTTGATGAAAATGAAAGAGGAGAGGGAAAAAGTTGGCTTAAAACTCAACATTCAGAAAACTAAGATCATGGCATCCAATCCCATCACTTCATGGCAAATAGATGGGGAAACAATGGAAACAGTGAGAGACTTTTTTTTCTTGGTCTCCAAAATCACTGCAGATGGTGACTGCAGTCATGAAATTAAAAGATGCCTGCTCCTTGGAAGAAAAGCTATGATGAACCTAGACAGCATATTAAAAAGCAGAAACATTACTTTGCCAACAAAGGTCCATCTAATCAAAGCTATGGTTTTTCCAGTGGTCATGTATGGATGTGAGAGTTGGACTATAAAGAAAGCTGAGCACCGAAGAATTGATTCTTTGGAACTGTGGTGTTGGAAAAGACTCTCGAAAGTCACTTGGACTGCAACCAACTGCAACTGGTTGGAGATCCAACCAGTCCATCCTGAAGGAATTCAGCCCTGAATGTTCATTGGAAGAGCTGGTGTTGAAGCTGAAACTCCAATACTTTGGCCACCTGATGTGAATAACTGACTCATTAGAAAAGACCCTGGTGCTGGGAAAGATTGAGGGCAGGAGGAGAAGGGGACGACAGAGGATGAGACGGTTGGATGGCATCACCGACTCAATGAACATGAGTTTCAGCAAACTCAGAGAGATAGTGATGGACGGAGAAGCCTGGTGTGCTGCAGTCCATGGGGTCACAAAGAGTAGGACACGACTTGGTGACTGAACAACAGCAACAATAATGTGGAAACAACTTGTGTTGTAAAGTTAAGCAAAAATTTATATAATTGTATGTCCAATATTTTCTCATCAAAGCAAAAGACAAAAGGATAGTGAATGTTTCTTCTTTTTTCTATTTGCATGTTTTACAAATTTGCTATAATATTTTTTTCTGAAGTACAGAAAAGCAAAATAAGTCAGAGTATCAGAGGTAAATCATGAATCTGTCCAATAACTCATAGTCACTCACTGTCACAGACTTAGTTCTAATCCCAAGTATATGATTTTGGACCAGCCACCACCGTCTACGTGTTCCAGGTTTCCTCTCCTAGAATTAGTCTTCCTCACTTATTCCCAGCAAAGAGTATGTCTTCTGGTTCAGTTTTCTCCCTGTGTGGTCAAATCCCTTTGTTTCCAAATATGGGCTTGGTAGTGGTCTCTGAAGCTCAGGCACTTGAACCTTCCAGATATTGTCAGCATTTCTTGTAGCTGAATGCTCAGGTTAGCTATAGACTGAATTGGTACTTGGGCTTCCTCCAAGAACCTGTATTTTGTCTGATACCATCCTTTGATGATTCCCACTCTCTGGTTTGAATCTGCTTGGCCACCTATATCCAGTAATCAAGTCACCTTGCAGGGATTTGTGGTCACTCCTCTTTCAGGCTTTATTTGTGTCCTTGGCCAGTTGATCATATTCCAGTCCTGCAAGTCAGGCATTCTCCATCTTTAAAACCTGCTTGTGATGCTGAGCATCAGCCTAATTTAATCTGAGTTTTTCAAAATGACAACAAAGACACCCACAAAGAAGGCATGTCATAGAACCTGAGCTCCTAATCTGGTTCAGGACATTTTACAGAGTAGAACGTTTTCCCCAGCTGAAGAATCTGCACAAAGCTCCCTTCATGTCGCTGTTCCTCAGGCTGTAGATAAAAGGGTTCAGCATGGGGGTGACCATCGTGTACACCACAGATGCTGCCATCCCAGTGTCTGCTGAGTAGGAGGATGAGGGCTGGAAATACACCAGAAAGAGTGTCCCATAGAAGAGAGTGACCACTGTCAGGTGAGAGCCGCAGGTAGAGAAGACTTTGTGCTTCCCCCCAGCAGAGGGGATCCTGAGGATGGTGTGGATGATGTGGGCATAAGAGACCAGGACACAGGTGAGAGGGACCACCCCCGAGAGGGCTGCTTCTGCAAACATCATGAGCTGAAAGATGCGAGTGTCTGAGCAGGCAAGTTTGAGGAGAGGGAGAAGGTCACAGAAGAAGTGTGGTATGGAATGGGAGGCACAGAAGGAGAACTGAGACATGAGGAGGCAGAGAGAGAAGGCCAGGAGGTAGGAGCTGAGCCAGGATGTGGCGACCAGCAGCAGGCAGCGCTGGGGCCCCATGATGGTGGTGTAGTGGAGAGGAAGGCAGATGGCCACATAGCGGTCATAGGCCATCACAGCCAGCAAGAAGTCATCCAGCAGAGTCAATTCCATGAAGAAGAACATCTGCATGAGGCACCCAGTGTGGGAGATGGTGTAGTGCTGTGTGTGGATGTTGAGCAGCACCTTGGGGACGATGGTGCAGGAGAAGCAGGTGTCGGTGAAGGACAGGTTGGCCAGGAAGAAGTACATGGGGGTGTGGAGGCGGGGGTCAGAGCTGATGGCCAGGATGATGAGCAGGTTCCCCAGCATGGTGACCAGGTACACGGCCAGGAAGAGCCCGAACAGGAGAGGCTGCTGCTCTGGGTGCTGAGAGAAGCCCCAGAGTAGGAAGTCAGAGATGCTGGTTTCATTTGTAACGCTCATTTGAAGGAGACAAATGCAAGGAAAATATTGCTTCAGAAACTTATATCATTCAAAGCCTTTGTCTGTTTTCTGTGTTTTTTTCAAAGGTCACAGAGATGTATAAGTGTCTCTTGCTGGTGGGCATGTAAACATGTACATATGTAAGAACTAAGCACAGTGATTGGGAGACTTGTTGGGAGACTCTGCATTTTAGTTGGATTCTAGGTTGTCCTGTAGAGTTTCTGGTTGAGGGTTGAACTGGAGATTAGCTGGGAAGAAAATTCCCAAGTCTTAGTCCATGCCTATTTTTTCAAATAGGAAAGCTATCAGTTTCACAGGCTTGTGAAGTTTGAGTAAGATATCATGACGGGGAACACATGTAAATCCATGGCTGATTCATGTCAATGTACTGCAAAAACCACTACAATATTGTAAAGTAATTAGCCTCCAACTAATAAAAATAAATGGAAAAAAAAGATAGCATGGGGCTATGCATTTACTAGAAAATTCTTAAGGATAGTCCTCTCTCTCTCTCTCTGTCTTTCTCTATTTCTTATATGTGTGTTTTTTTGAGGAGTAGAGAAGGGATACTAATTATATAGAAAGATCATAACTGTCACTCAGATATTCATCATATGATGGGAATATCCTCTTTTTCTTTTGAAGATCCATCAAATAAACTAATGTGGATGAAATTACTTTATAAGCTCAAAGATATTTGACAAACAAGAGTTATCATTGTCAGCATTGTCAACACCTTCAGTCCTTAGGAATGTTGGCTTTGATGTCCTATGGACTGGATGGACTTATTTTCTGGCTGTGTAATCCTTTGCAAACTCCACATCCTATTTTCTTTTTGCTTCAATTTCCTCATCTGTAAATTATGTGCATACTTCATGTACTTACTGTAGCTCATCAATAAGATGATATATTCAAGGCAGTAGCACAGAATAGGTCTTCAATAAACTGTGATAATAGTTACCTAATATTCCTAGAATCAGTAGTAGATAAAATGGAACCTGGTGACCAATAATACGGTGGTCAGGACTGAATTAGATAAGGATTGTACCGAGCTAGAACAATGGTTCATATCAAATGATCCTCAAATACAGCTTCCTCTGATATTGTTTTCTCTTGATGGAGTTAACAAAAGGAGGATGCTTTCTGGGGCAACCAACTAGTCCTCTATGTTTGTCCAGGACTTTCCTGCTTTCAGAATGGAACATCCCACTTCCAGGAAACTCCTTCAGTCCTGGGCACATTGGAGTTGGTCATGGTCTGTGAGAAGTTGGGCTTTGAAACCTGTAAAATTTCATATATGGAATTGTACCTGTCATTGTCAACAGTGTCATCATCGCCTTGGGTGGCAATGGTCTGACCTAGGAGTACCATAACAACGCGTCCACTGTGACATGTGCAGACCCAGGTTTGAGTCCCAGCCATACCATCTTGGTGGAAAACATTTAACTTATAAGAACCCCAGTTGTAAAATGAGCCTAAATAAGCCTATTTCACATCACTCCAGGACTGAAGTTAAGAAGATGGACTAAGGCTTCCTGAACTATCAGTGGGTGTAGGGATTCTGAAAGTCACTCAGGGTAGAGTGAGCTGTGAGTGAATTGTCCAGGCATCATGTAGGGGACCTGAGCACTGTTATTATAGCTACAATGTCTTGGCCTTTGCCAGGGGCTTGGGGACCACTAATCTACACTGACTTCAGGCTAGACTCTCTAGAGGGTCATGAATATTAAATCAAGACCCTCCTCATGATGGATAAGAGAGCCAGGTTGTATTTGAGTGAAAGTTGTTCAGTCCGGTCCAACTCTTTGCAACCCTATGGACTGTATCCTGCCAGCTCCTCTGCCCATGGAATTCTCCAGGCCAGAATACTGGAGTGGGTAGCTGTTCCCTTCTCCAGGGGATCTTCCCAACCCAGGGGTCAAACCCAGGTCTCCCACATCGCAGGCAGATTTTTTATCGTCTGAGCCACCAGGGAAGTATTTGGCTGAGAGTAAGGAAGGGGCAATAAGGAATAGGGGAGGAGATGTGTAGGTGTGTGTGTGTGTTGACCAATGTCTCCCACCTCTACCACTCAGGTCTTACCTGGAAATTCTGACCATCCTCAGATCTCATCACCATCACCAGGTGTTGGGTCTGCCTTGCTTGTTTGGTTTGCCTACCTGTCTTCTCCTAAAGAGGACTGGCTAGAACCTCAGTTTTCTTCCTGCCCTGTAACAGCAGCACAGACTAAAGACCCAGGGCTGGAGCAGTCTGTCCTCAGGTACAGGGGCTAGGAGGAGCTGTGGGCTTTTCATATGGAGTACCTCCTGGGACTCACTCCCTGATCTCTTAGTTAGAGACAAGATGGGGCAAAAGTCCAGCCTCTCAGCTGTCCCCTTGGGGCCCTGGAGTCCTGAGTCTTGGCAGTGTCAGACTGAACAGGCCTGGGAATCCTGATAGCACTATACCTGATGCCCTTCCCCTGGGTATAGGAGGGAGAGAGCTCCATCACCCCCAACCCTAATCTACCACTGAGTTCACATGCTCTAACTCAAATCCTTATAAAGAACACCTATCATGTTCCAGAAAATAAACAATAACAAATGAAACTAAAGAGATTTAATGAAGTGTGGGCCACACAATCATTGTCTTCAAATTTCTACAGTTCAATTGTTCCCTGTGACTCCAAAGGGTAGAGATAAAGCTTATTTGCAAAAATCTGCTAAGTAATAGGGACACTTCTGTATACAGGATTTTCTTTATATTTATAAAATTTTGAAATACATCATATATGAAGAAGAGTTTGTAAGCTATATGGGAATAGTTTTCTTATAGTTTTGCTATGCTAGAGTAGAAAATGGCAACCTGCTCCAGTGTCCTTGACTGGAAAATTCCATGGACAGAGGAGCTTGGTGGGCTACAGTCCATGGGATGGCAAAAAGTCAGACACTAATGAATGTACACACACAAACACGCACACATATAGCAGCAACTCTGCACATATGCATAACTTGTGTATTGTTTCCCTATTTTTGTCTTTCACATGACTGGAATCATTTTGCTTCTTTCACTTCTTTCTTTCTGAACTGTTTATATTAGTACTTTCTCATTTATATTAGTGCTTGTAGCTACAGGTCATTCTTTTTTTTTAATTGAAGTACAGTTGATTTATAATGTTGTGTTAATTTCTGCGGTATAGCAAAGTGATTCAGTTGAATTTTAGAACTGCAGCTAAGGGAGTGTGGACTCTAATTATATTGTGTGGTTGTACTATATTATCCATTTTGATATTTTTTTCTTTTTTGGCTGAGCCATGCGACATGTGGAATCTTAGTCACCAGACCAGGGATCAAACATGTGCCTCCTGCAGTGGAAAAACGGAGTCTTAACACTGGACACCAGGGAAGTCCCTCCATTCCGATCTTAGTGGACATTTGAGTTTGTTGCCAGGTTTTTGGCATTTCCTCCCAAAACGTTCTTTATTTCAGCTAGACTCCTCTTTTTATCATTAAAAAATGAGAAAAAAAAGACATTTTCCATTGTTCACTTTTTCTTAAAAAACATTTCTGCAGGGAAATTGAAAAAACTTTCAGACCACCATCCTCTAAAGAGAACAACTCCACAATAACAATCATTTATCATTCTTTTGTTCTACTACTGATATTTTAGTGACAACCTAACCTTTATTATTTTAGCAGAAAAGGCTAGAGAACTGGAATTTTTCCTCCTTATTTCTTTTGTATTAAGTTGTTAGATTGTTTCGTAGGTGAGACAGGAAAAGCATAATAAATGAGGTCAGAACATCAGTTTATTCCATTTGGAATGTCTGCACTCATGAATTCTTGTACAATCTCCTGGTGTGCCTGTTCAACTTTCCATAGGGTATCTACCAATGAGTAGAATTGTTTGCAAGGTATTGGTTAATGAGTTAGTTTGGGTCTTCTGAGAAGCAGATGCCAAGGTGGGATTTGGTGTGTGAGATTTTTATTGAGGAGGTGGCAGGAGAAATCAGAGAGAGCTTTCAAACCTTGAGACCTGTGGAAAAAAAGAGAGAAGAAAAAAGGATGGGATAGGAAGACTGCAGCAAAGTGCCAAGAAAGTTTTGACTAGGCCAATGCAAGGTTGAGTGGTGGGGATGGTGTCCTAGAATCAAAATTTTCCACCAGAAGAGTCCTGTAATTCTCTGGAGATAAGCCTGCCTTGGTATCCCTGGCATGCTTAATTGTTGGCTAGGAGAAGCTTGTATAAGCATGGTTTCTGTATTTACTGAAAAAAAGAAGAAGCACAACCCAAAAGTTGCGAATTATGTTTTATCGGGCAGAAATATGTAGGTGTGTGCTCAGTTGCTCAGATGTGTCCTCCTCTTTGCGAACCTGTGGACTGTAACCCACCAGGCTCCTCTGTCTGTAGAATTTTCCAGACAAAAATACTGAAGTAGGTTGCCATTTCCTTCTCCAGGAGGTTTTCCTGACCTTAGGGGTTAAACCCACATCTCTTGCATCTCCTGTATTGGCAGGTGGATTCTTTACCACTAGCTAATATACTGAGATGGAGAAGGCAATGGCACCCCACTCCAGTATTCTTGCCTGGAAAATTCCATGGACAGAGGAGCCTGGTAGGCGGCAGTCCATGGGGTCGCTAGCAGTTGGACATGACTGAGTGACTTCACTTTCACCTTTCACTTTCATGCATTGGAGAAGGAAATGGCAACCCACTCCAGTGTTCTTGCCTGGAGAATCCCAGGGATGGGGTCGCACAGAGTCGGACACGACTGAAGTGACTTTGCAGAGGGACTGTTTCAAAGAGATAAGGGAAGATTTGTGAGTTGACCTGTGTAACTAATATTTAAAACACCTGACTCAGGAAGTTTCTCCTTACTTTCCATAAGGACGTGTATTGCACAGCCCTGGTCATGCATGTGTCACACAAGACCCAGAGACTACGAAAGGAAAAGAAGAAAACCGTATGTGTAATACTCATCAATACTCATGTCTTACTTGTTTTTGCCAAAAGTATAATAACCTTGTATTGCAGGCATCTCCTTTCCCTTACTGAACTGTGATTAATTTTGAAGACAGGAGCTACCATTGATTTAGCCTTGCAATATTTTCATATTTTGCCATTATGCAACTGAATGCAATTCCTAGCTTAGAGCAGGTGTTTCATAAATTCTTTTTTTAAAAAGTATTTATTTATTTATATTTGGCTGCACCAGGTCTTAGTTGTGGCCTGTGGGATCTAGTTCTCTGACCAGGGATCAAACCTGGGTCCCCTGCTTTGGGAGTTCAGAGTCTTGTCCACTGGACCACTAGGGAAGTCCCTGTTTCATAAGTTCGTATTGAATGAATGAATGCTGAGGTGTACCTCTAGAAGTTATGCTAATCTGTCTTCCTCATCAGTTTTTTCATAGCCTGTTTCATGTCCTTGTTCCTGAGGCTATAGATAAAAGGGTTCAGCATGGGGATAACTACTGTATAGATGACAGTGATCACACGGTCCTTCATCACTGAGTAGGTGGATGAGGGACGGATGTACACAGATATTATAGTTCCATAGAATAGTGCCACAACTGTGAGGTGGGACCCACAGGTGGAGAAGACCTTGTACCTGCCTCTCCCAGAAGGGACTCTCAGAACAGCACGGGTGATATAGACATAAGAGATGATAATGAAGATGAAGGGGCTCATGATCACAAAGGAGCCCTCTGTGAAGGCCAAGAGCTCATTGACAGAGGTGTCAGAGCAGGAGAGCATCAGCAGAGGCTGGACATCACAGAAGAAGTGGTGGATGATGTTGGGCCCACAGAAGGAGAGGCGGGCCATGAGGACGGTGTGGGTGAGTGAGTGGAGGTGGGACACCAGCCAGGATGCTGTCACGAGCTGGAGGCAGCGTCTGGGGTTCATGGTGGTGGTGTAATGTAGTGGGTGGCAGATGGCCACATAGCGGTCCAAGGCCATGGCAGCCAGGAGGAAGCTGTCAGTGATCCCAAAGGCCACAAAGAAATACATTTGGGTCAGGCACTGGGTGAAGAGGATGGCCTTTCTCTGAGTCAGCATGTTCACTAACATTTGTGGCACAATGACAGTTGTAAAGCAGATGTCCACCAGGGACAGGTTGGAGAGGAAGAAGTACATGGGGGTGTGGAGGTGGACATCCCCCTGGATGGCTGCAATGATGACTGAGTTGCCACCCACATTGACCAGGTACATAGCCAGGAAGCTGGCAAAGAGCCACACCTGCTGTTTGAGGTCACTGGTCAGTCCCAGAAGGAGGAATTCAGTGATGTGGCTCTGGTTTCCCCTCATCAGTGATCTGCAAATAAAAAATATAAAGGAATATTAGGTGTGTATTGTATGGTTTGGGGTCTTCAGTCTGGTAGAGGACATATTGCATAATTTATTCCAGCTTATGCATCCCATGAGGGGAGTCATTCATGTAGACCACCGTATATTCTACGATATAACTTCATATGGTTGGTCTTGGCACACCTTGATTTCAATTCCAACTTTGTGTCTGACTCGTCTTGGACAGGGTGCTTCAATTCCTGTTCCTTGTCCAAAAGATAAACCTTGTAATATCCATATTCTTTGGGTAAATAGCAAAGGTTTAAAAAAAGTGTTCAGAAAGGATCAGTTTGCTTGATTTCCCAAGCTGAATCTAAGATATCCTTTTGCTGTGTCTGGCCTCAGTTATTAATCAGCATGATAATCTTCAGGTGCCTCCTGGCCAGATGATTCTGGTGATGGACACCCAGTTCCATCAGGGTGGGGAACTGTCGAGGGTGAGTGGCAAATTGGAGAAATGTCTCTGGCAGAGGGAGCCTATTTAACCAACATTGAATTTGGTTATTTAGGCAGGTGGATGGACATCAAAGAAGAAATAGAGGAACTAAGAGGCAGGTGCTTTTATAGGCAAGAAGCATCCGAAGGGTGGTAGTGTGGGCCACGGAAATGTGAGAAGATGCAGCATTCTGGCAAAAAACAGTGACCTGAGTAGGAAGGTGCTGAGCCTCAGGAATAGGTTGTTTCTGTCCCCCAAAGGCAAGAACAGGGGACTCTGAGCCAAGGCTCCAGTCTGGCAGGAATCGATGCCTTAGTCATCTATCTACCAAGTTGGAACTCAGTTAAAAGGGAGCAAGACCAGAACTGATTGGGACATAGAGTTTGAAGCAGCCAGCAGCCATCTGGGTTGATAGTGGGACCACTGAGTTACAGAACATGCATTCCCTGTGTCCACCCTTCCTAGGGATAGGATTATCTTCAGAAAAAACAGCAGAAAGGAAAGCCTACAAGTGGTGGTCAAATACTCCCAGAAAAGGGAGGGTCGAGTTAGAGGTGCAGATTTTGAGTTAGAGGAAGTTCACATCCTGTGGGCTTCCTAGGTGGTGCTAGTGGTAAGGAACCCGCCTGTCAATGCAGGAGATGTAAGAGGCATGGGTTTGATCCTTGGATTGGGAAAATCTCCTGGAGGAGGGCATGGTGACCCATTCCAGTATTCTTGCCTGGAGAATCCCCATAGCCAGAGGAGCCTGACCGGCTACAGTCCATGGGGGTCACAAAGAGTCAGACACGACTGAGATGACCTAGTGTGCATGCATGGCACATCCTGTATGCCTTGTGTCCTCAGAATCTTTCTGATACTTTTTAAGGGTCAAAAGCAAACAGAAGTACTAATGGTACATTTTTGATGCTTAGTGTTCTTGAATGAAAGTCACTGCCCTGCTTAGGAGAACTCAGACTTTTAATTTTTCCTTTAATACACTAACATGTAGGTGCATACAGTAGCATTGTTTTCTGAAGCATTTTCTTTCTCTCTGAGATACTTAGTTCAGTTCAGTTCAGTCGCTCAGCCGTGTCCGACTCTTTGCGACCCCATGAACCGCAGCACACCAGGCCTCCCTGTCCATCACCAACTCCCGGAGTCCACCCAAACCCAAGTTCATCGAGTCGGTGATGCCATCCAACCATCTCATCCTCTGTCGTCTCCTTCTCCTGCCTTCAATCTTTCCCAGCATCAGGGTCTTTTCAAATGAGTCAGCTCTTCGCATCAGGTGGCCAAAGTATTGGAGTTTCAGCTTCAACATCAGTCCTTCCAATGAACACCCAGGACTGATCTCCTTTAGGATGGACTGGCTGGATCTCCTTGTAGTCCAAGGGACTCTCAAGAGTCTTCTCCAACACCACAGTTCAAAAGCATCAATTCTTCGGCGCTCAGCTTTCTTTATAGTTCAACTCTCACATCCATACATGACCACTGGAAAAACCATAGCCTTGACTAGACGGACCTTTGTTGGCAAAGTTTCTGCTTTTTAACACGCTGTCTAGGTTGGTCATAACTTTCCTTTCAAGGAGTAAGCGTCTTTTAATTTCATGGCTGCAATCACCATCTGCAGTAATTTTGAAGCCCAGAAAAATAAAGTCAGCCACTGTTTCCACTGTTTCCCCATCTATTTGCCGTGAAGTGATGCGACCGGATGTCATGATCTTAGTTTTCTGAATGTTGAGCTTTAAGCCAACTTTTTTACTCTCCTCTTTCACTTTCATCAGAAGGCTCTTTAGTTCTTCACTTTCTGCCATAAAGGTGGTGTCATCTGCATACCTGAGGTTATTGAGATGCTCAGTGCTTGGTCCAAATTGAAAGCAACCACTAGGACATGGACACCACCTGGAGAGTTTTATGATGAAAGCACTACCAAGGCAGGGTTCAAGTCTGTTTCACTCCCCATTGTTTTAAGTGACTTGCATAAGACTTGGCTAATCATAGCTGCATAATGAATCCTGAAAGATTGAACCAGATACATTACCCCTGATCACCCCTTGCAAGATTGTGGGTTTTACACTAGCAACTTGGAGACTAGTCTCCAGGGATCAGGAGAGTCGATGGGAAAATTTGGTGATTTGGGGAATTGGTTCTTGTTCAGATACTTGCTACTTCCCCTGGGAATATTTCTATGTTTCCATCTATGTTCTCATCTGAAAAATTGGAAAAATAAAATATTATTTCTAGAAGTTTATTATTAAGTTCAAATAAGATGGCGTATTTGATAGTGGAGAGGTTGTACAGCATTATGAATGTACTGAATACCGCTAAACTGCACACTTAAAAATGGTTAAAATGGCCATTTTATGCTACATATATCTTATCATAATAAAAAAGAACATATTGTTATAAAAAAAGATGGCATATTTGAAAAGTGTTTGAGATCTACACTCAAGTCGCATGGGCAGAGGAGCCTGGTGGACTATAGTCCATGGGGTTGCAGAGTCAGACATGACTGAGTGAAATTTACAAGGTTCTATGCAAATGTTATTTATACTACTATTAATATTTCTTGTTAGTATTCTGTACCAAAGTGGGTACAGCTGAAAAATAGTAGATGTAGTCTAGAGGGAGTCAGGCAGAAGGTAAGGGGGCTAGTGTGTTTAGAGGGAGAAGATAGAAGTGCTCATCGGACGGCAGGTATGTGCTAAGCTGGAGGCAAGGAAAGAACAGCCGGGTGCATACCTAGGTCTTTCCAGAGAAACAAGGTATTAATTAATTGAAAAAATAGAAATGGTAATCAAAACCATTTCCTCTCAAAAAACCTCGGTCCCAAATGGTTTTAAGGTAAATTATACCAAAGTTTCAAGAAATTTCATGATAGAATAATCCTGCTCCTACATGGATATCCCGGAGAAATTTCCATCCAGGCAGATAAAAGCTTATGGATGAAGATATTCTTGTACACTCATTCACGGTCATGGGGGAGCTCGTGGCAATCTGGGTGTCCATCACTGGGATGGCAAATGTGACAGAAGAGTACTGAGGGGTACAAGGCACCTGTTTATTTACTTATTTAATTTTATGTTTTGGCCAGGCCACAGGGCATGTGGGATCTTAATTCCCCCATCAGGGATCGAACCTGTGTCCCCTGCATTGAAAGGTGAAGTCTTAACCACTGTACCACCAAGGAAGTTCCCAGTGCAGCTGTTTAGAAGCAACTGATGAGAAGTATTGATAGCAACACTGGTATATATTGAGAACATAATCTGAGTGAAAAGTAAGACAGTAAATGAGATCTATAATGCAAAATGGTTTATATACATTAAAAATGCAACAGTGACATTCATTTCATAATGTATATCAAAACATCACATGATATAGCTTAAAATATTTAAAAATGCAACAAATCAGGAAGTCTGTCTATACACAAAGTTAAACACTAAGCATGTCACCACGGATGAGGGCAAGAGGAGTGGGGCATTGGTATATAAATTCATGTGTGATTGAGGAAGCAAATAAAATAAGAAAGGGGCCCAGTGTTGGCAATATGAACTGAGGTGTGTGGTTAATTTAATCTTCTGCATCTGAGCTCTATGAATACTGTATCATAGGAAAAGAATACTGTATCAAGTCTTAACTTGAACTCAGGGGACTTCTCTTCCTTCTACTTCTTGGAGCATGAACCCATCAGGAACACAGATGCTAGGTTATCCATCTGCAGCATTGCTGGTAAACAGTGCCCACTGCCTGCTAAACTGTGTCCCTTGATCCTTCATAAACAAAACTGGATTATGTCTATGTCTTGGATTAAAATGCCAGAGCCAAGGATTCTACTAAGCCTGGCAGTACCAGCATCCTCTGTTAGCTTACTTTACTCTTTGCTGGTGATGTTAGTTATGCTTTTCCTTCACAGTTTGTTTCACTGATTCATGATTCACTCAGCACATTTTCACTGCATGCCAACCAAGGGGCTCAGAAGAACCACTATAGCCATTCTGTTTGAAAATAGCAACATGTCCCCAGGCTTATTCTCTGGGTGAAAGTTTCCCCAGTCTCTTCCAAACCTTACCCAGTAGGATTTGGCATCATTCCACCATCTGTAGTCACCTTTTTGAACTACTGGTTGGCATGGCTGAAGCTCCCTATGTGATGGCCAAGTATTTCCTTTTAGACTGTAAATTTCTGGGGAAAATTTGTAAAATTTTAGGTTGCTGATGATGGAAATGATCTTAAGAAGTTATCCAATTCATAGGTTTCTGAACTGTGCTTTCTTGGGGGACTCAGAGGCCATGCCAGGAGGGGCTGAGAAGCTCAATGGAATTCTGAATGGGAGAGACTCTAGGTCTCTTCCTCTTTTATTGGAGAAATTCTGCTACCTAGTGTTTTACACACTGCATTACTTCAAGAAATATTAGGAAGATGTATTTGAAAGCAACATACTCACTTTATGTAGGGAGAACTTGAGGCTCAGACAAGAATGATTTACCGAATACCTCAATCCTGGGTTCGATCCCTGGGTCAGGAAGATCCTCTGGAGAAGGGAATGGCAATCCACTCCAGTATTCTTGCCTGGAGAATCCCATGGACAGAGGAGCCTGGCGGGCTACAGTTTGTGGGGTCACAAAGAGTCGGACACAACTGAGTGACTAACACTGCTACACTGCACTGTTCAATCTCCCCTTACTAGTCTCATGGGTTAAAATATGGCCCATGCTGTTCTGAAGATGCTCAGAGGCTGGGGTGGGGCCATAGCATCTGAAACCTTCCTCAGTAGCCCTGGTTTTGGGGACAACCAGGGGCTAGGCTGGGCTTCCCTTGTAGCTCAGTTGGTAAAGAATCTGCCTACCATACAGAGACCTGGGTTCAATTCCTTGGTCGGGAAGATCCCCTGGAGAAGGATATGGCAAACCACTCCAGTATCCTTGCCTGGAGAATCCTATGGACAGAGGAGCCTGGAAGGCTATAGTCCATGGGGTCGCAAGAGTCGAACACGACTTAGCGACTAAACTACCACCACCAGGGGCTAGGCTGGGCCAACAGAAGCTAGGTTC
Source organism: Cervus elaphus (assembly GCF_910594005.1). Taxonomy (NCBI): domain Eukaryota; kingdom Metazoa; phylum Chordata; class Mammalia; order Artiodactyla; family Cervidae; genus Cervus; species Cervus elaphus. The sequence continues at coordinate 12,857,839 of NC_057825.1, forward strand.
TACCCGACAGCATCAGGGAAGTTACATCTATCCCATCTTAAGTACAGAGCTTCCTTCCTTGGGGGTCTTACCCACCAAGAACAAATCCTTCTTGTGTTTATATAAATGGGGAAGGAGAAACAGAGAAGTGTGGAGGCCATTGGACCTGGTTTGTAGTCTCAGCCATGCTGAGCCTTTTATTATGTCCTTGTAAAAAGAGGATGTTTCGCGAAATGATCTCTCAGTTTCTAACATATCAGGATTTGTAGGATTTAAGCATAGTGATGAGGTTGAATATAATGGCTACTTACTCAGAAAAGGGATGATGATCTTTGGGGTGGCCATTAACGAATCCAGGCATTTTCTCCTCAGTCTCATTGGCCTTGGTGATTAGGGGAGGAAGATGGAAGTAGGGAGGTCGGTAGAGCTCCCGTATCAAATGAGGAAAGAAAATTTCCAGGCTTTATGTGGGAGCTGATGGCGCTCACTAGACCCTGAGAGTTGTGAGTGTGGTTGTCATCTCAGACACACCTCTCTCTCCCTTTAGAGAAGTAATCTTTCAATGTAGCCCCAGGCATCTGGGACCCAAGGCTGTCTTTCCTCCTTAGCTACCATCATTGGCCTCTGAAGATTTACTCCAATGATGAGTAAGAGTGGGGACCCAAAAGGAGGTGATTGTCTTCTACATAACCTTACCCCAAGGAGACACACAGTCATTCCATCTACCAATCTACCACCCTCAGGGAGCTCATTAAGATGGAAGGCTTGGGAGAAGAGTAAAGACTATGGAAACTTAGGATTCTGGGATGACAGGTTTCTTTGAATCTTTGATAATTAGTGGCTTAATATTATTATGATTTTGAAAGGGGTGGAGGTACGTAACTAGAGAAGGCTTGGACCTGGGGCCGTCCCTGGGATGGAGGAATGATGTGTGGTACCATGGAAAGGATTGTGAGAGTGCAGATTCCTGGGCTCTAGTCAGCCAATTAGTTGTGATTTGGGGCAAACTCTTAGCCTCTCTGAATTTTAGGTTCATTATTTATAACGTGGGTTTTTTAATACCTGTGTACCAGAGAGCATTGACTGGAGAATTACATAAGCTCAAGGATGAGAATATGTTCACATAATAATAACCACGTATTGAACAATTATGTGGCATTTTATATACAGCTGTTCAAGTGCAGTACCCTTGTTTTAACAAATGAGGGAAATGAGACTCAATCTCATCGGATAACTTGCCCAAAGTCACATAGTTTGGAAGTACTGCAGCTAACTTCAAATTCAAAGGTGTCTTGCTCCTAAATTCCACACACTTCTTCTACTTTGTCATGCAGAAACTACACCTGAGAATGTCTGTGATGACTCCATCTCACTGTTGTGAAGTGGTATCTCATTATGGTTTTGATTTGCATTTCTCTAGTAATTAGTGATGTTGAGCATCTTTTCATGTGTCTGTTGGCCATCTATATGTCTTCTTTGAAGAAAGGTCTATTTAGGAATTCAGCCCATTTTTAAATTGAGTTGTTTTCTTGTTCTTGCTATTGTTGAATTATATGAACTGTTTGTATGTTTTGGAAATTAAGCCCTTGTCAATCACATCATTGGCATTTTCTCCCAGTCCATAGGTTGTTTTTTTGTTTTGTTTATGGGAACTGGGAGAAAATGCCAAAGTAAGTGGAAGAAAATGCCAAAGATGTGACTGACAAGGGCTTAGTTTCTGAGAGGGCCTCCCAGGTGGTGCTAGTGGTAAAGAATATGCCTGCCAAAGCAGGAGACATAAGAGATGCTGGTTTGATCCCTGCATCAGGAAGATCCCCTGGAGAAGGAAATGGCAGCCCACTCCAGTCTTCTTGCCTGGAGACTTGCATGGACAGAGGAGCCTGGTGGGCTACGGTCCATAGGGTCACAGAGTCGGACATGACTGAATCTGACTTAGCACATAGCACATTCTGTGAGAAGCCTTTAAGTCTGATTAGGTCTCATTTGTTTATTCTTGCTTTTATTTCTATTGCCTTGGGAGACTGATCTAAGATGCACATTTTTTTAGCTTTATTGAGTTATACTTGACAAATACAAACTGTATGTTTAAGTTGTACTGTTTGATGTTGTGATATATGTGGACGTTGTGAAATGATCACCACAATCAAGCTAATTAACATTCATCACCTCATATAGTTACTTTTTGTGTCTGTGTGTGTTTGTGTGTATGTGTGTGTGGTGAGAACACTTAAGATCTACCTTTTTAGCAGATTTCAAGTGTACAAGACTGTATCATCAACTTCAGTCACCATGCTCTACATTAGATGTCAATAATTTATTTGCTGACATAACTGAAACTTGGGCTTCCCTGGTGGCTCAGAGGGTAAAGCATCTGCCTGCAATGCAGGAGACCCAGGTTTGATCCCTAGGTCAGGAAGATCCCCTGGAGAAGGAATTGGAAACCCACTCCAGGATTCTTGCCTGGAGAATCCCATGGACGGAGGAGCCTGGTAGGCTACAGTCCACGGGGTTGCAAAGAGTCATACACGACTGAGTGAGTTCACTTTGTTAACTAAAACTTAGTATTCTTTGGCCAACTTTGCATAATTCTTAACAATTAAGACATTACCAATTGAGACACTTTTAATGCTTATCAGATATTATTTTCTCATGATTTCATGCACTATCTTTCACTACCACAAATAATATGCATTGAGTACATTCTGAGGTTTTGTGCTGATTGCTTTCTATTCATCATTGCTTTCAGTCTCTACAATAGTGACCTGAGGGATGTACTATTATTTATTTATTTATTTTTGTGTTTAAGTCATATCTGGCCCTTTTGCAACCCCATGGACTGTAGCCCACCAGGCTTCTCTGTCCATGGGATTTCCCAGGCAAGAATATTGCAGTGGGTTTTCATTTCCTTCTCCAGGGGATCTTCCTGACCCAAGGATCAAACCTAATTCTCCTGCATCGGTAGGCGAATTCTTTACCACTGAGCCATCAGGGAATTACACCCATTTATTTTTTATTTCCACGAAAAGTTTACTTCTTGTTGATACAAAGTCCAATGTGAATCTGACTTCCATGCAGTCCTTCAGGGTCCCAGGATTCCTCTTTCTTGCAGCTCTACCCCCTTTATTTCCTCAGGGGCAACTCTTCAGCTAGTAGTTGGGTGAAGAGAGAGTGTTGCAGGTGAGGAGACTTGAGTGGATCAGGCTGAAAAGTGGTGTGTATCCTTTCCACCCACATTCTTTTGACTGGAGCTCAGTTACATGGCCACATTTAACTATAAGAAAAGCTGGAAAATATGGGCTATTTGTGTACTCAAGATGAAAAGGTCATGGGTTTTGAGTGTCATTTCATTAAGGCCTGAACATGGAGAGAAACAGAAGTGTAGCTATGTCCAAGTGTCTGAGGGAAAGCATTTCAGACAGTGAAAATGGTCAATTCCAATGTCCTGAGGTGGGAGCAATCATGTTTATTTAATGAACACCAGAGATCGGTATTTCTGTGCAGGAGTACATTAGAGAGCAAACAACAATATGTGAAGGCAAAAAGCTAGGGGCCAGATCATGTAGGATCTGGTGGCTGTGACAAGGCTTTGGCTATTTCTCTGAGTGCAGTAGGAAGCCTTGGGTCATTGCACAGGTTTTAGCAGCAGAAGAGCATGATCTAACTTATGTTTTTGCTTCCAAGGTTTTAGCTTGAAAAATTTCAAATTCACATAAAAACGGAGAGAAGATAGCAGTGAACTCTTATCTATCCTTCACATAGGTCCACAGATTGTTAACTTTTTGCCCACACTTGTTTTATCCCTTTCTATAAATTTCTACTGTTTATTTTTTGGTGAACTATCTGAAAGTAAGTTGAGGACAACATGCCCTTCTCCTTTAAATACTTCAGCAGGCATCTTCCACAAAACCCCAGAATAATAATTGTCTAAAAGAAAATGAACACAGATTCTACATGATATCCAATCTGTGGTCCAATTTTTTCAATCTAGTCCCAATCAAAGTAAATGTGTTGCATTTGACTGTTATATTTCTTTTGTCTCTTTTAATAATGGGAAAATATCCCCCCTACATTTTCTTTTTTTGGTTTGTTCACTTTTCCTGACATTACAGAGTCCAGGTCAGTTGCTTTGCTGAATGTTTAATATTCTCTATTTGTTTGCACATGATTAGATTTATATTTGATATTTGATCAGAATACTACAAGGGAGATATTGTGTACCTCTGGTTCCATCGCATCAGTAGGGACAGAGAGTCAGGTCCCACTATTGTTCAAGCAAGTTTGATTACTTTGTTAAGGTACTGACCAGCAGATGTTTCAATGTAAATGCAAAGTTTCTCTTTTATAATTTGTAAGAAGTCAATGGTGGATATTTGAAACTGTGTGACTATCCATTTTTTCCCCTAAAACCTTTCTACCTAATGGTTTTATCTTAGTTTTAGGTGAAAGACTCTTGCCTGAATCAGTCATTTCATTTGCATATTTTACCCGTCTTATTTGTGAAGAGACTGAAGTTCAGAGACATGAAGTGACATTCCTTAGATCAGAGTGCTGGTCAATGGTAGAGCTAAGAGTCAACCCAGAGCTTTTTAGCCAGAGCTCATGCTCTTCACTACTATATTACTTTCCTGATGCTGCTCTAACAAATTAGTGGCTTAAAGTGACACAAATGTATTCTCTTATATACTTATGAAAGTTGGAAGTCTAGATTTAAAGTGAGAGTAAGGCTGCATTTCTTCTGGAATCCTCTGAGGAGAATTTGTTTCCTTGCCTTTTTCAGTTCCCAGAGACCACCTGTATTTCTTAATTTCTGGCCCTTTCCTCTTATCACACTAATCTCTTGCTTCTGAAGCAGGGGCTTCCCAGAAGAAGCAGGGGCTTCCCTGGTGGCTCAGAGAGTAAAGCATCTGCCTAAAATGTGGGAGACCCAGGTTTGATCCATGGGATGGGAAGATCCCCTGGAGAAGGAAATGGAACTCCAGTACTCTTGCCTGGAGAATCACATGAATGGAGAAGCCTAGTAGGCTACAGTCCATGGGGTCTCAAAGAGTCAGGCATGACTGAGCAACTTCACTTTTCTGAAGCAGAATCCAGCCTCTGTACCTGACACTGAACTAAATCTCAGAGACAGAATTTTGAGTGAAGTAGGGAAGAATAGCTTTATGGCTTTGCCAGGCAAAAGGTGTCACAGTGGGCTAAAGCCCTCAAGACTGTGTGTCAACCTGGAAGGGGTAGTGATGAGTTTTATAGTAATGGTTCTGAGAAATAGTATTTCCTGTCACATCAGTAAACTAGGCTGTCACAGATATCAGCACTTCTGGTCCTCCAAATTTGAATTTCTGAGCCCCGTGAGCACCCAGGAAGGAGAATAATACCTGTTATCTGGGAGTTATCAGGCTGCAGCCACTTCCTATGGTGAGCACTGAGGATCTTGTGGGGAGGGGGTGTGAAAAACACAGGATACTAGCCCCAGATAGCTGAGAGGCATATGAAAGGAATGATTTCAGTGGGCCCAGACTCTTGCATCTTCCCATACACGGAAAGTGCTACATTTCTTAACTTGAGATACCTGGTTTTCCTTAATTAGCAAAAATCTTTTGATCAGACTACCTGCCCTTTGAGGCAAACTTCTATATAACCTGATTCCTCCACTTGCCTCCTTGGAACAGTTCTCTCAGGGTTACCTGAGATGCTGTCTTCCAGGCTTGGAGTCCTAAAAATGTCCACTGAATGAAACATAGCTCTCAGCTTTTAGGTTGCAATTGTTTTTAAGTTGACAATTCAAGGAGGAGGTGATCAACTCATGGAAATTCTTCTGATTGGTTGGTAGTGAGGTAAATGACACTCAGTGTCATCAACCTTCTGGTTTCAACTGGCCTGGGGTCTAAGTGCTTGTGAGCAATGTACTGTTAACTTCTCCCACCTGGTGGGGGTTTCAATATTAGCAAAAGAGCTCAGATATTGTTATGTATACCCCTTTATCGGGAACCAGGACCCTGCCCCAAGGCTGCACTATTGTTTCTCTTGACTATTCCTCCCTTGTCTCTGCATCCTCTCCCTTCCCTGAAGAGCAACCATTTGAACCTACTCCTTAGAACTCAGGGAAGGTTATGGAGGCTGAATGATACCTATTTCATATAATCAAGAAGTGGGAGAAGCAGAAAGGCCTTGATGATGAATCTTAGTCACTATATCACCAGGGACTAGAATCAATAGATAGGAGTAGGGCCCTGGCTGTTTGTCTGCATTGAGGGAGGAATTCAGCAAAGAGACGGAATGTAGTGAAAAAAGTAAAGTGTTTATTAGGAGAAAAGAGTGGGTGTGGATAGGCACACAGATTGGATCGGAGAGTTTTGTGCCTTTGGGGTGGTTTAAATCACTTATATGGGGGCAGTTCTTCAGGTTTCCTCTGGCCATTCATCTTGATTTTTCTGGCTCTGAGTCCATATTTAGTCTGACTCAGGGCCCTCTTCTGTGTGCATGTGCATCTTTCAGCCAAGATGGATTCCAGCACAAGGGTTTCTGGGATGTTAATAAAACATATTATTTTCTGGTGTCCCTTCCCTTCTCTGACCCCTGAGGAAACTTTCTGCACATGTGTAATTTGGAAGGTCTCCTTGAGCTCAAGAATGAGAAATATGTGGTCTCTTTATCTCTTATCAAAGCAGGATTCAGCTCCTCCTTACTCTTGAGACTTTTGAGAGTCCCTTGGACTGCAAGGAGATCCAACCAGTCAATCCTAAAGGAACTCAGTCCTGAATATTCATTGGAAGGACTGATGCTGAAGCTCCAATACTTTGGCCAACTGATGTGAGGAACTGACTCCTTGGAAAAGACCTTGATGCTGGGAAAGATTGAAGGCAGGAGGAGAAGGGGACGACAGAAGATGAGATGGTTGTATGGATGTCATCACCGACTTGATGGACATGAGTTTGAGTAAGCTTTGGGAGTTGGTGATGGACAAGGAAGCCTGGTGTGCTGCAGTCCATGGGGTCACAAAGAGTCGGACACAACTGAGCAACTGAATGGAACTGAACTGCTCCCGCCATTATCTTTATCTTGGAGTATCTGTCCACAAGGGATAGATTTCAGCTGCTCAGCCTGGGGTTCATTTATCCCCTGCCTCACTATGAGAGTCTTCACAGAGTGAAGCTGACATCCATGTTGGGAAACCTGGCTTTTAGAGAAATGGCTGATTTCAGGACTGGAGTAGAGAAAGTGCAAGATGAGTCTGGAATATCTTGATGTGATAGAAGGCAAGAAAGTGCTCAGAGAATGGTGGAAACATCAACAGGCACAGAAGTAATAGCTTATAACTCACTGGACAAAGCAGGAAACCATAAGTCTATACCAACATAAGTAAATGAATAGATGGGAAGAAGTTCGATGAGGGATGAGATATTGATGCAGTTTCAGACTATCTTCCCATTCTGTCTTCAATGCTTATTCTGTTCTTCTCTCCTAGCCAGCTTTCTCAAGGCTTGCTTCATGTCCCTGTTCCTAAGGCTATAGATAAAAGGGTTCAGCATGGGGATTACCACAGTGTAAATGACAGTGACCACCCGGTCCTTTGTCACTGAGTAGGTGGATGAGGGGCGGATGTACACTGAGATGGCAGTCCCATAGTATAATGCCACAACCGTGAGGTGGGACCCACAGGTGGAGAAGACCTTGTGCCTGCCTCTCCCAGAAGGGACTCTCAGAACAGCACGGGTGATATAGACATAAGAGATGATAATGAAGATGAAGGGGCTCATGATCACAAAGGAGCCCTCTGTGAAGGCCAAGAGCTCATTGACAGAGGTGTCAGAGCAGGAGAGCATCAGCAGAGGCTGGACATCACAGAAGAAGTGGTGGATGATGTTGGGCCCACAGAAGGAGAGGTGGGCCATGAGGACGGTGTGGGTGAGTGAGTGGAGGTGGGACACCAGCCAGGATGCTGTCACGAGCTGGAGGCAGCGTCTGGGGTTCATGGTGGTGGTGTAATGTAGTGGGTGGCAGATGGCCACATAGCGGTCCAAGGCCATGGCAGCCAGGAGGAAGCTGTCAGTGATTGCACAGGCCACAAAGAAATACATCTGGGTCAGGCACTGGATGAAGGGGACCTTCTTGCTCTTGCTCTGCATGTTTGCCAGCATCCTTGGCACAATGACGTTTGTAAAGCAGATGTCCACAAAAGACAGGTTGGAGAGGAAGAAGTACATGGGGGTGTGGAGGCGGACATCCCCTCGGATAGCTGCAATGATGACCGAGTTGCCACCCACATTGACCAGGTACATAGCCAGGAAGCTGGCAAAGAGCCACACCTGCTGTTTGGGGTCACTGGTCAGTCCCAGAAGGAGGAATTCAGTGATGTGGCTCTGGTTTCCTCTTGTCATTGCTGTCCCCCTAGTGGAAAATCTAAAGGAATGCTAGGCATGAGTCCTGGCTTGGAATCTCCAGTTCTAAATTCTGATGAGTGGCTGGTATAGTCGACAGGCGTATGGATTTTAGCGTCACACATGTCTGGCTTTCCACCCTGGCTCTCACTGACTGAACAGGGCACAATGCCACCTCCTGGACTTTTATTACCTTCATCCATAAAGACAGAAAGTATGAAATTTACCTCCTCAGGCTGTTCTGTTTTGGACAGGAATTCTTTTTGATTTCCTAAAAACAAATATTAGAATACCTTAACTTCTCCATGAGAAAACATATACATCCTACAGATGGTTTTCCTAGCTCCACTCTCTTTGGGAAAAGTTTGTGAAATGCATTTGAGGGTTTGAGTAACAATCACTTTATGAGTGCCGTGAAATTGGAAAGTCTATGACCCTCCAGGAGATGAAACTTTCTGGTATGGGGACAGAACCAGTTTCTGGAGTTGTGTGGCATAGGGGAAGACCACTTTCTGGCATCAGGAGAGAGCACCTGTTTGGTTGGGTTAAACTTTTTATTTCATTCAGTTGGGTGGTAATTAGGAAGTCATCATGGAAGTAACAGGTGAGTGTATTGACAGTAGATCAGAGGTGAGTCGAGTCATAAATTGTCATCTGAGCATAGGAACTATATAAATGGAGTAAGTAGGCTGGCAGAAAACAGTGAGAGGACTGGATAGCAAGGTTCTGGGCTTCAGGAGCTGGATTCTAATCTGAAAACTGGCACAGAGGAGCCAGAGAAAAAAGCAGGACCCCTGTCGGAAATGAATTATGTCTCTGCTCAGCAATTATAAAGGTGGAGACTCAGCTGCAGTGGAATAAGATCAGCAATCAACTATCAGCCCTCACACCCAGGATCAGATCCTGGTTATCAGCCAGAACTACCTGAGGCTGAGTCAGTCATTCTGTGCCTGGACTTGGGTTCCTACTGTCCACCTTTCCTACAATCAGGATTATTTCCAGAAGCGAGCACAGGAAGTAATCTGCAGATGTCTCTCAGTGATAAAGAGTGAAAAAGATATATAAAAGATGGGTGAGAAGAAGTCTACACCCAAGGACACTGAGAACTAATTTTTTTTTAACGTTTCAAGCCCTTAAATGAAATTCTCTGCATCATTGGAAAGAATCCCTACAGTCTGCATCTCTCTTGGCACTTTCCTAAGATACAATGGCATAGGTTCCTGTAGCATCTTTTTCTCCCCAAAGTGCTTTCGATCAAGATGATTTCTCCTATTAGGAGACCTGATTGACATAGGAGAGGGCCAGGGTATTACTTCTCCAAGGACATCTTCCAGGGATCTGATTGGCTATTCAACATTGTATTCCCCAGTTCACCATTGTATCCTTGTGGTTAAAAAGTACTGATTAAACTTAAAAGCTTTTGGACAGCAAAGGAAACTATAAGCAAGGTGAAAAAACAACCCTCAGAATGGGAGAAAATAATAGCTAATGAAACAACTGACAAAGGATTAATTTCCAAAATATACAAGCAACTCACACAACTCAACACCAGAAAAACAAACAACCCAATCAAAAAGTGGGAAAAAGACCTAAACAGACATTTCTCCAAAGAAGACATACAGATGGCTAACAAAACATGAAAAGATGCTCAACATTGCTCATTATTGGAGAAATGCAAATCAAAATCACAATGAGATATCACCTCACACCGGTCAGAACGGCCATCATCAAAAAGTCTACAAACAACAAATGCTGGAGAGGGTGTGGGGAAAAGGGAATGCTCTTGCACCACTGGTGGGAATGTAAATTGATACAGTCACTATGGAAGATGGCATGGAGATTCCTTAAAAACCTAGGAATAAAACCACAGTATGACTCAGCAATCCCACTCCTCGGCTTATACCCTGAGGAAACCAAAATTGAAAAAGACACATGCATCCCATTGTTCATTGCAGCACTATTTACAATAGCTAGAACATGGAAGCAACCTGGATGTCCATCAACAGATGAATGGATAAAGAAGTTGTGGTACATATACACAATGGAATATTACTTAGTCATAAAAAGGAATGCCTTTGAGTCAGTTCTCATGAGGTAGATGAACCTAGAATCTATTATACAGAGTGAAATGAGTCAGAAAGAGAAAGATAAGTATCATATTCTAACACACATAAATGGAATCTAGAAGAATGGTACTGAAGAACTTATTTACAGGGCAGCAATGGAGAAACAGACGTAGAGAATAGATATGGGGAGAGGGGAGGAGAGGGTGAGATGTATGCAAAGAGTAACATGGAAGATTAAATTATCATATGTAAAGTAGATAGTCAATGGGAACTTGCTATATGGCTCAGGAAAAGGGCTCTGTATCAACCTAGAGGGGTGGGATGGGGAGGGAGATGGGAGGGAGGTTCAAAAGGGAGGGGATATGTATATACTGTGGCTGATTCATGTTGAGGTTTGACAGAAAACAGCAAAATCCTATAAAGCAATTATCCTTCAATTAAAAAAAAGAACAATAAACAGACTTTAAAAGAAAAAAAATACTGAACACAATGAAAGTATTTACTATATGCTAGGCACTGTATGATGATTTAATCCACCTAAGAACTCCCACACTATACAGATGAAGAAGCAGTTACAGAACCACTAAGAGATATTCAATAACTTGCCCAAGATTATATAATAAGTAAGTGGTTATAATTCCAACTCAGAGTGGTTTTGTTTCAGGATTCTGTTCTTAGCCGTTAAACCATACTAATTCTCTCCCTATGAAGTACTTGCAGACTTCATTTGCAGAGTAAACTCAGAATGGGTTTCCCAAGTGGCTCAGTGGTAAAGACTCTGCCTGCCAATGCAGGAGACGTAAGAGACATGGGTTTGATCCCTGGGTTGGGAAGATCCCCCGGAGAGGGAAATGGCAACTTACTCCAGTATTCTTGCCTGGGAAATCCCATGGACATTGAAGTCTGGTGGGCTACAGTCCGTGGGGTCCCAAAAGACTCTGACACAACTTGGTGACCGAGTGCACACAGATTCAGAATAAGCAACTTTGACAACACCTTGAATGACTGGGACGTGTTGCATAGGGACCTGAATCATATTCTTTGGATCAGGAGAATTAATGGAAATAGTACAGGATTTGGGTTCTACTCCTGGTTTAGTTACCTACCAGTTGCTTCCCCTGAAAAGTTTTTGTGCCTAGTTTATTTTTCTTGTGAAAAAATGGAAGTACAATGCCTATTTCCATCAGAATGTTCTGGGCATCAAATGAGTGAACATGTCTTCGAAAAGGAGTGAAAAGTGCTTTGTTCAAGAGTATGTGCTATAAAATTTGTACCAATTATATAAATAATATGTAATGATAGAAGTAATATAAAAAACAATGAAAAGTCATAATTCTCATGTTGTTTAGTCTCTAAGTCATGTCTGACTGTTTTTGTGACCCCATGGTCTGTAGCCCACCAGGTTCCTCTCTTCATGGGATTTTCCAGGCAAGAGTGGGCTTCCATTTCCTTCTCCAGGGGGTCTTTCTGACCCATGGATTGAACCTGCTTCTCCTGCATTTGCAAGTGAATTCTTCACCACTGAGGCACCAGGGAAGCCCAATAATTCTCATACTTAATATATAATAACTGGTTAAGCTGGTTAGGGTAAAAGAAAGTGAGGGAGAGAAAAAAAAAGAAAGAAAGAAAGTGAGGGAGCGTGTGATTGTGTGTAAAATAGTGAGATAACCACTGAAAGGGGAATAAGATCAAAACACGGAGAGCTGCAGAATGGGAGGTATGAGAATTTCCTGGTCAGAGAAGGGGAAGGAACAGAGATTCTAGTGGGCTTCCTGCTTCATAGAGTCTTTTCTGCTGCAGTGACAGATAAATTAAGGGGCTTGGTACTGACAACCAGCCCAGGATCAAATGGTCACTGAGTGTGGTTTCAGGTGCCTCAGCAAAGCCAGATGACCTTTCTTCATGCAATATTTTTCACTTATTCAAAAGCTGTTTGATATGGTGTAATAGACTATCAGCTCCCCAGCTTTTATCATTATTTCTACATATCACCCTTGGTACCAAAGCAGGCTGTTTCTGAGCTGAGACAATGGGAGGGATGGAGAAGAGGACAGCTTCCCTTTCCCATATCATCTGTCTCTTACCTCCTCTGGCCCTCCCCCAGGACACAGCTTCAAATCCTCTCTCCACATCTTTCATCCTCTTCTTTCTTCACCCCATGGCTGACACTCCCATGTGACAGACAGGTCACTGGTGAGGCATAGTGTGAACAGAGAGACCCAGGAGTCCCAGGATTCTTCCACTTTACCTAGAAAAATTCTGCCTTCATGTGTTTTACAGATTCTTTTTACAAGGGATAGATAATTTTGAAGACAAGCTTTCAGTGCTAAAGAAAAGTTTCAAAATCAAATTATATTCTACATGATCAATTAGCAGAGGGCCAGTTGAAGCTTCTGCAAATTGATGCTAGGACTGATGTTAAAGTTGAAACTCCAATACTTTGGTCACCTGATGTGAAGAGCCAACTCATTGGAAAAGATCCTTATGCTACAAAAGGTTGAGGGCATGAGAAGAAGGGGGTGACAGAGGATGAGATGGTTGGATGGCATCACCGAATCAATGGACATGAGCTTGAGCAAACTCTGGGAGATGGTGAAGGACAGGGAAGTCTGGCCTGCTATAGTCCATGGGGTCGCAAAGAGTCAGACATGACTTAGTGACTGAACAACAACAGTTGAAGCCTCAAGAACGAAGTTGGTCATTTAGTGCTGTACCATCAGTGAGCTGCAGGACTAGTGTGACAGTCCAGAATTTGGAAAAGGTCATCAGGAGGATGTGACTGCTGCTTGGCTCTTGGAGCTGAACCTGGGCAATCAAAGGCTCCTCCCCCAACATTTCCTTGGCAATTACACTCTGCCTACTGTTCCCACAATAGGATTGTTCTAAGGAGATGGCCTTAGAGAGCAAGATGTGTTGGGATCATCTGTTGATACACGGACTTAACCAGTTAAGGCCTCTGTATAAACTGTTAAGATTCTGGCAGGCAGGTGTGGAGATGTCCTCCTCTTAAGGCCATGCAAGAAAACCTTGTAAATTCCCTGGCTTACTAAAACTGCCACCTACCCATCCATCTGCCTCTTTCTTCTCTCCCTGCCCTTCGTGTATGGGTGGGGGTGGGGGCAGGTCTGGTTTCAGATTTCACCTAGGAAGCTCTTGAGGTGGTGTCCCCGTGTTGCTCTGAGGCTGCCATAAAGCCATTGAGGTAGACTTTTCTTTGATACAGACTGGCTTTGGGGACATTCTGAAGGCAGGCTGGAATGATGGAAGCTGAACTTTGGCCCATCAGCTTCAGCTACACTCTTCCTCTGAAAGAGTTGACCCCTTTGCTTGGAGTTTCACTCACTCATAGCCAGTCTGCCTCCTTTTTGTGAATGGAGAAGGGAGACAGAGGTGTGTGGAGGAGTTTGAGGTTCTCAGATAAAGAAATAAGGGATGCAGGTTGATGAGGAGCAGATGACCTGTCTTGTAGCCCAGCTACAGCGTTAACTTGTTGCATGTAATTGGGCAACTTGTTTTCCTTCTCTGTAAAAATGAATGTATCAGATAGGAGGGCTTTATGTTTCTGACCCTCCAAGGTAGACATATTCTAGGTTGAATATGGTTGAAGATACAAGCTACTTACTCAGGTAAGGGATGGTGACCTCCAGGGTGGTCTTTGGGGGGGTGGGGTCCCAGTGGCTTCTCCTCAGCCCTCTTGACCATGGTGTCTAGAGGAGGACGGAGGGCTTGAGGCATAGAAGGAATGTTCATATCAGGCTAACAAAAGGAAAAAGCCCCAGATTCTGGAGAGAGGTGTCAAGACCAGCAATACTGAGTGCCTGTGATGGTTGCCTCAACCTAAGATGAAGTTATGAATTCCTGAAGTGACTGCTCTTCTCCCTCCTGAGAGGTGACTCCTCCATGTAACCCCTGGCACTGGAATCATGAACCTTTCTTCCATCCCCAACTATCCACCATCTGACTCTTTTAGGTTCCTCAGATGTTAAGGGATAGGATGGGGACCTGGGAGTACCTGACTGTCCTGCATGTGACTTCATCCCAAGAGGCCAGGCAACCTCCCCAGTTATCAACCTGAGGGAGCTCATTAAAAACTATGCTTGGAGAGAAGTAGGACTTCTCAGTGGAAACCAAGGAAACTCAGGCTACCATGGCAGTGTTTTTGTTTTTTTTCCATTTATTTTTATTAGTTGGAGGCTAATTACTTTACAATATTGGAGTGGTTTTTGCCATACATTGACATGAATCAGCCATGGATTTACATATATTCGCCATCCCAATCCCCCTTCCCATCTCCCTCTCGACCCGATCCCTCTGGGTCTTCTCAGTGCACCAGCCCCAAGCACTTGTCTCATGCATCCAACCTGGCGTTCCAGATAATTAGTTGCTTGTTGTTCTAGTGATTTTTAACGAGACAGGCAAATGCATAGAGAAAGCCTGAGGCTTCTCCCAAGATGTGGAGGAGAATATGTCAAGAGAAGAGTTCAGGTCTTTATATAAAAGTTCTTTGCAGATTAGTTGGTGCTAATATAACCACACTTATCAACCTGTCCACTAAAACAAACACTTAAGAAACTATACATTACATAAAGTTTACTATTGTAACCATTTTAAAATGTATTAAGTGGCAGTAAGTACATTCACACTGTGATGCAACTATCATCACCATCATCTCCAGAGCTTTTTTATCCTACACGGAAACTCTGTACCCACTGAGCAAGAACTCTCCATTGCTCCCTCTCTCCAGCCCCTGGAAACTATTGTTCTACCTTTTGTCTATGAATTTGATGATTATAAGTATTTCTTATTAGTGGGATCGTAGAGCATTTCTCTCTCCAGCCCCTGGAAACTATTGTTCTACCTTTTGTCTATGAATTTGATGATTCTAAGTATTTCTTATTAGTGGAATTGTACAGCATTTGCCCTTTTGTATCTGGCTTATTTCACTTGAGTCTTCAGTGTTCATCCATCATGTGGCATGTTTGTTTTGTCCATTTTTAAGGCTAAAGTGCAATTCTGCAGTCCAAGTAGAACCTCAGTCTTAATGTTTGCAGAAAAATCTTCAATTTGATGAGTTACTATATCAGAGAATGACAGAGTTGTGGTTCTTTTTACTGGCTTTTCATTCAGCAGGCATTTAGTCGTGTCAACTGGAATGGGATTTGTTTCTCAACTGCTGTGTGCACTTACCCAGCAAGAAGCTTAGTTAACCTGTAAGAAGCCTTAATGGCTTTCTCATTTCCAGTTTGAAGGACTAGAAAAAACAATTTTGACTTTTTTTTATTGTAGTAAAGTATACATAATACAATTTTTGACCCAGAGTGCTCCTAATATTCATGTTTAAAATAGTCACTTTCTTTCTCTTTAAATGCAAAACAATTGGACTTAAAATGATGTTGCAACCTAACTGGCATCAAAATACTATTTGCTTTATATGGCACAATAAGGTAAGTCATTAACATTTATAAAACCAAAGAACAGCTAGCTTTGTCATTTTTAAATTTCTTTTTTACAAGTTTACCCAATTTCCTTGGGGTAGACTTCTCCCTTTCATGATTCAGAAAACTTCTAATATGCCAGTTTCACTTGTTTTAGTAATTTTAAATGTAGATATTGCAGTTGTGGGTTGAGAAGGTGAATTTTCTTATATGTCCTTCTTTTGAGCCAATGATCCAATTTCAGCCAATTGTTAAGTATAAGAAAATATAAGAAAAATGTAAATAGAATATCAAAATTTAACAGGTATTTTTAAAACTTAAATTATAAAATACTTAGAGATTTCAATAAGATTTTGAAACAGAGAAGTTTTGAAAAATCAATAAGTGCTAACAGTATTATCAAACCAAATAAAGTATACGTCCTTCTTACTGAGTTTCCATATAGGTGCAACAAAAATACCAGATTTCAAAAGAATTTATTAGATGATAATGAGGTTAGCGAGAGTACATGGTATATAAACAATAAAAGCACAGAAGTACTAAAACCAAGCTGAGTTTGTCTTAAATACAAAATCAATATGCAGAAATCTGTTTCTTCTCTGTACACTAACAGCAAACTATTACAGATATTATGAAAATAATCCTACTTACAATTGCATCAAAAAGAATAAAATACCTAGGAATAAATTTAACCAAGAAGATGAAAGACCTGTACTTGGAAAACATTCATGAAAGGAATTAAAGATGACACACGAAAAATGTGAAGATATACGGTGCTCATGGACTAGAAGAATTTATATTATTAAAATATCTGTATTATCCAAAGCAATATACAGATACCAATGGCATTTTCAATAAGACTAGAACAGCTCTGTTTATTGAAGAGACTCTCTTCTCTTCATTATATATTCTTGATGTCTCTGTTGAAAATTAGTTGATGGTGTATGCTTTGTTTTATTTCTGGGTTCTCTGTTCTGTTCCGTTGGTATTTATGCTGATACTATACTGTTTTGATTACTGTTGCTTTGTAATATATTTTGAAATCATAAAGTGTGAGGCCTCTAGCTTTGTTTTTTATTCTCATGATTGTTTTAGACATTTTGATTTCTTTATAGTTCCGTATGAATTTTAGGATTTTGTTGTCTATTTCTTTAAAAGGATAATTGGCATGTTAGGATTTAATAGAAATTGCAGTGAGTCTGTAGATCACTTCATATATTATGGACATTTTAACACTGTATTGCCTCTACCTGCTTGGATGGTTTCCACTATTTGAAATGCTCTGTCCATTTCTTATTTTTATTAAATTTCATCTGTCCAAATTCAACCCATCTTTAAGGACAATTCAAGGAATCTTTCCCAATTCTTTATGAAGTCCATGTTATGTCTTATAAATACTATTAGAATTTTACAGTTCCTTAAGTACTGACTATTGTCAAGCTTATGAGGGAATTACTTGCTGAGAGCTTTCCCCCACTATATGGGTAGCAGAAACTATTTTCCTGAAATCAAAATTTTTAGCAGTACTAGCTTGGTATTGGGGATTCCCTGGTGGCTCAGATGGTAAAGCATCTGCCTGCAATGTGGGAGACCCAGGTTTGATCCCTGGGTTGGGAAGATCCCCTGGAGAAGGAAATGGCAACCCACTCCAATACTCTTGCCTAGAAAATTCCATGGATGGAGGAGCCTGGTATGCTATAGTCCGTGTGGTCGCAAAGAGTCAAATACGACTGAGCGACTTCACTTTCACTTTAGCTTGGTATTGAACATGGATCTGGTCAAGGTCATTTATAAAGACTGAGTCATCTGGTTTCTGGTTCAATACTCTTACTGTGATTCAGCACCACTTCTCATCACCTCTTTGGATATCAAGTGAAAAAATGGGTACAAAGCAAAGATAACCTGATCATCTCTTAGGTCATCACCCAATTATGACATTTAATCTTGTTGTTTTTTCTATGAGTAAATTCGGTCCCTTGATTTCCTTAAACCCCTCTTCATATCTTTGTTCCTCAGGCTGTAGATAAAAGGGTTCAACATGGGTGTCACTATCGTGTATATAACTGTGGCTACCCGGTCCTTCACCACTGAGTACATGGACAGTGGCCTAAAATACACATAGATGACACTCCCATAGAAGAAGACCACCACGGTGAGGTGGGAGCCACAGGTGGAGAAGGCCTTCCACTTCCCAGTGGCAGAGGGGATTTTGAGCACAGTGATGATGATTCTCAGGTAGGAGAAGAGAATGCACAGGAAAGGGGTGGCAATGACAGCTAGGGTCTCGGTCATGACCACCATCTGGCTGGATGAAGTGTCAGAGCAGGAGAGCTTGAGCACAGGCTGGGTATCACAAAAGAAGTGCTTGATGACGTGGGAGGCACAGAAAGACAGGCGGGACATGAGTAGCACACGCAGCAAGGCGTGCAGGTGAGAGATGGTGCACGAACCCAGCAACAGGAGGAGGCAACGCCGTGGGCTCATGACCACATCATAATGGAAGGGGTTGCAGATGGCTACCAGCCGATCTATGGCCATCGAGGCCAGCAAGTAGCTGTCAGTGTTCCCCAAGGCCATGA
Organism: Cervus elaphus; assembly: GCF_910594005.1. Taxonomy (NCBI): domain Eukaryota; kingdom Metazoa; phylum Chordata; class Mammalia; order Artiodactyla; family Cervidae; genus Cervus; species Cervus elaphus. Next base: position 12,876,273 of record NC_057825.1, read on the forward strand.
AGAAGTACATTTGGACCAGACAGCCCACATAGGAGATGAATTTTGTCTCTGAGAGTAGGTTTACCAGCATGTTGGGCACAATGACTGTTGTGAAGCAGATATCCATGAAGGACAGGTTGCTGAGGAAAAAATACATAGGTGTGTGGAGCCGGGAGTCAGAGTGGATGGCCAGGATGATGAGTCCATTCCCCACCAGGGTGATCAAGTATGTGATGAGGAAGACAGCAAAGAGGGGTTTCTGCATCTGGGGGTTGGAAGAGATGCCCAGGAGGATAAAGTCTGCAGTGCTGCTGCTGTAGTTCTTCATCTCCATGTCCTTGACTTCTTGGTCAGGGTTTGGAGGTGCCATGGGAGAGACGTGAAGGGCAATTTGATGAAGATGGCACTTTCCTAACCTCCAGCCTATTAAAAAAAAAGGAAGCCCACTGCTTTATGTTAGGGTTTTAAAGAATCCTTATTTCAAGAAACTACAGAGATCAGGGGATAAAATCCAACAAGGGGAAATGTAAACAATTTTAAGGTACTCCCTAAATGAGAAGCTAAGGTTTTCCCAGGTGTTCTTAGAAACATCTATGGAGCATAATTTTTCTGAGTTCTCTTTTGAAAGGTTCTTAGGTTGTTTTAGGTTTTTGCTTGACCAACATCCCTAATCAACTCCCTCATTCCTCCCTGGCCTTTTTCTTCTTGTTGTAGGGGAAAAGTCTGCTGGGTCCCACCTTGAATCAGGATGCTTTCATTCAAGAGGTCCTAATGAATGGGGTCCTCTCATTTGGATCCTCTTCTGTTCATATGTCTAGAGGTGGTGGTGATGGTGGTAGTAGGGGTGGGACAAAAGTGAGCATTGAATTTCACCCATGCTTCTCAGTATTCACAGAATTCAGATGAGAATTTTTTTATGGCTTTGAAGCAAAGCCTGCTTAATGTTTATTTAAGCATTTCCATTTGTCTAACATGTTCTTGATGCTCAGATTCTACGTTTTTGGTTCAGGGATGCCACTCTAAATAGTCATATTATCAAGAATGGCCTAAATGGCTATTCTACCCAAAGCAATCTATAGATTCAATGCAATCCCTATCAAGCGACCAACGGTATTTTTCACAGAACTAGAACAAATAATTTCACAATTTGTATGGAAATACAAAAAACCTCGAATAGCCAAAGTAATCTTGAGAAAGAAGAATGGAACTGGAGGAATCAACCTGCCTGACTTCAGACTCTACTACAAAGCCACAGTCATCAAGACAGTATGGTACTGGCACAAAGACAGAAATACAGATCAATGGAACAGAATAGAAAGCCCAGAGATAAATCCATGAACCTATGGACACCTTATCTTTGACAAAGGAGGCAAGGATATACAATGGAAAAAAGACAACCTCTTTAACAAGTGGTGCTGGGAAAGCTGGTCAACCACTTGTAAAAGAATGAAACTAGAACACTTTCTAACACCATACACAAAAATAAACTCAAAACGGATTAAAGATCTAAATGTAAGACCAGAAACTATAAAACTCCTAGAGGAGAACATAGGCAAAACACTCTCCGACATAAACCACAGCAAGATCCTCTATGACCCACCTCCCAGAATATTGGAAATAAAAGCAAAACTAAACAAATGGGACCTAATTAAACTTAAAAGCTTTTGCACTACAAAGGAAACTATAAGTAAGGTGAAAAGACAGCCCTCAGATTGGGAGAAAATAATAGCAAATGAAGAAACAGACAAAGGATTAATCTCAAAAATATACAAGCAACTCCTGCAGCTCAATTCCAGAAAAATAAATGACCCAATCAAAAAATGGGCCAAAGAACTAAACAGACATTTCTCCAAAGAAGACATACAGATGGCTAACAAACACATGAAAAGATGCTTAACATCACTCATTATCAGAGAAATGCAAATCAAAACCACAATGAGGTACCATTACACACCAGTCAGGATGGCTGCTATCCAAAAGTCTACAAGCAATAAATGCTGGAGAGGGTGTGGAGAAAAGGGAACCCTCTTACACTGTTGGTGGGAATGCAAACTAGTACAGTCACTATGGAGAACAGTGTGGAGATTTCTTAAAAAACTGGAAATAGAACTGTCATATGACCCAGCAATCCCACTTCTGGGCATACACACCGAGGAAACCAGATCTGAAAGAGACACATGCACCCCAATGTTCATTGCAGCACTGTTTATAATAGCCAGGACATGGAAGCAACCTAGATGCCCATCAGCAGATGAATGGATAAGGAAGCTGTGGTACATATACACCATGGAATATTACTCAGCCATTAAAAAGAATTCATTTGAACCAGTTCTAATGAGATGGATGAAACTGGAGCCCATTACACAGAGTGAAGTAAGCCAGAAAGATAAAGAACATTACAGCATACTAACACATATATATGGAATTTAGAAAGATGGTAACGACAACCCTATATGCAAAACAGAAAAAGAGACACAGAAGTACAGAACAGACTTTTGAACTCTGTGGGAGAAGATGAGGGTGGGATATTTCAAAAGAACAGCATGTATATTATCTATGGTGAAACAGGTCACCAGCCCAGGTGGGATGCATGAGACAAGTGCTTGTGCCTGGTGCACTGGGAAGACCCAGAGGAATCGGGTGGAGAGGGAGGTGGGAGGGGGGATCGGGATGGGGAATACGTGTAAATCTATTGCTGGTTCGTGTCAATGTATGACAAAACCCACTGAAAAAATAAATAAGTAAATAAATTAAAAAAAAAAAATAAAAACTATAATACTTCTATCCAAAAAAAAAAAAAAAAAAAGAATGGCCTATATTACCAAGATTAATCTTTTCAATATATTGAATTTTCTGATTAAGAAACTATGAAGTTCTTGTTCTGAACATTCTAATATTATAGGAAATTCAAATGCTACATGCAAGAGCCCCATTTTCACTAGTGTCATGGAAAAGACTGGCAAAATGATCTGTGTTGCCACTATCAAACTACACTGTTCAGATGATAGTCTGACCCAAAGGAAAACCTTTGCTGTCTGACCCAGCAAAAAAGCAAAATGGAAGAAACAGAAGGCATAAACATTAGAAAAATTAAACTTGTCATTATTTTTAAGTAGTTTGATTGTGTATCTAAAGAAATCCAAGACAGTCGTCTGAAAACTTCTGAATATTGTGTAGATTTCAGCAAAGTTTCCAAGTACCAAATAAATATACAAATATTAATACTCTTCCTGGGATTTCCCTGGTGGTCAGTGGTTAAGAATCTGCATGCCAATACAGGGGACATAGGTTCCATCCCTAGTCGAAGACGATCCCACATACTGTGGAGCAACTAAGCCCATGTACCACAACTGCTGAGCCCGCATGCTGCAATTACTGAAACCTGTGCGCCTTAGAGGCCCTGCTCAGCAACAAGAGAAGCCACCGCAATGAGAAGCCTGTGCACTGCAACTGGAGAGTCGGCCCTGCTTGCCACCACTAGAGAAAGCCCGTGCACAGCAATGACGGCCCAAGCAGCCAAAAATAAATACATAAATAAATAAACCAAATGTAGCTCTTATTATTTATTTATTCAGCAATAAATGGTTACTGGAAAAAAAATACTATTTCATGGTAGAAATATGTAATGGAAAAAAAGGTTACAACTGAAAATGGTAAGAAAATCTGAAAAATGCTTAGGGTATACCTGAAGAGGGGAAAAAGAAATGGTGATGAGCTATATGAGGAGACTATAACAGAACACAAGACGAGGATCTGAATAAATAGAATAAATTTTAGGAATATTGCTAAAAATGGAAGATTCACTATTTAAAAATGCTAATTCTTAGATTCCACATATATGTTTTATCATACAATTATTTATCTTTCTCTGACTCTTTCATTTAGCAAAATGCCCTCCAGTTCCATTCATGCTGTGAATGGCAGGGTTTCCTTTTTCCTAATGGCTGACTCTAAAAAGCACAAGCTTATAGAAACAGAGAGTACTGTGGTGGTTGCCAGGTGCTGGGAGCTGAGAGAAATGGCAGATGTCAATTAACAGGTACAAACTTCCAATTACAAGAAGAAATAGCTGTGGATCTAATGTACAGCCTGGTGACTAAAGTTAGCACTATAGTATTATATACTTGAAAGGTGCTAATGCCCAATTCCCCAACCCTTCAGCCCCTAGTAATCACCATTCTGCTTAAGGGAGTGGATCTTAGATGTTCTGATCTCCCAAATAAAAATGGTAATTATGCGAGGTGATGGGTATGTTAATTAAACCTCCTGTGTTAATCATTTTGAGACATGTAAGTGGATCAAATCACCATGTTGTATACCTTAAATGTACATTGTTATATGTGAAATCTCAATGAAGCTGAAAAAAGTAAAATTTTCTCAAGCCAAGGAAATTCAGTTCACTAATAACACCCCAGGGGAATATTTAATGGGATTTGAAAAGGCCATTCTAAAATTTATCTAGGGGTATAATGGACAAAGAAAAACAACTGAAAAAATGGAATAATGATGGAGAAATTTTCTAACCAAAAATCAGCATGGCATAATGAAAAATAGAAAGATAATTATACACACAGAAAAACAAATCAATGGTTCAACATAAAGAACTTTACATACCTGTTTTATACATATACGTACAGCTAACTCTATACGGAAATGAATAAATAATAAAGATTTATTTTACAGCAATGGAGAAAGGAAGGACTATTTAAAAAGTAATACTGATGACAATTGGCTCAATGTTTTGAAAAAATAAGGCTAGATTTCTACAGTATCTCACTTGTACATAAATAAAGTTCATATGAATGAACAATTTAAGAGTAAAAAAATTTAAACCATAAAATAATTAGCTAAAAATAAAAGAGAATATTTTATAGTCTCAGAATGGGGTTGCCATGCCAAGAAAGAAATAAAATATTGAGGCATGAATGACAGAATACCGTACTCAGAGATGAGAACATTACTCCAAAAGAGACCATAAGGAAAGCTAAAATATAAACTATTGACTCAGAGAAAATATCAGCAACACATTTACCAAACAAAACTTATAAGGAGAAGTTCAACCTCACTGGTAATCAGAAAACAGAAATTAGACTGAATTACAACTTATACCTGTGAGATTGTGTAGAGGTTCAGAACAGGTTTCCCCAGATCATTTTGGCTGGAGATTAATTTGAACTCAAGTCAACTGAGACCCACTGGACTCAAGAAAAACTGCTGTTCCTCGCTTTACTATTTAGAATTGAAATGGAAGATTTATTACCAGAGAGAAATTTTATCTAAGTGGTCCCATCTGTATGGCAGGACAAACATCCAACCACCCAACATCTGCTCTTCTTATTGTCTTGTGGATGACTCTGCTGTTCTTGAGAGCCCCAGACTTCTATAGCAATCCTTAGCTCAGGACGGCACATAGACCTCATTGGACCTTTCTATCTTTTAACCTCCCATGTGTGCGAGGTCTCTGACCCTGTCATGTACATGAAGTTTTCATACAAATGAAATTAAATTTCATTTTCCCATTAATTTATCTCATGCTGATTTGATTATTAGAGCAGCTGAAAGAACCTTTGAAGAGTACAGAAAAATTCTGCAATATTAAAAAAAATATATACACATACATATATATATTAACAAGACACATGAAGAAGACCAACACATACTCTGAGAGTGAGAGTGTAATCAGCATAGACCTTTTGGTAGTCTCTATAAGAACTGAAAATCTTCATGTCTTTATTCAGTAATTCCACATACAAATCTGTCCATTAAAGATAGTCATCTATGTATAGCACAAATATACGTACACACATTTTGATTGTAGCATTGCTTCTAATGCCAAATACAACAATACAAATAAAACAAACCACAGAGAAAGCAACCTAAATATTCACAATAGGTGAGTTAATGAAACAGGTGTTAGTGAATTCACGTTACTTAATATCTCACAGTCTTTAAAGAAACTAGATGGTTAATGTTACTCAGGACTTCCTAGGTGTTACTGTTGCTGTTCCTGGGAGACAAAGTGGTAAAGAATCCGCCTGCCAATGCAGGAGATTCAGGAGATGCAGGCTGGATCCCTTTGTCAGGGAGATCCCCTGGAGAAGAAGTGAAGTGAAGTGAAGTCGCTCAGTTGTGTCCGACTCTTTGCGACCCCGTGGACTGTAGCCCACCAGGCTCCTCTGTCTATGGGATTCTCCAGGCAAGAATACTGGAGTGGGTTGCCATTTCCTTCTCCAGGGGATCTTCCCGACCCAGGGGTCAAACCCAGTTCTCCTGCATTGCAGGCAGACACTTTAACCTCTGAGCTACCAGGGAAGCATGATCCCCTGGAGAAGGAAACGGCAACCCACTCCAGTATTCCTGCCAGGGTAATCCCATGAACAGAGGAGCCCAGTGAGCTACAGTCCATGGAATCAGAGGTGACTGAGCAGACATGCAATGTTAGTCACATATATGATTAATAGCACTCAGTATATACATACCATACACAGTTAGTTAGGGACATTGTGTATCTTTTGACTCTTTCATTGTCTCCAAATCCTAAGAGATAAGCATTATTGTTTGGATTGGCCAAAAGATTGGTTATGTAAGGTGTTACAGACAAACTCGAACTTATCTTTTACAAATAAAAGATAGTTCCCTATTTTACAAATAAAAAAATAGACTTTAGCAAAGTTAAGTAACTTTCCAGATCTCATAGTAACTAAATGGTAGAGCTGAGGTTTGAATTCAGGCAGTCTGATGGCAGAGTAGAAGCTATTCATTGGTAAGCTGTGTTATCAGTGTTACACCCCTGCCTATGATATTTTGTTAAGTGACAAAAGCAAGTTGCAGAACAATGGATATAGAATAATCCCATTTTTGTAAAGAAAACCATCTCCTTTATATGTCGTGTTTGTTGTGGTGTGTGTGTTTACATAGTGTAGTTGTCTTCAGAAGTGAGAATGAACAGATGTAGTGGGTAGTTCTTTCCATATTTAATTTTATGTGTTTGCATTTAAAAATAAGGGATGCTTGTTTCTTTTATTAACTTTATAATTAAAAGGTGACAGCTCCCTAAAATTATACTTCTTAGAGACCTAGACTTGTGTGCATATTTTAGTTTTTTCATTACATGGATCTATATGCATATTGTATTCAGAAATGGGGTCATACTATCCATAATGATTTTTCTCTTATCACAGTGTGACAATGGATATTTTTGTATATAAATATATTGTACTTATGAGAGAGTTTCTATGGTATATAATGCATTCTGAGAGATGAAATGCTGAGTTCATGAACACAGAAATTTGTAATAGATACTCCCAGTTTGAGACAATTGTCCTTTCATCCCATTTTGGGGAAATGTATTCACTTCACTCTGTTCTCTTTCTCCATGTTGTTCACCATATCTCTCAGCCTCATTCCTGGGGCATGGTTTTTCCCTGGTGATGAAGGACTAACTCATCCTTGTTGGTCTTGAACCTGGAATTCTCCATATCTATGTGACTTTCCCCTGGGCGGTAGGGAGCCTCCTTCCCATCTTATTGAAACTGATAACTGTGTTTTCCTCATGCCTTGAGCAGGACCTTTCACCTCAGTGTACCCATCAATAAGATGGGTGTGGTTTAACTTTTTGCCTGACTGATCCTGTCATTTGGAGACATAGGTAGATTACCACATACCATTCCCACATCAAATTGTTTGCATTAAATAAGTGCAGATTTGTATATCAACTATACTTCAATAAAGCTGTAAAAAAAAAAAAAAAAAAGCAAGCCATATTGCAGAGCCTTGATTTCAATGATTCTGACTGTAGTTGGTTGAGCAGTCTCAAGGGTAAAAGTTAATTCCACTTACTTGCAGTACCTGCTTGTTGCCCCCAGAGCACACTTAGAGGAGAGAAGCTTGTGTTATCTGATGCCAGATCATTACATATGTTATGTATCTGGAGACACTGATGGGAAAATGCTCTGTCAATGAATGAGATGCTAGAATTCAGACATGAACTACCTATGTCCCTTCCCAGATATTTAGCCTCTTTCCCATGCTGATTATTTTGCATAACCCATATAAGGTGGAAGTAGGATGCTTCTTTATCAAGGCTTTGTGATGATTAAGAAGCATGGGGTTTTGATTCATAGCCAGTTTTAGAATAAAAATGGAAGTACTTTTCATTATTTTCAAAAGCACAATTATAATAAATTGATTAGGTTATGCACACTCAATTTTATTATTAATTAAATACCTTATTTCACTACTTACCTATTATTTAAACAAAATAATATGTGCTAACACACTTTTACATGGTATAGGACTTTGTAAATAAAAGCAATTATGGTTAGTAACAAAACATTTTATGTCACTGGCAAAATAAATATAGTTGAGTAGAAGAGGTTGGTAACTCTTCCACAGGTGTTTAATATTACTGCTATGACAAGATGCTAGGATAATGACATTTTAATGATTGGTAGGGCTTGTCATCAGGTAGTAGTTGGGAAGGACCAGGAGGGACTGGAAACTTTGCAAGCCTTTGAAATCACACTCAGGAAGGTCAAGTTGCTCAGTCGTGTTTGACTCTTTGTGACCGCATGGACTATAGCCTACCAGGCTCCTCTGTCCATGGAATTTTCCAGGCAAGAGTACTGAAGTGGGTTGCCATTTCCTTCTCCAGGGGATTTCCCAACCCAGGGATTGAACCCAGGTCTCCTGCATTGCAGGTAGATGCCTTACCATCTGAACCAAAATCACACTATCCCTCCTTAAAAGATATTTACTATCTTCCTTGAAAGCACAAAGAGACTATTTCTATACATCTCATTTTTTTCTTCCTTAGTATTTTCTACTTAGTGGACATTTGTCATCACTGCTTGATTTCTCTTCCTTGCTAAAACAGCACCTGTCTCCAAGCCATCAGCCACATGAAACCAGGGAATCCAAAGTTGGAGGGGAGAATGCACTTTATGAACAGACTATACAAATGTTAGCAAGTAATATTTGGGTGTCAAGCTATACCTCATCCATGCACCTGCTCCCCAGAATGAGTAAGGACAGTTGAGGAGCAACTAAACTGGGGAAAATTCAGTTATCTTTTATTGGACAGGTTCTGCACTTAGCTCTTGTCTCATGTAATCCTCACAATAGAACTAGGATGTTAGTTACCTAGGATGTTACTACTAACATTTTATAGATACCACTAACTACTATAGATACTACTAATGTTTTATAGATAAAGAACTTAAGTTCAGAGAATCACTCAACTGGTATAAAACAGATTCAAACTCAGGTATGCTTGATTTCAAGTTGTGTGTTTCAAAGCACTTTATCAGACTTCTTCCCCAAACCATCATCATGGGGTGGAGAGCTAAGCCAGCCTGTCCTTTGTCAGCAGCCCTCCTCTTCCTGCCAACTACCTTCAGCCTCCTTGCTGACCTGTTCCTCCTCCTCCATCCTTTGCTCCCACACTTCGGGACCTTTTCATTTTCCTTCCTTCTTGCTCCCATGTCTACCTCCTGTTCCACAAAGCCTTAAGCTTGTGTGTTCCTCGCCTTTATGGGGAAATGGTTGTGGAGACTCTGGACCTCAGCTCTGGCAGATTCTAAGCCAACAGCAGCTCTGTGCTCTTGGAGCATCAGGACCTAATTTTAGAATCTTTCCTGAACCCACTTTTTTTTTTTTTTTGAATTCAGCTTCTCTTTATCAACTTCCCTGGTGGCTCAGATGGTAAAGTGTTTGCCTACAATGCAGGAAACCTGGGTTCAATCCCTGGGTCAGGAAGATCTCCTGGAGAAGGGAATGGCAACCCACTCCAGTATTCATGCCTGAGAAATTCCATGGACAGAGGAGCCTGGCAGGCTACAGTCCATGGGGTTGCAAAGAGTCGGACACGACTGAGCGACTAACACTTTCTCCTTATCTTGCATCTTCCCACTGCCAGCATGAAGATCATATGTGTATGGTCTCCTGAACAGGAAAGTCCTGCTGAGGGGTCTGCAGGGCCCTTTTCAGGATGATCTTTCCTTCCCCATATTTATGAAATCTCTCCTTTCTGCCTAGTTTTCCCTCTTAGATTAAAGCTTCATGTAGTCCTTCTCAGCTGTTCAATTCTAGATGCCAAGACAAGTGGACTTTTCAAATATGCCCATTGGAATCCTTTTTGTGTGTAATTGTCTTCTCTCTGTCCCAACATACTGATCCATCAGAGGTGCTTAAAGTGGCTCTCTTGAAAACCAGTCTCTTGTGCTTCCCTGCTGAACTGGCCATGTCTCCCCCAGATTTCTCTACCTTGAGGCCCCCATGTCATTGTAGCCACTTCCCATGTATATTCTCATCATGGTCATATAATAGCTAACAATTCCACAGTGCTTACACATGCCAGACACTGCTCTAAGAACTTCGCGTGTATTAAGACATTTAGTCTTTACAGCACTCTGTTTTACAGATAATGAAAGTGAGGCAGAGGGAACTGAAGTGACCTGCTGAAGGCCACATAGCTAGGTGGTGGTGGAGCCAGATTCAGGGTGTATCCTCTTAACACCTGTGTTGTCCTAACTTTCTTGTTCACTTGTTCCTCTGCTGACTCCTTTCCTGGAAGAGATAATTCTGTGGCTCTGGGTTGTAGGACGTGGGCTCTGCCCCTTAAGGCAGGGGCCAGTGTTTTACACAGAGTAGACTCTCCGAAAATGTGTGATATGTGATTATAAGGAGAGAGAGGAAAAAATTGAGAAGAGGAAGTGTTTCCTGGCTTTTGAGATGAAGAAGAGAAGAAAGGATTAGGAAAAGATCACATGAACATGTTAACCCATGGTCTCTGTTCCCAGAGACCCCTTAGCCTACCTACCTGTGGGCTTGACAGGGGAGATTCAGGGTCCTGATCAGGCCTGGGGTCCTGCCAGCGGGTTATGATCAGGCTCTGAATCTGAGGAAGGAGGCAGGTTTCAGTGAGATCTAACTTCAGAAGTGCGTTGATTCTTCTCTCTACCTACCGTGAGAACTGTTGATAGGAGGGAGACCCAGCGGGAGTATCCTCCCCCTCAAGCCAGACCTCTGTGGACATCAGTGCTGCAGCCCTCCCAGGAGAGAACAGTCCTGATGCCCTCACTGAGCTCTGTGCCCAGGAGACTAGGGAGCCTGGCTGTAGAGATGTAGCCTCTATACCTGGAAGGGAATTAGGATCGTGGAGTCATAGGGGTGGTGGTGTGTTCATGCACGTGCATGTGTGTTATGTCCATGTGTGTGCTGGTACACTCTATGTGCTCTCTGTACATGCCTGTGCTCCTGTGCACGTCAGCATGTTGCTGGAAGGAGAGGTGATGGCCTCTGACATCTCTGAGTTTTTTCATCTGCATGGATGACTGTCTAGGTGCAGGTGTCATGTTATGGGGAAGAGATTAAGGTACAAGCTCTGGAACCAGACTTGTACTTGTGCTTAGTCGCTCAGTCGTGTCCGACTCTTTGCAACTCTGTGGACTGTTAGCCCTCCAGGCTCCTCTGTCCCTGGGATTCTCCAGGCGAGAATACTGGAGTGGGTTGCCATGCCCTCCTCCAGGGGATCTTCCCAATCCAGGGATCAAACCCAGGTCTGCCACATTGCAGGCAGATTCTTTACCATCTGAGCTACCAGGGAAGCTGGAACCAGACTTAATAGATTCAAACACCGGCTCTGCCTCTAAGAAGTTATGTGAACTCTGCAAGAGTTAATCTTTTTTGAGTCTAATTTTGATTTTGTTTGCCTTTCTTAAACATTTTATTGCCTTATTATCTTAAGCCAGACTATTGTTTTTGAATTCCAGTTCCATCAGTTATTATATGGGCACATTGGAGCAAGTTATTTAACTTCTCTAATCCACCCTATCCTCAAGTATAAGTGGCACAACAAACACAATTTTTATATAGGTTATTTTTTTTTTAATTTTTCCCTTAAAATTGACTTTATAGGTTAGGTTATAAGTTCACAGAAAAATTCATCAGAAAGTACTGCGAGTCCCCTGTACCCCCTGCCCTTATATACATAGAGCCCTCCATTATTACCCTTCCTCACCATAGGGTATATTTGGTATCATTGATTAACTTACATTGACACATCTTACCCAAAGCCCATAGTTTTACATTAGGCTTCGTTCTAGGTGGTGTCCCTTCTATGGGTTTTAACAAAAATCTAGTGACATGTATCCTTCATTATAGTATCATAGAGAATAATTTCACTGCCTAAAATTCCTGTGCTCCATCTATTCATTCTTTTCTTCCTCAACCCCTGGCACCTACTGATCCTTTTTACTGTCTCTGTAGTTTTGCCTTTTCTGGAATACACTGTTGGAATCATATAGAATGTAGCCTTTTCACATTGGCTTCTTTCAGTTAGGATTTGCATTGAAGGTTCTTCCATGTGTTTTCATGGGTGGGTAGCTCATTTCTTCTTGTAAAAAGTGAAAGTGTGATGTATTAGTTGCTCAGTAGTGTCTGACTTTTTGGGACTCCGTGGACTGTAGCCTGCCAGGCTCCTCTGTTCATGGAATTCACCAGGCAAGAATGCTGAAGTGGATAGCCATTCCCTTCTCCAGGGCATCTTCCTGACTCAGGGACTGAACCCTGGTCTCCTGCATTGAAGTCAGATTCTTTACCATCTGAGCCACCATAGCTGAATACTATTCCATTGCCTGTATTTATCATGGTTTATTTCACCTATCAATATGTATCTTTTTGTAAGTAGCTAGAGATGACTTATTGTACACAGGAAATGCAAAAATTTATTTTGCTGCCTGATGTGAACTGAAAAAAATGCACCACCTGAAAGTTGAGAATTATATATTATTCAGCACACAAAACTGAAGATTTAAGCCCAGGACTCAGCCTCTCAGATCATTCAGAGAGACTGCTCCAAAACTGCAACTGAGAGGTCAGGATATATAGGAGGTTTTGTAACACAGATCAGGCTTTCAGAATATCAAAATATTACTGTTAATTACAGAAAATCAGGCATCTTGAGTTAATGGATTTACCATTTTTCTATGTATCGTTCTCGGTTGCTCAGTCGTGTCCTACTGTTTGCAACTGCATGGACTCTGTCCATGGGATTTTCCAGGCAAGAATATTGGAGAGGATTACCATTTCCTCCTCCAGGGGATCTTCTTGACCCGGGGATCGAACCTGCGTCTCTTGAGCCTCCTTCATTGGCAGGAGAATTCTTTACACTGAGCCACCTGGGAATCCCATTTTCTATGTATGGGAAGATGCAAAAGTCTGGGTTCTTGGAAATAATTTCTTTGCTATGAACCTCAGCTATTCTGGGTCCAGTATCCTGTGCTTTCTCATCTGAGTCTGCTCAGGGTTCATCCTTAGGGGTGACGGTAGTGGCTGTCTGCTGATGGTAGCCTCTATTTTCCCATCCTAGCCTCCCTATCCTCAAGTTTAAAAAGCCCCAACAAGAGCTTTTCTCTGTCTCTTAAAGAAATTCCAATGTTTATTGCTTTTACCAGCTTGGATGATTTCTACTATTTGTTTTATTAAAGTTTAGCTGATTTATTACATTAGTTTTAGGTGTACAACATAGTGATTCAGTATTTTTATAGATTATGCTCAGTTTAAAGTTATTACAAAATAGTGGCTATAGTTTCCTGTGCTATACAATATATCCTTGTTGCTTATTTATTTTATACATTGTAGTTTGTATCTTTTAATCCTCTACCCCTATCTTGCCCCCTACCACTTGCCTTACTCCACTGGTAACCACTTGTTTGTTCTCTGTGAGTCTGTTTCTCTTTTGTTATATTCATTCATTTGTTTTATTTTTTAGATTCCACATAAAAGTGATGACTTAAAGTAGTTGTCTTTGCCTGGCTTATTTCACTAAGCATAATACCCTATAGGTCCATCCATACTGTGGCAAATGGCAGAATTTCTTTCTTTTTTTTGTGGCTGAGTAGTATTTCATTGTATATATACCATATCTTCTTTATTCATTCATTGGTTGAAAGATACTTGGTTGCTTCCATATCATGGCTATTGTAAATAGTGCTCTTGTGAACATGGAGATGGATGTTTCTTTTTGAATTAGTGTTTTTATTTTTCTGACATAGTTCCAGGAGTAGAATAGTAGTTCTATTTTTAGATGTTTGAGTAGGTGCCATACTATTTTCTACAGTGGCTGCACCGATTTACATTCCCACCAACAGTGTACTAGGGATCCTTTTTTTCCATCCTTGCCAACACTTGTTATTTGTAGACTTTTTGATAATTGACATTCTGACAGGTATGAGGTGATATCGCATTGTGCTTTTCATCGGTGTTCTCTGATGATTAGAGCTGTTGAACACCTTTTCAGGTGCATGTTGGCCATCTGTGTATCTTGTTTGGAAACACATCTATTCAGGTTTCATGCCCATTTTTATGGTATTATTTGTTTTTTGATATTGAATTGTATGAGCCATTTATATATTTTGGATGTTAATCAAATATTTTCACCTATATAGTAAGTTGTCTTTTCATTTTGTAGATGGTTTCTGGGGCTGTGCAAAAGTTTTTGAGTTTACTTAGGTCTCATTCAAAAATTTTGCTTTTGTTTCTTTTGCTTTAAAAGGAGACAAATCTCAAAAAATATTGCTACAATTTATGTCAAATAGTGGTCTGCCTATGTTTTCCTCTAGAAGTTTTATTGTTTCAGGCCTTACATTTAGGTCTTTAACTCAAATCTGTTTTTTTCTATGGTTTAATAAAATTGATTTTCAATGTTTGAAATATTCTACCTAATTCCTGTTCTATTGAATCTTCAATTCTCAAAAGCGAAACACTTGCAAAGAACAGTCTTACATCATCCCTCCAAGAAGCCTTTGCTAATTTTCTATCAAATCTATGCTATTACTTATTTAAAAATAGCAAAATTTTATAGTTTCTGGAACACTAGCCAGTGTGAAGCATTTAGAAGAGTTATTTGGGGATAGTTTTATCCAATATATGAATGGTAGAAAATGTTTTCCTACATCTAGATTCCTAGCAGTATTTGGCCTGGAATTGAACATACGTTTGTGTAAAGTGATTGATAGAGACCAAGTGATCTGGCTTCCATGTCAATGCTCTTACTGTGATTCAAGACCAGCTCTCATCACCTCTTTGAGTACCATGTGAAAAATGGCATGCAGGAAGAATAACCTGATCATCTTTTAGTTCATCTCTTAGGTCGTCTCACAGTTATGACATTCCCTATTGTTATTCTTTCTATGACTGAATTCTGCCCCTTAATTTCCTCAAACCCCTCTTCATATCTTTGTTCCTCAGGCTGTAGATGAAAGGGTTCAACATGGGTGTCACTATTGTGTACATAACTGTGGCTACCCGGTCCTTCACCACTGAGTACATGGACAGTGGCCTAAAGTAGACATAGATGATACTTCTATAGAAGAAAACCACCACAGTGAGATGGGAGCCACAGGTGGAGAAGGCCTTCCACTTCCCAGTGGCAGAGGGGATTTTGAGCACAGTGATGATGATTCTCAGGTAGGAGAAGAGAATGCACAGGAAAGGGGTGGCAATGACAGCTAGGGTCTCGGTCATGACCACCATCTGGCTGGATGAAGTGTCAGAGCAGGAGAGCTTGAGCACAGGCTGGGTATCACAAAAGAAGTGCTTGATGACGTGGGAGGCACAGAAAGACAGGCGGGACATGAGTAACACACGCAGCAAGGAGTGCAGGTGAGAGATGGTGCACGAACCCAGCAACAGGAGGAGACAACGCCGTGGGCTCATGACCACATCATAATGGAAGGGGTTGCAGATGGCTACCAGCCGATCTATGGCCATCGAGGCCAGCAAGTAGCTGTCAGTGTTCCCCAAGGCCATGAAGAAGTACATCTGGACCAGGCACCCCACATAGGAGATAAACTTTGTCTCTGAGAGTAAGTTCACCAGCATGTTGGGCACAATGACTGTTGTGAAGCAGATATCCATGAAGGACAGGTTGCTGAGGAAAAAGTACATAGGGGTGTGGAGCCGGGAGTCAGAGTGGATGGCCAGGATGATGAGTCCATTCCCCACCAGGGTGACCAGGTACATAACAAGGAATAGAGTAAAGAGGGGTTTCTGCATCTGGGGGTTGGAAGAGATGCCCAGGAGGATAAAGCCTGAGATGCTGCTGCTATAGTTCTTCATGTCCTTGACCTCTGGTCAGGGTTTGGAGGCACCGTGGGAGAGATGTGAAGGGCAATTTGACCGAGATGCCTCCTTCCCTAATCTCCAGCCTAGAAGAAAAAGAAACCCACTGTCATTATTAGGATTTTAAAGAATATCTCCTTCAAGAAACGACAGAGATCAGGGAATAAAATCCAAGAATGAGAAAGGTAAACAAGTCCAAGCCAAGTCTCCTGTAGAGAGTCTCCTGTAGGGACTACAAGTCTCCTCTAGTCCCTACAGGAGAAACTAAATTTTTCCCTTGTATTCTTAGGAACTTATAATTTGTCTGAGCTCTTCTCAATTCTCTGTGGGAAGATATCTCTTAAGTTCTTTCTTGACAAAATTTGTAAATTCCCCTTCTGCCTGCTTTTTTCTTATTTTGAAAGGGAAGAGGCTATTGAGTTCCCTCATGGGTCAAGATGCTTCCATACAAGGGGTCCCTAGGAATGAGGTTCTCTCATCAGGATCCTCTCCTGCTCACTGTCCAGAGGTGGTGGTGGTGGTGGTGGTGGTGGGACAAAAGTGAGCACTGGATTTCATCAGTGCTCCTCAGTAGCCACAAAGTTCAGTTGAGACTCCCTTAAGTCTTCAGAGTAGTATGTTCTTAAAGATTTATTTAAGCAATTCCATTTGGGTCACATGTTCTAGATGCTCAGATTCTAGGTTTTTAGTTCAGGAATGCCCCTCCAAATAGTCACACTATCAGAAATGTTACTATGATTTATTCTCTTGATATATTGATTTTTCTGATTAAGAAACTATGAAGATCTTGGGCTTCCCTGGTGGTGCAGTGGTTAAGAATCCACCTGCCAAAGCAGGAGACCCAGGTTTGATCCCTGGTCTGGGAATATCCCACCTGCTAGGGAGCAAATAAGGCCATGTGCCACAACTACTGAGCCTGTTCTTTAGAGCCTGGAAATTGCAACTGCTGAAGCCCACGCACTTTAGAGCCCATGCTCTGCAACAAGAGAAGGCACTACAATGAGAAGCCCTCATGCCATAGCCTTCCTAGCCGCAACTAGAGGAAAGCCCATGCAGCAACGGGACCCTGCACAGACAAAAATAAACAAAATGAAAAAGAAAGTAGGAAGTTTTTGTTTCAAGTATTCAAATATTACAGGAAATTAAAACACTGTGTGTAAGGACTCCATCTCACCAATGGCACTGGAAAGACAAGGCAAGGATGATCTGTTACCACTGTTAAGCCACACTGTTCAGTTGACAGTCTTAACTCAGTGAAAAAGCAAAGTGAAAGAAACAAAAAACGTAAACATTAGAAAAGTTGACACTGTTATTATTAAGTGACTTAATTGAATCCTGCGAAAATTGCAGCAAAGTGGTCAAATATAAGATAAATATACAAATACCAGTCTATCCTAAAGGAAATCAGTCCTGAATACTCATTGGATAGACTGATGCTGAAGCTGAAGCTCCAATACTTTGGGACACTTGATGCGAAGACCTGACTCATTGGAAAAGACCCTGATGTGGGAAAGATTGAAAGCAGGAGGACAAGGGGACAACAGAGGATGAGATGGTTGGATGGCATCACCTACTTGATGGATTTGAGTTTGAGAAAGTTTCGGGAGTTAGTGATAGACAGGGAAGCGCTGGTATGTTGCAGTCCATGAGGTTGCAAAGAGTCTGACACGACTGAGCGACTGAACTGGAACTGACATACAAATATTGACATTCTTCCTATAGAAAAAATATGTAATGGAGCAAAACATTACAACTGACAATGGTAAGAAAGTCTGAAACACACTTAGGATATACCTGAAGAAGGAAAAAGGAAATGGTAAAGGGCTATATGAAGAAACTATAACAGACCACAAATGAGCAATCTGAATAAATAGAAAAAATTTTAGAAATATTTCTAAAAATGGAAGAATCAATATTTGAAATGTCAATTCCTGGAGTCCACCTATAAGGTTTATCATACGATATTTGTATTTCTCTGTCTCTTTCATATAGCAAAATGCCCTCAAGTTCCATTCAGGTTGTAAGTGGCAGTTTCCTTTTTTGTAATGGTTGAATCTAAAAAGGACTAACTTGTGGAAACAGAGAGTCATGGTGGTTTCCAGATACTGGGAGGTGAGGGAAATGAGGTGTTGATCAAAAGATACAAATTTCCATTATAAGATGAATAAGTTCAAGGACCTAAAGTACAACTGGTGACTAATATTAACAATATAGTATTATATACTTGAAATTAGGGTGATGGTGGCCTCGTAGAATGAGTTTGGAAGTTTACCTTCTTCTGCAATTTTCTGGAAGAGTTTGAGTAAGGTAGGTGTTAGCTCTTCTCTAAATTTTTGGTAGAATTCAGCTGTGAAGCCATCTGGTCCTGGGCTTTTGTTTGCTGGAAGATTTTTGATTACAGTTTCGATTTCCTTGCCTGTGATGGGTCTGTTAAGATCTTCTATTTCTTCCTGGTTCAGTTTTGGAAAGTTATACTTTTCTAAGAATTTGTCCATTTCATCCAAGTTGTCCATTTTATTGGCATAGAGCTGCTGGTAGTAGTCTCTTATGATCCTTTGTATTTCAGTGTTGTCTGTTGTGATCTCTCCATTTTCATTTCTAATTTTGTTAATTTGGTTCTTCTCTCTTTGTTTCTTAATGAGTCTTGCTAATGGCTTGTCAATTTTGTTTATTTTTTCAAAAAACCAGCTTTTAGCTTTGTTGATTTTTGCTATGGTCTCTTTAGTTTCTATTGCATTTATTTCTGCCTTAATTTTTAAGATTTCTTTCCTTCTGCTAACCCTGGGGTTCTTCATTTCTTCCTTCTCTAATTGCTTTAGGTGTAGAGTTAGGTTATTTATTTGGCTTTAAAGCCCAGAGATAAATCCACGAACCTATGGACACCTTATCTTTGACAAAGGAGGCAAGGATATACAATGGAAAAAAGACAACCTCTTTAACAAGTGGTGCTGGGAAAACTGGTCAACCACTTGTAAAAGAATGAAACTAGAACACTTTCTAACACCATACACAAAAATAAACTCAAAATGGATTAAAGATCTAAATGTAAGACCAGAAACTATAAAACTCCTAGAGGAGAACATAGGCAAAACACTCTCCGACATAAATCACAGCAAGATCCTCTATGACCCACCTCCCAGAATATTGGAAATAAAAGCAAAACTAAACAAATGGGATCTAATGAAACTTAAAAGCTTTTGCACTACAAAAGAAACTATAAGTAAGGTGAAAAGACAGCCCTCAGATTGGGAGAAAATAATAGCAAATGAAGAAACAGACAAAGGATTAATCTCAAAAATATACAAGCAACTCCTGAAGCTCAATTCCAGAAAAATAAATGACCCAATCAAAAAATGGGCCAGAGAACTAAACAGACATTTCTCCAAAGAAGACATACAGATGGCTAACAAACACATGAAAAGGTGCTCAACATCACTCATTATTAGAGAAATGCAAATCAAAACCACAGTGAGGTACCATTACACACCAGTCAGGATGGCTGCTATCCAAAAGTCTACAAGCAATAAATGCTGGAGAGGCTGTGGAGAAAAGGGAACCCTCTTACACTGTTGGTGGGAATGCAAACTAGTACAGCCACTATGGAGAACAGTGTGGAGATTCCTTAAAAAACTGGAAATAGAACTGCCATATGACCCAGCAATACCACTTCTGGGCATACACACTGAGGAAACCAGATCTGAAAGAGACACGTGCACCCCAATGTTCATCGCAGCACTGTTTATAATAGCCAGGACATGGAAGCAACCTAGGTGCCCATCAGCAGATGAATGGATAAGGAAGCTGTGGTACATATACACCATGGAATATTACTCAGCCATTAAAAAGAATTCATTTGAACCAGTTCTAATGAGATGGATGAAACTGGAGCCCCTTATACAGAGTGAAGTAAGCCAGAAAGATAAAGAACATTACAGCATACTAACACATATATATGGAATTTAGAAAGATGGTAACGATAACCCTATATGCAAAACAGAAAAAGAGACACAGAAATACAGAACAGACTTTTAAACTCTGTGGGAGAAGGAGAGGGTGGGATGTTTCAAAAGAACAGCATGTATACTATCTATGGTGAAACAGATCACCAGCCCAGGTGGGATGCACGAGACAAGTGCTCCAGCCTGGTGCACTGGGAAGACCCAGAGGAATCGGGTGGAGAGGGAGATGGGAGGGGGGATCGGGATGGGGAATAAGTGTAAATCTATGGCTGATTCATATCAATGTATGACAAAACCCACTGAAATGTTGTGAAGCAATTAGCCTCCAACTAATAAAAAAATTAAACAAACAAACAAACAAACAAACAAAAAAAACAATATAGTATTATATACTTGAAAGGTGCTGAGAGGGAATACATTCATTTATTTCTTATTTATTCTATTGAGATATAAGTGACACAGAATTAAGTAAGTTTAAGGTGTTCAGTATGTTGATTTGATGCATTTAGATATTACAATATGAGTAACAATGTATCATTAGCTAACACCTAAATCACATTATATTATTTCTTTTTTGGTGGCAACAATTAAGATATAGTCTAATACATCTGTGAATGTTTATAATATATTATTGCTGTGTATAATCACTATGCTATGCATAGATCTCCAAAATTTACTTATCTATTGGTGGCAACTTTATACTCTTAAATATCTTTCTAATTCCTCTATCCCATAGGCCCTGGTAACAGCCATTCTACTTCAGGGAGTAGATCTTAGCTATTCTGACCACAAAAAATAAAAGTGGAAATTTATATGAGATGATGGATATGTGATTATCCTTGTGTTTGTCCTTTTGCAACATCTAGGTTTATCAAATCATCTTTTGCACTTTAAACTTACACCATGTTATGTGTACTTTATGTCTCAGTAAAGCTGAAAAAGAGTCAACTGTTCTCAAATCAGTAGAATTAAGGGGTTCCCTGGTAGCTCAGCTGGTAAAGAATCTGTCTGCAATGCAGGAGACCCTGGTTTGATTCCTGGTTTGGGAAGATCTGCTGGAGAAGGGAAAGGCTACCCACTCCAGTATTCTGGCTTGGAGAATTCCATGGACTATGCAGTCCATGGATTCACAAAGAGTCAGACAGGACTGAGCCACTTTCACTTTCACCATTAATAACACCCCAGGGAATTTTTTTAAAGGGAATTGAGAAATCCATTCTAAAATTAATCTAGAGAAGTAAATGGTCAAGGAAAGAGAAAAGTGAAAAAAATGGAATAATTACTTTTCTAACAAAAAATATAACACAATATAATGAAAAACAATAAGGTAATGGAACACACAGAAAAACAAATCAATGGTTCAACATGAAGAATTTTGTATATCTGTATTTATACACGTATATACAGCTAGATCTATATGGAACTTAATATATAGTAAAGATTTATTTCATACCAAAGGAGAAAGGATGGACTCTTTAAAAAGTGATATTTATGACAACTGACTCAACAATTTGAAAAAATAAGGCTAGATTTCTGTCTAATCCATCATAGAAGTAAAGGCCATATGAATGAGCAATTTGAAAGTAAAGAATCTAAACAAAAAAATAATTAGGTAAAAATAAAGAAGCATATTTTTATGGTCTCATAATGTAGATGCCATCACAAGGAAGAAATAAAATATAGAGTCATGAATGACAAAATACCGTACTCAGAAATGTGAACATTACTCTGAAAGAGACCATATGGAAAGCTAAAATATAAACTATTGACTCAGAGAAAATATCTGCAACACATTTACCAAAGAAAACATGAGAAGATGTTCAACCTCATTGGTAATCAGAAAATAGAAATTAGACTGAATTGCTATTTATACCCTTGTGTAGAGGTTCAGAACAGGCTTCCCCGGGATGTGTCATTTTGGCCTATAGATTAGTTTGATTTCAAGGCAACTGAGACCCATTGGGCTCAAGAAAAACTGCTATTTCTCCCTTTACTACCTAGAATTGAAATGGAAAAATAATTATTCAGTTCAGTTCAGTCGCTCAGTCATGTCCGACTCTTTGAGACCCCATGAACCACCAGGCCTCCCAGTCCATCACCAACTCCTGGAGACCACCCAAACCCATGTCCATTGAGTAGGTGATGCCATCCAACCATCTCATCCTCTGTCGTCCCCCTCTCCTCCTGCCCTTGATCTTTACCAGCATCAGGGTCTTTTCAAATGAGTCAGCTCTTCGCATCAGGTGGCCAAAGTAAAAATAATTATTACCAGAGAGAAATTTTATCTAAGTGGCCCCATCTGCATGGCAGGACAAACATCCCACCACCCAGCATCTGTTCTTCTTATCGTTTGTGGATTAACCTTCTGTTCTTGAGATCCCCAGGCTCCTAGCTTAACCCTTAGCTTGAGATGGCACATAGATTTCACTGGACCTTTCTGTCTTTTAACCTCCCATGTCTGTGAGGTCTCTGGCCCTGTCATGTATGTGGAGTTCCTAAAGAAAATTAAATTTGATTTTCTCCCATTAATTTGTCTCGTGTCAGTTTGATTATTAGACTAGTGGAAAGAAACTTTGAAGAGGATAGACAATATCCCCATTATTATAAATGGATATTTTTTAGCAATATAGAAAAGGAAGAAGACCTATCCTTGAAAAACAGTCAAGGATATTATACAAACCTGTCTATGAAAAATAGTCATCTAAATGTAGCACAAAGATATGTGCATACATTTTGATTTTAGTATTGCTTACAATACTGAAGAAACTGAAAAGTGAAAGTCACTCAGCTGTGCCTGACTCTTTACCACCCCATGGACTATACAGTCCATGGAATTCTCCAGGCCAGAATACTGGTGTCGGTAGCCTTTTCTTTCTCCAGGGGATCTTCCCAGCCCAGGGATTGAACCCAGGTCTCCTGCATTGCAGGTGGATTCTTTACCACCTGAGGTATCAGGGAAAATTCGGTATTATAAACAACACTTGGATTTTAGTATTGCTTACAATACCAAATACAACAATGCAAATAAAACAACCCACAGAGGAAACAACCTAAATATCTACACACAGTCTTTAAAGATATTCAATGGCTAATGTTAGTCAATATTTAGTAGCACTCAATATATATACCCCACACAGAAGTGAGAAGTACTTAGTATATTTTTATCATTTTATTGTCTCCAACTCATAAGATATAGGCCCTATTATATTCTTGTTTTACAGGATAAAAAATTTAGCAAAGTTTAGCAAAGTTTACCAACTTACCAGATCCCTAGTTAGTAAGTGGTTGAGCTGAGATTTGAATTCAGGCAGTTTGATCACAAAGTAGAAGCTATTTATTCATTGCTAAACTGTGTTGTCACTGTTACATTACTGCCTATGATATTTTAAGTGATAAAAGCAATTTGCAGAATAGTGGATACAGAGTAATCCTGTTTTTGTAAAGAGATACACTTCCTTTATATGTTTTCTTTGTTGTGGTGTCTGTGTTTACCTAGTGTAGTTGCCTCCTGAAGTGAGAATGATGGGATGGAGTGTGGAGTTCCTTCCATATTTCACTTTATGTGTTTGCACTTAAAAATAAGGGACATATGTCTCTTTAATTAATTTTATAATTAAAAAGTGGAAGTCCCCTAAAATTCGACCTCCCAGAGAACTAGGGATGTGTGCATATTTTTAAGTTGCTTTCTCTGCCTGGATCTACACACACATATTATATCCAGAAATAGGGTCATATTATTCAGAATACTTTTCCTCCTCCATAGACAGTGTTGCAGTGGATATTTTTATATATAAATATTCTGCTCTCATGAGAGAGTTTGTAAGGTACAGAATAAATTCTAAGAGATGGAAAGCGGAGTTGGAGCTTGTGAACACAGAAAATTTTAGTACTCCCAATCTGAGGCAATTAGTCTTCAACCTACTCCTGGGCAAAGTATTCATTTGACTCTGGACTCTTTCCTGGTTTCCTTCACTCTCTCTCTTTTTTTTAGCCTCTGTTCTCCTTGGTGGTCAAGGACTATCTGACTTGCCTTGGTCCTGAACCCAGATTCCTCAGATCTACGTGACATTTCTCAGGGCAGTAGTGAGTCCTCTTCCCATTTAGCTGAAACTGGTAAGATTGCCTATTTTCTCATGCCTTGGGCAGGTCCCTTCACTTCAGTGTACCCAATCAAAAAGATGGGGGGGGGGGGCATGGTTCAACTTTCTGCCAACTGCTCTTGTCATGTAGAGACTCAATTGACATTTGACATTTGTATATTACCGTGTGCCGTCATCATACCAAATTGTTTCATTAAATACATGCAGATTTGTTTATCAATTAGACTCCATTAAAGCTAAAAAAAAAAAAAAAGAGGCAAGCAGCATTGCAGAGCCTTGAAGATTTGCAGACGTAATCCACACTCTTAAGAGATTTCTGCCTATTTGGCCCTGAAAACTTTTTGGGGTTAGCCTTAAAATGAACTTAGTGATTTTGACTGTAGTTGGGTGAGCAGTCTCATGGGTAAAAGTCAATTCCACGTACATGCAATACCTGTTTATTGCCCCTAGAGCACACTTAAAGGAGAGAAGCTTCTGTTATCTGATGCCAGATCATTACATGTGTTACCTATCCTGAGACTCTTGATGGGAAAATGCAGTATCAAAGAATGAGATGTTAGAATTCAGACATGGACTGCCTGTGCCCCCTTCCAGATATTTAGCCTCACTTTTTCTCATGCTGTTGGTTTAACATGACCCACAGAAGGTGGAGCTAGGATGCTGCCTTACAAGGCTTTGTGATAATTAAGAAATGTGGGTTTTTGATTCACAGCCAATTTAAGAGTGAAAATTGAAGCACTTTTCATTTCTTTTCAAAAGCACAATTATAGCAATTTGATTAGATTATCTTCACTTTTAAGTTTATGATTAATTACATAAATTATCTGACTACCTTCCAATTACTTAAATAATATATGTTAAGACATTTTTTATGTGGTATAGGACTTTGTAAATGAAAGTAATTATGATTAGCAATAAAACTTTGTGTTACTTGCAAAATTAAAGATATATTTTGGTAAAAGTTTGGTAATTCTTTCTATAGGTGTTTAATTTTACTGTTGCTACAATAACCTACAAAAATGATATTTTTAATGATGGGGCTTTCATCCGGTAGTAACTGAGAAGGACCAGGAAGCGCTGGGAATGTTTCCAAGCCTTTTAAATCACACTATCCCTCCTTAAAAGGTATTTACTCCCCTTCTTTCTGCCTAGTTTTCACTCCCACAGAAGATTAAAAGTTTACCTAGTCCTTCCCGGCTGTTCAATTCTTGATGCCAAGGCAAGTGAACTTTTCAAATATTCCCGCTGGAATCCTTTTTGGGTACAATTGTCTTCCCTTTCACTCAACATGCTGATCCATCAGAGGTGCTTCAAGTGGGACTTCTGAAAACAGATCTCTTGTGTTCCTCCAGTGAGCTGGCCATGCCTCACCCGGATGTCTCCACTTTAATACTCCCATTGCAGCCCTTCTCACGTACATTCTCTATCATGGTCATATAATAGCTAACAATTCCATCATGTTTTAAAAATATGCCAGACACTGCTTTAAGAACTTCATATATATTAAGAAATTTAGTCTTTATAGCACCTCATTTTACAGATAATAAAGTGAGGCAGAGGGACCTGTTGAAGGCCACACACCTAGGTGATAGCAGAAGCCAAATTCAGAGTGTGTGCTCTTAACCTCTGCATTATCCTAAGATTTTTGTTCACTTGTTCCCTCCTGACATCATTTTGAGCCCTTTAAGGCAGGGGCCAGTGCTTCATGCAGAGTAGATTCTTCACCAATGTGTAATACATGATGAAAAGCAGAGAGATGAAAAAGTAGAACAGAGGCCTTGGTTCCTGGCTTTTGAAATGGAGAGGAGAGAGGATTAGGAAAAGGTCACATGAAGATGTTAACCCTCAGGCTCTGTTCCCAGAGACCGCTCAGCTTGCCTACCTGTGGACTCAACAGAGGAGATTTAGGGTCCTGATCAGGCCTGGGGTCCTGTGAGGGGGTTATGATCAGGCTTTGAATCTCTGAGGAAGGAGACAGGTTGCAGTGAGATTTAACTTCAGAAGCGTGCTGGTTCTTCTCTCTACCTACAATGAGAACTGTTGATAGAAAGGAACCCAGGGGCATTCCCCTCCACCAACCTCTGCAAATCAGAGCCCTGGGGATCATTTCTGCAGCCTTCCCAGGGGAGAACTGTCCTGATGCCCTCACTGAGCTCTGTGCCCAGGAGACTGGGGAATCTGGGTTCCAGAGGTGTAGCCTCCACACCCAGAAAGGGAAGTAGGGCCATGGAGCCGTAGGGGTGGAGGTGTGTTCATGCACATGTATGTGTGCTATGTTTACATGTGTGTGCTGGTACAC
This sequence comes from Cervus elaphus, assembly GCF_910594005.1. Lineage (NCBI taxonomy): Eukaryota > Metazoa > Chordata > Mammalia > Artiodactyla > Cervidae > Cervus > Cervus elaphus. The sequence goes on from NC_057825.1 coordinate 12,902,732, forward strand.
TCTATGTGCTTTCTGTACACACCTGTGCTCGTGTACATATCAGCATGTTGGGTGGAAGGAGAAGTGACGGCCTCTGACATCTCTGAAGTTCTGTGTCTGCAGGGATGACTGTATCTAGGTGTAGGTTAGTGTTACAGGAAAGAGATTAAGGTTACAAGCTCTGGAGTCAGACTGACTGGATTTGAATACTGGCCCTGTCTCTTATAAGATGTGGGAACTTTTGTAGGAGTTAATCTTTTTTTTTTTTTCCTGACTGTACTATGTGGCATGAGGGATCTTAGTTTACCTGACCAGGTATTGAACTCACGCCACCTGAGTGGAAGTGCAGAGTCTTAACCACTGGATCTCCAGTTAACCTTTTTGAAACTCATTTTTGATTGATTTTTGTTTGTCTTTCTTAAACACTTCATTACTTCAAGATCTTAAGCCAGACTACTTATTTTTGAATTTCACTCCCAGCAATCACTATATGGGTGAACTGGGAAAAGTTATTTCACTTCTTTAATCCACACTCTCCTCAAGTATAAGTGATATAGCAATCACAACTTTTAGACATGCATTTTGTTTTCTTTTCTTTCAATTTTTTTCCTTTAATTAGACTTTATCTTTCAGAGCATTTATAGAATAATGGAAAAGTTGATCAGAAAGTACAGAGTGGTCCCCGTTACACACACCTGCCCGTAGGTATAGTTGTTGTTGTCTAGTCACTCTGCTATGTCCAACTCTTTTGCGACCCCATGGACTGTAGCCTTTCAGGCTCCTCTATCCATTGGATTTCCCAGGCAAGAATACTGGAGTAGGTTGCCATTTCCTTCTCCTTATGTACACAAAGCTTGCCCCACGATTACCCTTCCCCACCAGAGTACATTTGGTATAACTGATTAACCTGTGTAGACAGATCATCACCCAAAGTCTATAGTTTACATTAGGCTTCTTTCTTGATGTTGTACCTTCTATGAGTTTTAACAAAAATATGATGACATGTATCTGTCATCATAGTGTCATCCAGAATAGTTTTATTGCCTTAAAATTCCTGTGTTCCATCTTATCTTTCTTTCCTTCCCTCAGCCCTTAGCAACTACTGATCTTTTTACTGCTGTAGATTTGCCTTTTCTGGGATAATGTGTTGGAATCATATAGAATGTAGCCTTGTCAGATTGGCTTCTTTCGAGGTAGTACATGCTTGAAAGTTCTTCCGTATGTGTTTTCATGGCTTAGCAACTCATTTCTTTCTGTTGCTGACTAATATTCCATTGTCTGGATGTTTATTTTACCTATCTAAATATATCTTTCTGTGTGTAGCTAGATGTGACTTATTGTACACAGGAAATTCCAAAAATTAATTTTGCTATCTGAGGTTGACAGACAAAAAAGCACAACCTAAAAGTTGAGAATTATATTTTATTTGGCAGACCAAAACGAGGACTTCAGCCTGGAACACAGCCTCTCAAACTCTCACTTTTCTTTTTTTTTTCATTTATTTTTATTAGTTGGAGGCTAATTACTTTACAATATTGTAGTGGGTTTTGTCATACAATGACATGAATCAGCCATGGAGTTACATGTATTCCCCATCCCGATCCCCCCTCCCACCTCCCTCTCCACCCGATTCCTCTGGGTCTTCCCAGTGCACCAGGCCCAAGCACTTGTCTCATGCATCCCACCTGGGCTGGTGATCTGTTTCACTATAGATAATATATATGCTGTTCTCTCGAAACATCCCACCCTCGCCTTCTCCCACAGAGTCCACAAGTCTGTTCTGTACATCTGTGTCTCTTTTTCTGTTTTGCATATAGGGTTATCGTTACCATCTTTCTAAATTCCATATATATGTGTTAGTATGCTGTAATGTTCTTTATCTTTCTGGCTTACTTCACTCTGTATAATAGGCTCCAGTTTCATCCATCTCATTAGAACTGATTCAAATGAATTCTTTTTAATGGCTGAGTAATATTCCATGGTGTATATGTACCACAGCTTCCTTATCCATTCATCTGCTGATGGGCATCTAGGTTGCTTCCATGTCCTGGCTATTATAAACAGTGCTGCGATGAACATTGGGGTGCACGTGTCTCTTTCAGATCTGGCTTCCTCAGTGTGTATGCCCAGAAGTGGGATTGCTGGGTCATATGACAGTTCTATTTCCAGTTTTTTAAGAAATCTCCACACTCTTCTCCATAGTGGCTGTACTAGTTTGCATTCCCACCAACAGTGTAAGAGGGTTCCCTTTTCTCCACACCTTCTCCAGCATTTATTGCTTGTAGACTTTTGGATAGCAGCCATCCTGACTGGCGTGTAATGGTACCTCATTGAGGTTTTGATTTGCATTTCTCTGATAATGAGTGATGTTAAGCATCTTTTCATGTGTTTGTTAGCCATCTGTATGTCTTCTTTGGAGAAATGTCTGTTTAGTTCTTTGGCCCATTTTTTGATTGGGTCATTTATTTTTCTGGAATTGAGCTGCAGGAGTTGCTTGTATATTTTTGAGACTAATCCTTTGTCTGTTGCTTCATTTGCTATTATTTTCTCCCAATCTGAGGGCTGTCTTTTCACTTTGCTTATAGTTTCCTTTGTTGTGCAAAAGCTTTTAAGTTTCATTAGGTCCCATTTGTTTATTTTTGCTTTTATTTCCAATATTCTGGGAGGTGGGTCATAGAGGATCCTGCTGTGATTCATGTCGGAGAAACTCTCACTTTTCTATGTATCAGTTCAATTCAGTCGCTCAGTCGAGTCCAACTCTTTGCAACTACATGGACTGCAGCACGCCAGGCTTTCCTGTCCATCACCAACTCCTGGAGCTTACTCAAACTCATGTCCATGGAGTCAGTGATGCCATCCAACTATCACATCCTCTGTCATCCCCTTCTCCTCCTGCCTTCAACCTTTCCCAGCATCAGGGTCTTTTCAAATGAGTTAGTTCTTTGCACCAGGTGGCCAAAGTATTGGAGTTTCAGCTTCAGCATCAGTCCTTCCAATGAATATTCAGGACTGATTTCCTTTAGGATGGACTGGTTGGATCTCCTTGCAGTTCAAGGGACTCTCAAGAGTCTTCTCCAACACCACAGTTCAAAAGTATCAATTCTTTGGTGCTCAGCTTTCTTTATAGTCCAACTCTCATGATGGCTGGATAAACCATAGATTTGACTAGACGGACCTTTGTTGGCAAAGGTCTCTGCATTTTAATATGCTGTCTAGTTTGGTCATAGCTTTTATTCCAAGGTGCAAGAGTCTTTTAATTTCATGGCTGTAGTCACCATCTGCAGTGATTTTGGAGCCCAAGAAAATAAAGTCTCTCACTGTTTCCATTGTTTCCCCATCTATTTGCCATGAAGTGGGACCAGATGGGAAGATGCAAAGTCTGGACTCTAGGTTATCATTCCTTTGCTATGCACTCAGCTATCTGGGGCCAGTATCCTGTATTTTTTCATCCTGAGTCTCCACAGGGTGCATGGCTGGGGGCAGCTGCAGTGACTGCTTAATGGCAACCTCTGTGTTCTCATCCTAGTCTCCCTGCTCTCAAATTGAACAAGCCCCACAGCGCTTTTCTCTGCCTCTCAAACACATTCCAGTGTTTATTGCTTTTATCTGCTTGGGTGGTTTCCGCTATTTGTTTTTTTAAAATTAAAGTATAGATGATTTATTATATTATTTTAGTCTCAGGTGTACAACATAGTGATTCATAATTTGCAATATTTTGGCAAATTATGCTCTTATATATAAAAGTAATGGCTATAGTTCCCTGTGCTGTACAATATATCCTTGTTTTTTTTTTTTTTAATACATTGTAGTTTATATCTCTTAATCCTCTACCCCTATATTGCCCCTCCCCACTTGGCTTAGTTAACTGGTAACCACTAGCTTGTTTTCTATATCTTTGAGTCTGTTTCTGTTTTTATTAAAATATTCATTTATTTGTTTTACATTTAGATTCCACACAGAAGTGATAACAGAATATTTGTTTCTTTGCTTGACTTATTTCACTAAGGTCCACCATTTAGGTCCATCCACAGTGTTTTAAATGGCAGTATTTTCATTCTTTTGTATGGCTGAGTAGTATTCCGTTGTGTATACGTGTGTGTGTGTGTGTGTGTGTTCAGTCATTCAGTTGTGTTGAACTCTTGTGACCTCCATGGACTGTATCCCACCAGACTCCTCTCCATGGAATTTTCCAGGCAAGAATATTGGAGTGGGTTGCTATTTCTTACTCCAGGGAACCCCAGGGAATTTTCCTGACCCAAGGATTGAACCTGCATTTCTTACATCTCCTGCATCAGAAGGCAGATTCTTTACCATTGAGCCACCTGGGAAGCATGTGTGTGTGTGTGTGTGTGTGTGTGTGTGTGTATGTATATATATATATATCTCAAATCTTCTTTATCCATTCATCTTTTTAGGAATACTTAGGTTGTTCTTCTATAATGGCTATTATAAATAGTGAGTTGTGAACATTGGGGGTGCATGCATCATTTTGAATTAGTGTTATTTTTCTGAGATATTCCTAAGAGTAGAATTACTGCATTATATGTTATTTCTGGGCTTTCTTGTGGCTCAGCGGTAAAGAATTTGCCTGCAGTGAAGGAGACGCAGGAGACGTGCGTCCGATTCCTGGGTCTGGAAGACCCCCTGGAAGAGGGCATGGCAACTGACTCCAGGATTCTTGCCTGGAGAATCCCATGGACAGAGGAGCCTGGCAGGCTACAGGTCATAGGGTCTCACAGAGTCTGAGATGACTGACATGACTTAGCACGCATGCATGCATGGTATTTCTCTTTTTATTTTTTTGAGGAAATTCCATGCTGTTTTCCACAGTGGCTGCACGAATTTACATTCCTGCCAAGTTTACTAGGGATCCCTTTTCTCTACAGCCTTGATAACATTCGTTAGTTGTAGACTTTGATGATCACTCTGTTGACAGGTATGAAGGGATATCACATTGTGGTTTTGATTTGCAATCTCTGGTGATTAGAGATGTTGAGTATCTTTTCAAATTCCAGTTGGCCATCTGTATATCTTCTTTTGAAAAATGTCAGTTTGAGTTTTATTGCCATTTTAAAATTGTACTGTTGTTTTTTTTTTGTTGTTGTTGAGTTGTATGAGACATTTAAATATTTTGGATAACAACCAAGCATTTTCTCCCATTTATTAGGTTATCTTTTCATTTTGTCAATGGTTTCTTTTGCTGTGCAAAAGTTTTTAAGTTGTCTTAGGTCCCATTAAATTTTTTTTGTCTTTATTTCTTTTGTCTTAGGAGAAAGATCTTAAAAAACTATCACTACAATTTATGTTAAAAACTGTTCTGTTTTGCTCTAGAAATTTTATGGATCAGGTCTTATATTTAGATTTTTTTTTCTTGTTTTTTGCTTGGAGAGAAACTTTTTTTTTTCCCATTTATTTTTATTAGTTGGAGGCTAATTACTTTACAGTATTGTAGTGGTTTTTGCCATACATTGACATGAATCAGCCATGGATTTACATTACATTTAGATCTTTAATCTTTTGGGTCTATTTTTATATACTGAGAAAATTTGTTCCTATTCTTTGAAATGTTCTGCTCATCTTCTCTTCTATTGAATCTTCTTCTCAAAATTCAAGCTATCTTTAAGGACAATCTTAGGTCATTGTTCCAAGAAGTCTTTCCCAATTTTCTATCAAACCCACATTATTTCTTATTTTTTAAATAACAGGACTTCATGATTTCTTGGGCACTAGCCAGTGTGAAGCATATGAAAGAATTCTTTTGGGGTAGTTTTATTATTTTACTATATGGGTGGCAGAATCTGTTTTCCTAAATCTGGATTTCTAGCAATACTTGGTCAAGGATTGAACGTATATTTGTTCAAGGTCATTGATAGAGGCCAAATGATCTGACTTTCAGATCAGTACTCTTACTGTGATTCAACACCACCTCTTATGGCCTCTTTGGGTACCATGTGAAAAATGGATACAGAGGAAGGATAACCTGATCATTTCTTGGGTCATCTCCCAATGATGACATTCACTCTTGATGTTTTTCTATGAGTGAATTTTGTCCCTTAATTTCCTCAGACCCCTCTTCATATCTTTGTTCCTCAGGCTGTAGATAAAAGGATTCAACATGGGTGTCACTATTGTGTACATTACTGTGGCTACCCGGTCCTTCACCACTGAGTACATCGACAGTGGCCTAAAATACACATAGATGACACTCCCATAGAAGAAGACCACCACGGTGAGGTGGGAGCCACAGGTGGAGAAGGCCTTCCACTTCCCAGCCACAGAAGGGATTTTGAGCACAGTGATGATGATTCTCAGGTAGGAGAAGAGAATGCACAGGAAAGGGGTGGCAATGACAGCCAGGGTCTCGGTCATGACCACCATCTGGCTGGATGAAGTGTCAGAGCAGGAGAGCTTGAGCACAGGCTGGGTATCACAAAAGAAGTGCTTGATGACGTGGGAGGCACAGAAAGACAGGCGGGACATGAGTAGCACACGCAGCAAGGAGTGCAGGTGAGAGATGGTGCACGAACCCAGCAACAGGAGGAGACAACGCCGTGGGCTCATGACCACATCATAATGGAAGGGGTTGCAGATGGCTACCAACCGATCTATGGCCATTGAGGCCAGCAGGTAGCTGTCAGTATTTGCAAAAGCCATGAAGAAGTACATCTGGACCAGGCAACCCACATAGGAGATAGACTTTGTCTCTGAGAGTAAGTTCACCAGCATGTTGGGCACAATGACTGTTGTGAAGCAGATATCCATGAAGGACAGGTTGCTGAGGAAAAAGTACATAGGGGTGTGGAGCCGGGAGTCAGAGTGGATGGCCAGGATGATGAGTCCATTCCCCACCAGGGTGATCAGGTACATGATGAGGAAGACAGCAAAGAGGGATTTCTGCATCTGGGGGTTGGAAGAGATGCCCAGGAGGATAAAGTCTGCAGTGCTGCTGCTGTAGTTCTTCATCTCCATGTCCTTGACCCCTGGTCAGGGTTTGAAGATGGTGTAGGAGAGATGTGAAGGGCAATTTGAGGGTGGCTTCTTTCCTAAACTCCAGCCTATTAAAAAAAAAAAAGTCTACCACATTTTGTTAGATTATTTTCTTCAAGAAACTATGGAAACAAGGGGTTATAACTCATCACAGGGGAAGTTAAATAATTTTGAGCTGCTTCACAAATGAGAACTAAAAATATCCCTTTTTAGGGTGTTCTATGTAGCCTACTCTGTCAGAGTTCTTCTCAGTTCTCTTTTTAAAGATTCTTCCTAGGTTCTTTCCTGACCAACTCCCTAAAGCCCCCTTCCTTTCTTCTTGTCAAATAGGGGAAGGAACTGCTGGGTCTTAATCTGAATCAGGATGCTTTCATACAAGAGGCTCCCATCCTGGATGTCCTCTCATTCAGATCCTTTCCTACTCATATGTACAGAGGTGTGGTGGTGGTAGTGGAGGTGGGACAGAAGTGCATATTGAGTTTAACCAGTGCTCCCCAGTATCCACAGAGTTCAGATGAGAATGTTATGGTTTCATAGAAAAGCCTGCTTAATATTTATTTAAGCACTTCTCTTTGGTTACAATGATCTGGACACTTAAAATCTAAGTTTTTCCTTTAGGTGTGTTAGTTACTCAGTTGTGTCTGACTCTTTGTGACCCCATGGACTGTAGCCCACCAGGCTCCTCTGTCCGTGGAATTCTCCAGGCAAATATACTAGAGTGAGTTGCCATTTCCTCCTCCAGGGGATCTTCCCAATCCAGGGATCGAACCTGGGTCTCCTGCACTGAGGGTCAGGGATGTCATTCAAAATAGGAATATAGTTGACCACTGAACAACATGGGCTTTAATTGTGCAGATCCACTTATATGTAGATTTTTTCAATAAATCTGTAGTACAGTACCACATGATCTGTTGGTTGTTGAATCCTTGAAAGTAGAACCCATGGATATGGCATGCTGAGTGGGTAGTTATATGTGCATTTTTGACTGCAGGAAGGGTCAATGTCCTCTATTTTTGTATTATTCAAGAGTCAACTGTCCTACCCCAGGAATAGCCTATGTTACTGAGTTTATACCTTTAAATAAACATTTGTTTCCAATTGAAAATGTTGAAGTTCTCATACTAAACATCCAATTACTGCAGGAATATAACACTTTGAATATGAGCCCCATTCCCACCAGTATCATGGAAGAGAAGGCTCAGATGGCCGCTGGCTGCTACTATTGTGCTACATTGCTCAAACTGAGATAAAATCAACGTATAACGTTGTGTAAATTAAGGTGTGCAATTTTTGATTTGATACAGTTTTTTCAGATTATAATCTAGCTCCTTTAATCTTTTTTAAAAATTGTTTACCAGCATATCATTAGCTAACACCTCTATCACTACACATAATTATCATTTCTTTTTGTGTGGTGGGAGTAATTAAGATCTAGTCTCTTAGCTACTTTTGAGGTACGTGCATAGTTTAGTATTGTCTGTAATTGCTAGGCTGTGTATTAGATCTCCTGCACTTATTGTTCTAATAATGATTGCAAATTTTGTACTCTTTGTACTCTTAAACAACATTTTCCCCATTATTCCAACTCCCATCCCTGGTGACGACCATTCTTCTTAAGAGAGTAGACCTTAGATCTTCCCACCCCACACTCATACAAAAAGGTAATTGTGTGAGTTGTTCAAGGTGTTAACTAATCCCAGTGTGGCAATCATTTTGCCATATATCAGTGTATCAAACATCACATTGTACACCTTACATTTATGCAATGTTACATGCTAATTATATCTCAATAAATCTGAAAAAAATTTCAAACTAATGATTCAATGCACCTATAATAACACCTCAAGAGGATTTATATTTGTATCTTTTAAAATTAATTTTTATTGGAGTATAGCTGCTGTACAATGTTGTGTTAACTTCTGCTGCACAGCAAAGTGAATCAGCTGTCTCTACACATTTATTTCCTCTTTTTTGGATTTCCTTCCCATTTAGGTCGCCACAAGCATTGAGTAGAGCCCCCTGTGCTATCCAGTATGCTCTGATTAGTTATCTATTTTATACACAGTATCAATAGTGTATATATACCAATCCCAATATGAAGGGGAGTTTTTCATGGAATTGAGAAGGTCATTCTAAAAGTCATCTAGATGTGTAAATGGCTAAGAAAAGATAAGGTAATTCTGAAAATATTAGGATAATGACAGAGAATTTTCTTACCTGAAAATCAAAGGACATAGAAATGAAAAACAATAAGGTAATGGTATACATAGGGGTTAAAAGTCAATGGATCAACAAAGAAGTTTGTATGCCTGTACTTATACATATACATAGATCTAGATCTATATGGAACTTAATATATAATAAGGATTCATTTCGTAGTAATGGAGAAAGGATGGACTATCAAGTGACATTTATGATAATTGGCTAAACATTTGGTAAAAATGATGCTGGATTTCTCTCTAACCTGCACAAACCCATATGAATTAATTATCAAACATTAAGAATCAAAAACATAAAATATATTAAGTAGGAAAAAATAAAGGAGCACATTTTTATGGTCTCAGGATGGGGATGCCATTCCAGGCAAGAAAAATGTTGTAGAAGCAAGAATGACAAAATACCATACTAAAAAATATGAACACTACCCCCAAAGAGACCACAAGAATAGCTAAAATATAAACGAGTGACTCAAAGAAAATATTTACAACACATTTATGAAAGAAAACATGTAAGATGTTCAACCTTATTGGTAATCAGAAAATAGAAATTAGACTTAAGTACAATTATCATTTATCAGAATATCCATAAAATTGTTTGAACAATATCCAAAGGGAAAAAGACCTCCACATACCTGATGGTGAGACAATTATCAGTATAAACCTTTTGATAGTCTCCATCAGATTTGAAAACCTGCATCTCCTTATCCAATGATTACACTTGTAGGAAGCTATCCTTTTAAAATAGTCATATCTGTAGCGCAAGGATATGTACACATATTTTTATTGTAATATTGCTTATAATACCAGATAAAACAGTATGATAAAACAAACAAAACACAATGATAACCCAACCTAAATATTCATAGGTAGTTAAATAATTATAATAATTATAGTGAATTTGCATTACTTACTATCACAGTCTCTAAAGAATGTAGATGACTGATGCTAGTCAACATTTATTAACACTCAATATATGCTACATGCTAGGTACTTTGGCTCTTATCATTTTAATGTCTCCAAATCTTGAGAGATATGCACTATTATTCCTGCTTTAAAGATTAAAATATAGTTTAGCAAAGTCAATTAACTTACCAGATCCCATAGTTAGTAAGTGGTAGAGCTGAGATTTGAATTCAGGCAGTCCAATGGCAGAGCAGGAGCTATTCATTGCTAAGCTATATTATGGCTGTTACACTGCTCTCTGTGATATTTTGTTAAGTGACAAAAGCAAGTTGTAGAACAATGGGTACAGAGAAATCTTATTTTTGTAAAGTAAGTTATCTCCTTTATATGTTGTGTTTGTTATGGTGTGTGTGGTTATTGTAGTTGCCTCCTGAAGTGAGAATGAAGGGACAAAGTGTGGAGTTCCTTCCATGTTTCACCTTACATTATGTGTTCACATTAAAAAGTAAGGGACACATGTTTCTTTTATTAATTTTATAATTAAAGATGAATGTTCCCTAAAATTCCACTTCCCAGAGAGCTAGAGATATGTGCATATTTTCCAGTTACTTTATACACACAGTTATCTATACACACATATTCAGAACTGGGGTCATATTATTTATAATACTTTTTCTCCTCCATAGACAGTATTACAATGGATACTTTTGTCTATAAATATTTTGCACTCTTGAGAGAGTTTGTATGATACAGAATACATTCTAAGAGATGGAATGCTGAGTTGGAGAGTATGAGCACAGAAAATTTTAGTAGATACTCCTAATCTGAGACTCACTCTTGGGCAATGTATTCATTTGACTCTCGATTCTTTCCCCATGTCTTTCACTGTGTCTTTTATCTCAGTCTAAGACTTTGTTTTCCCAGTGGTAAAGAGTTGACCTGTCTTGGACCTGTACCTGGATTCCTCAGATCTATGTGACATTTTTCAGGGCAGTAGTTAGTCCCCTTTCCATTTAGTTTAAATTGATAACTTTGTCTATTTCCTCATGTTTTGGGCAGGTCTTTTCCCCTCAGTGCACCCACCAATAAAATGGGGTTTTTCAAATTTCTACCTGCTTACACCTGTCATTTGGAGACTCAAATAACATTAGACATATGCATATACTGAGAATTATCAAATTGTATACATTAATTATGTGTAGATTTTATATATCAATTATACAATCAATAAAGCTGTAAAACAAAAACAAAAACAAAACCCAGCATTACAGAGCCTGGAAGGTTTGTCAACTTAATACACATAGGACCCTGCTCTATTGACTGTCCCTAAATACTTTTCTAAGGTAGACCTGAAACGAATTCAGTGATTTTGACTGCCGTTGGTTGAGTCTCTTGAGTAAGAGTCAATTCCACTTCTTTGCAACACCTGCTTGCTGCCACCACAGCACAGATAAAGTAGGTAAACTTGTGTTACCAATGGGATTCTGAGGCTCTGTTATGAACCTATTTACAGAGAAGGAATGGAAACACAGAAGTAGAGAACGGACTTATAAGTACAGTGGGGAAAGGAGAGGCTAGGACAAGTTGAGAAAATAGCATTGACATATATACACTATAATGTATAAAATAAATAACTAGCAGGAAGCTGCTATATAACATAGGGAGCCCAGTGCTCTGTGATGACCTAGAGGGATGGAATGGTGGTGGAATGGGGTGAGGAAGGAGACTTAAGAGGTAGGGATATATATATATATATATATTATGTATATATATATAATGTATATAATTATATATATATAATTATGGATATATATATAAAATTATGGATATATATATATATATATAAAATTATGACTGATTTGAGTTAGTGTTCGGCAGAGACCAGCACAACATTGTAAAGCAATTATCCTCCAATAGAAATTAATAATAGAAAAACAAAAGATAAGACAGGGAAAAAAGAGAATGAGTGTGCTAGAATTCAGAAATGAACTGCCTATGCCCCTTCCCAAATATTTAGCCTCTTTCCCATGGTGTTGGTATCGCATGACCCACACGAGGTAGAGAGGTAGGATGCTTCCTTATCAAGGCTTTCCAATGATTATGAAGAAACATGGGGTTTTGATTCACAGTCAATTTAAGAGTAAAAATGGAAGCACTTTTCATTTCTTTCAAAAGCATAGTTCTATGGTTTGATTGGATTATGTATAAGTTCATTATTAATTCCCTACATTCATTCACCACATAGAAAACTATAAAACACTGATGAAAGAAATCAAAGAGGACACAAACAGATGGAGAAACATACTGTGTTCATGGATTGGAAGAATCAATATTGTCAAAATGGCTATTCTACCCAAAGCAATCTATAGATTCAATGCAATCCCTATCAAGCTACCAACGGTATTTTTCACAGAACTAGAACAAATAATTTCACAATTTGTATGGAAATACAAAAAAACCTCGAATAGCCAAAGTAATCTTGAGAAAGAAGAATGGAACTGGAGGAATCAACCTGCCTGACTTCAGACTCTACTACAAAGCCACAGTCATCAAGACAGTATGGTACTGGCACAAAGACAGAAATATAGATCAATGGAACAGAATAGAAAGCCCAGAGATAAATCCATGAACCTATGGACACCTTATCTTTGACAAAGGAGGCAAGGATATACAATGGAAAAAAGACAACCTCTTTAACAAGTGGTGCTGGGAAAACTGGTCAACCACTTGTAAAAGAATGAAACTAGAACACTTTCTAACACCATACACAAAAATAAACTCAAAATGGACTAAAGATCAAAATGTAAGACCAGAAACTATAAAACTCCTAGAGGAGAACATAGGCAAAACACTCTCTGACATGAATCACAGCAGGATCCTCTATCACCCACCTCCCAGAATATTGGAAATAAAAGCAAAAATAAACAAATGGGACCTAATGAAACTTAAAAGCTTTTGCACTACAAAGGAAACTATAAGTAAGGTGAAAAGACAGCCCTCAGATTGGGAGAAAATAATAGCAAATGAAGAAACAGACAAAGGATTAATCTCAAAAATATACAAGCAACTCCTGAAGCTCAATTCCAGAAAAATAAATGACCCAATCAAAAAATGGGCCAAAGAACTAAACAGACATTTCTCCAAAGAAGACATACAGATGGCTAACAAACACATGAGAAGATGCTCAACATCACTCATTATCAGAGAAATGCAAATCAAAACCTCAATGAGGTACCATTACACACCAGTCAGGATGGCTGCTATCCAAAAGTCTACAAGCAATAAATGCTGGAGAAGGTGTGGAGAAAAGGGAACCCTCTTACACTGTTGGTGGGAATGCAAACTAGTACAGCCACTATGGAGAAGAGTGTGGAGATTTCTTAAAAAACTGGAAATAGAACTGTCATATGACCCAGCAATCCCACTTCTGGGCATACACACTGAGGAAGCCAGATCTGAAAGAGACACGTGCACCCCAATGTTCATCGCAGCACTGTTTATAATAGCCAGGATGTGGAAGCAACCTAGATGCCCATCAGCAGACGAATGGATAAGGAAGCTGTGGTACATATACACCATGGAATATTACTCAGCCATTAAAAAGAATTCATTTGAATCAGTTCTAATGAGATGGATGAAACTGGAGCCCATTATACAGAGTGAAGTAAGCCAGAAAGATAAAGATCATTACAGCATACTAACACATATATATGGAATTTAGAAAGATGGTAATGATAACCCTATATGCAAAACAGAAAAAGAGACACAGAAATACAGAACAGACTTTTGGACTCTGTGGGAGAAGGCGAGGGTGGAATGTTTCGAGAGAACAGCATGTATATTATCTATAGTGAAACAGATCACCAGCCCAGGTGGGATGCATGAGACAAGTGTTCGGGCCTGGTGCACTGGGAAGACCCAGAGGAATCGGGTGGAGAGGGAGGTGGGAGCGGGGATCGGGATGGGGAATACATGTAACTCCATGGCTGATTCATGTCAATGTATGACAAAACCCACTGAAATGTTGTGAAGTAATTAGCCTCCAACTAAATAAAAAGAAAAAAAAAGTAAAAATGGAAGCACTTTTCATTTCTTTCAAAAGCATAGTTCTATGATTTGATTGGATTATGTATAAGTTCATTATTAATTCCCTACATTCACTCACCACCTATTTAAGAAAATTTATGCTAACACATTTTATATGGTAAAGTACTATCTAAATGGAATTGATTATGGTTAGTAATAAAACATTTTGTATTACTGGTAAAATTAAAAAAAAGATAGTTGAGTGAGTGTTTGATAAAGCTTTCTGTATGTGCTGTGTGTGCTCAGTTGTTAAGTCGTGTCTGATTCTTTGTGACCCCATGGGCTGGAGCCTGCCAGGCTCCTCTATCCACGGGATTTCCAAGGCAAGAATACTGGAGTGGGTTGCCATGCTCTCCTCCAGGGGAATCTTCCTGACCCAGCGATCGAATGTATATCTCCTGTATCTCCTGCATTGGCAGGTGGATTCTTTACCACTGAGCCACCCACCAGTGTTTACTTTCATTGCTCATACAATAAGCTAGAAAAATGACATTTAAATAATAGGGTTTGTCATCAGTTTGTGACTGGGAAGGACCAGGAGGGACAGAGCTTTTGCAAGCCTTTTATATCACACTACCCATACTTGAAAGGTTTGCTCCCTTCCTTGATAATCGGGAAATAAAGACTATTTCTTTAGTGTTCTACTTCCTCCACTGGAATTTTCTACTTTGTGGACAGTTGCTATCTCAGATTGATTTTCCTTTCTTTGATTCCTAACCACTTATGCAAGGTCAGTTTCGTTAGCACCAGCCCAACTGACCAGGGATTAGGAACTGGGAGCGAAAAATGCACTTCCCGAATAGGAAATAAATGTGTTTGGTAGGTAATAAGCGTTAGTCACAGTCATGTCCCATTCTTTGCTACCCCATGGATTGTAGCCTGCCAGGCTCCTCTGCCCATGGAATTCTCCAAGTGAGAATACTGAAGTGAATAGCCATTCCCTTCTCCAGGGGATCTTCCTGACCCAGGGTTCAAACCTGAGTCTCCCACATTGCAGGCAAATGCTTTACAATCTGAGCCACCAGGCAATGGTGGTGATGCTTTAGTTGCTAAATTGTGTCTAAGCTACCACACAATACACTGGTGCAAAATTACCCAATATTCATGCACCTGCTCCCACGAGCAGGCAAGGACAGCTGAAAAGTGACTAAACTGAAAAAAATTACTGGATGTTTTACTGAACAGATTTTGTGCTTAGCACTTGTCTCGTGTAATCCATACAATAGCACTGTGATGTTAGTAGCCTTAGTTAGTTCTTAGTTCTTAGTTCAGTCACTCAGTCGTGTCCGACTCTTTGTGACCCCATGAACTGCAGCACGCCAGGCCTCCCTGACCAACACCAAGTCCTGGAGTCCACCCAAACCCATGTCCATTGAGTCGGTGATGCCATCCAACCATCTCATCCTCTGTTGTCCCCTTCTTCTCCTGCCCTCAATCCCTCCCAGCATCAGGGTCTTTTCAAATGAGTCAGTTTCTTCGCATGAGGTGTCCAAAGTATTGGAGTTTCAGCTTCAGCATCAGTCCTTCCAATGAACACCCAGGATTGATCTCCTTTAGGATGGACTGGTTGGATCTCCTTGCAGTCCAAGGGACTCTCAAGAGTCTTCTCCAACACCACAGTTCAAAAGCATCAATTCTTTGGTGCTCAGCTTTCTTTATAGTCCAACTCTCACATCCATTCATGACCACTGAAAAAACCATAGCCTTGACTAGACAGATCTTTGTTGACAAAGTAATGTCACTGCTTTTCAATATGCTGTCTAGGTTGGCCATAACTTTCCTTCCGCGTCTTTTAGTTTCATGGCTGCAATTACCATCTGCAGTGATTTTGGAGCCCAGAAAATAAAGTCAGCCACTGTTTCCACTGTTTCCCCATCTATTTGCCATGATCGTATCATCTTTTTTTTTTTTTTTTATAGATTAAGAGACTGAAGTTCAGAGGGTCACAAAGCTGGTATATCTGACACTTAAATCTAGGTATGTTTGATTTCAAATCGTATGTTTTAAACTACTTTATCAGACTTCTTCCCCAAACCATCATTGTATGCTAAAGAGCAACAGAGGCCAGTCCTTTGCAGGCAGCAGTCCTTCCTTCCTGCAAACTGCCTTCAGCATCCTTGCTCACTTGCTCCTCCTCCTCCATCCTTGTCTCCCACACACTGGGATCCTGTCATTTCCCCTGCTTTCTGCTCCCATTTCTACCTCTCATTCCAGAAATCTTTATTCTCAGCTCTCTTCCTTCTTTTTGGAGAGGAATGGTTGGACTGCAGCTCTGGCAGATTCTGAATGAAGACTGGTTCTCTGCTTTCCCACCATCAGGACCTGATCTTAAAATTTCTCCTGGACCCTCCCAGTGCTGTTCCCACTACCAGCAGTAAGGCACACAAGTGTATAGTCTCCTGAAGTGATATAACCTACATAAGAGTCTGCAGGGTGCTTTTCAGGATGGTCTTTCCCTCCCCAACTTTCTGCCTAATTTTCACTCCTATAGCAGGTTAAAGCTTTACCTAGCCCTTCCCAGCTGTTCCATTCTAGATGACAAGGCAGGTGGACTTTTCAAATATGCCTACTGGATTCCCTTCTGCATTATTGTCTTCCCTCTGTCTCAACATACTGATCCACCAGAGGTGCTTGAACTGGGACTTCTGAAAACAGATCTCTTGTTCCTCTGCTGAGCTGGCATGACTCCCCCAGATGCCTCCACCTTGAGATCCCCATGTACTGTAGCCCCTTTCCATGTACATTCTCCATCAAAGTCATAAAATAGCTAACAATTCCATAGTGCTTATATATACCAGACACTGTTCTAAGCACGTCACACATGTTAAGACATTTAGTCATTACAGCATCTCATTTTACAGGTAATGAAAGTGAGGCAAGGAAACTGAAGTGACCTGGTTAATGCCACACAACTCGGTGGTAGAGGAGCCAGATTCAGGATGTATCCTCTTAATACCTGCATTATCTTAACTGTCTTGTTCACTTGTTCTCCTGCTGACTCCATTTTGTGCCCTTTAAGACAGGGGTCGCACTTTACACAGAGAAGCTTCTTCAAAACTGTGTCATATGTGATGAAAAGCAGAGAGAGGGAAAAAAGAGAAGAGGCAGTGTTTACTGGCTTTTGAGATGAAGGAGAGAAGAAAGGATTAGGAAAAGGTCACATGACGATGTTAACCCCTAGTCTCTGTTCTTAAAAGACTATCATGCTGCCTACCTGTGGACCTGACAGAGGAGACTCAGTGTCCTGGTCAGGCCTGGGGTCCTGCCAGCAGGTTATGATCAGGCTCTGAATCTCTGAGGAAGGAGGCAGGTGAGATCTATGTTCAGAACTGCACTGGTTCTTCTCTCTGCCTACAGTGGGAACTGTTGATAGAAGGGAGACCCAGAGGTGTGTTCTCCCCCACAACCCCCAAAAGCCAGAGCCCTCTGGGGATCATCCCTGCAGCCTTCCCAGGAGAGGAGAACAGTCCTGATGCCCTCACTGAGCTCTGTGCCCAGGAGACTGGGGAATCTGGACTCTGGAGGTATAGCCTCTACACCTGGGAAGGGAAGTAGGACCATGGTGCTGGAGGGTGGAAGTGTTTTTGTGCACATGTATGTGTGCAATGTACATGTGTGTGCTGATATCCTCTATGTGCTCTCTGTTCATACCTGTTCTCCTGTGCATGTCAACATGTTGGCTGGAAGGAAAGGGGATGGCCTCTGACATCTCTGAGGTTCTATATCTGCGTGGATGATTGTATCTAGGTGCAGGTTAGTGTTACAGGGAAAGGAATAAGGTCTTGTCCCCAGGCAAGATCTGGAGTCAGACTGAATGGATTTGAATACTGACTCTGCCTCTTAAAAGCTGTATGAGGTTTTGCAAGAGTTAACCTTTTCGAGCTTCATTTTCAATTACTTTTTGTTTGCCTTCCTTTAACATTTTATTGCTTCAGCTTCTTAATCCAGATTACTTGTTTTTGAATTCCAGTTCCATCAATTATTATATGGGTGAATTGAGGCAATTTATTTAGTTTCTCTAATCCACACTATCCTCAAGAATATTTGGCATAACAATCAGGACTTTTAGTTAGATATTTTGTATCTTTTTCTTTCAAATTTTCCATTTAAATGGACTTTATTTTTTATAGCAGTTATAGGTTCACAGGAAAATTCATCAGAAAGTGCAGAGAGTTTTCTTCTATCTCCTGCCCTTATGTATACATAGCTCCCCCAGTATTACCTTTCCCCACATTGACACATTATCACCCAAAGTCTGTAGTTAACATTAGGCCTCATTCTGCGTGGTGTACCTTCTAGGTGTTTCAACAAAAATAAAATGATGTGTATCCATCTTTAGAGTGTCACATAGGAAATTTTTACTGCCTTAAAATCCCTGTACTCCATCTCTTCATTCTTTCCTTCCCCAACTTCTGGTAATTACTGATCTTTTTAGTGTCTCCATAGTTTTACCTTTTCTGGAATACACTATTGAAATACACTGTAGCCTTTTCAGATGGGCTTCTTTCAGTTAGTATTTGCATTGAAGTTTCTTTCATGTGTTTTCATGGCTTGGTAGCTCATTTTTTGAAATTGCTGAATAATATTCCATTGCCTGGATGCACCATAGGTTATTTCACCTACCGAAATTTATCTTTTTGTAAGTAGCTAGAGACTATTTATTATACTCAGGAAATGCAAATAAATTTATGTTGCTGCCTGATGTTGATTGAAAAAAAAATACAACCTTCTTGTTGAGAATTTTATTTTATCCAGCAGACAAAACTAAGGATTGAAAGGTTGTTTCTGAATCACGCAAAGATGTCAGGGTTCTTGGCCTCTGGAGGAGAAGAATTCAATCTGGGGCCAGAGATGAGGCCAGATCACTCAGAGCTTTTATGTAATAAAGTTTTATTAAAGTATAAAGGAGATAGAGAAAGCTTCTGACATAGACATCAGAAGGGGGTAGAAAGAGTACCCCCTTGCTAGCCTTAGCACTGGAATTATATACTCTCAAATTAGTTATTACAGTGAATCAAAAGAATGTCTAGAGGTTGTAAAGACCTCACCAGACCTACTCCCATATTTAACAGAATTAGCCAGAAGGTTTTTTTCCAGAGACTGTCCTTAAGCAGGATACATTATTGTTGTATAATCCTAAGGAATGTAGAGGGGGGAAAAGTTTGTCCTTTCTTCCTCCTTGAAAATTCCAAACCCCTCTCTCCATGGGGACCCCTAGATTTCTTATCAACCTGCCTAGGAATTGACTCTCTCAGACTTAAGCCCAAGCCTCAGTCTGGGAGACTGATCAGAAGAAGTAAGGTGGAGACAAGATACATAGGAAATTTTACAACAAAAATCAAGTAGTCAAAATAGAAAAGATTGTGGTTAATTGGAGAAAACCAGACATCTTTAATGAATGAATTTAGCACTTTTCCATATATGGGAAGATACAAAAGTCAGGGCTTATTGAAATTTATAGGGACAAAGTAGGTGATTAAGTAGTTAATCCCACTAAGAGATCATGAGTAAAGAAAAAAGTATGGGAGACCCCTGTAAGTTAATGATTACTCAAGAAAGCAGATTTGCTTAACCACAAAACCAAGCTGGCTCTCCTAGCAACAAAACCAGGTAACAGAAACATGAGACATGCCCCCAAATAAAACAATGGTGGAATAAGTCTCAGGCCCAATGACTCAGTAAGTTAAAGATTCCTGGGACATGCTTCTCTGTGCACACTAAAAGCAAAAATATAAGGAAAGGGTGAAATTCTACTGAAATCTGAGATTATTTACCATTTTAGTATACAGTACCTCATTTTTGCTCATTTCCATTGTGCCTCAAATGTCCCAGCTTGATCATGTAAGGACAAGAAAACTCCTCTGCCCGATATGTAGGAGGAGCTAATGATGGAAGCTTGACATTTACTTTAGAATGAGGAAGAAAGTGGTCTTCTTTCTCTCCCCAGTTTTCCATTGATTATAAAACTGTAGCCCACTAAGTTCTTGGACTAGCACCCTCTTGCCTGCCCAGCTGTAAGCCTCATGTATGTCCTATTCTAATAAATCAGTTCGTATCTATCACTTTGGCTCTCGCTGAATTCTCTCTGTGCTGACAAAAAGAACAGGAGTTCCTCAAAACCCCCAGAGACACAATTCTGCAGTTTCAAAATCATTCCTTTGATATGAAACTCAGCTGTCTGGGGCCAGTATCCTGTGCTTTCTCATCCTGAGTCTCTTCAGGTGCACCACTGAGGGTGGCTGTAGTGACTGAGGTCAGGCTCTATTTTTCTGATCTTATTCTTCTTGCTTTCAAGTTACACAAGTTCCATGGGGCTTTTCACTGCCTCTTGAACACATTCCAATGTTTATTGCTTTTACCTGCTTGGGTAGCTTCTATTATTTCTTTTTATTGAAGTAAAGTTCATTTATTGTGTTCATTTCAGATGTACAAATATTGTGATTCAATATTTTTATAGATTGCACTTGGTTTACAGTTATTACAAAATAATGGCTATAGTTTACTGTTCTGTACAGTATATCCTTGTTGCTTTTAAATTTTATACTTTGTAATTTGTATCTCGTAATCCTTTACCTCTATCTTGCCTCTCACCCCTTGCCT
Organism: Cervus elaphus; assembly: GCF_910594005.1. Classification (NCBI taxonomy): domain Eukaryota; kingdom Metazoa; phylum Chordata; class Mammalia; order Artiodactyla; family Cervidae; genus Cervus; species Cervus elaphus. The sequence continues at coordinate 12,923,506 of NC_057825.1, forward strand.
TACTCCACTGGAAACCACTGGTATGTTTTCTGTATCTGTGAATCTGTTTCTGTTGTTATAGTCATTCATTTATTTTATATTTTAGATCCCACATATAAGTGATAATGTAGTGTATTTGCCTTCCTCAACCTGGCTTATTTCACTAAGCATAATAATATATAGGCCCATTCATATTGTTGCAAATGGCAGAATTTCATACTTTTTTATGGCTGATTAGTCTATCACACACACACATATCTATATATATCACTTCTTCTTATACTCATTCATCTTTTTAGGGGTACTTAGGTTGCTTCAATATCATGGTTATTGTAAAATAGTGTTGTTGTGAACATTGGGGTACATGTCTCTTTTTGTTTTTTGTTTTAATGGAGGCTAATTACTTTACAATACCTTGGTGGTTTTTGCCATATATTCACATGAATCAGCCATTGATGTACATGTGTTCCCCATCCTGACCCTCCCTCCCACCTCCCTCCCCATCCCATCCCTCAGGGTCATCCCAGTGAACCAGCCCTGAGCACCAGTCTCATGCACCAAACCTGGACTGGCAATCTATTTCATATATGATGATATACATGTTTCAATGCTATTCTCTCAAATCGTCCCACCCTCGCCTTCTCCTACAGAGTTCAAAAGTCTATTCTTTACATCTGTGTCTCTTTTGCTGTCTCGCATATACAGTCATCGTTACCATCTTTCTAGATTCCATATATATGCGTTAATGTACTGTACTGATGTTTTTCTTTCTGACTTACTTTGCTCTGTATAATGGGCTCCAGTTTCATCCATCTCATTAGAACTGATTCAAATGTATTCTTTTTTATAGCTGACTAATATTCCATTGTATATGTACCACCGCTTTCTTTTCTTTTTTTTTTTTCATTTATTTTTATTAGTTGGAGGCTAATTACTTTGCAATATTGTAGTGGTTTTTGCCATACATTGACATGAACCAGCCATGGACTTACATGCGTTCCCCATCCTGATCCCCCCTCCCGCCTCCCTCCCCATCCCATCCCTCTGGGTGTTTCCAGTGCACCAGCCCTGAGCACTTGTCTCCTGCATCCTACCTGGGCTGGTGGTCTGTTTCACCCTTGATAGTATACTTGTTTCAATGCTATTCTCTCAGAACATCCCACCCTCGCCTTCTGCCACAGAGTCCCAAAGTCTGTTCTGTACATCTGTGTCTCTTTTTCTGTTTTGCATATTGGGTTATCATTACCATCTTTTAAAATTCCATATATATGCATTAGTATACTGTCTTGGTGTTTATCTTTCTAGCTTACTTCACTCTGTATAATAGGCTCCAGTTTAATTCATCTCATTAGAACTGATTCAAATGAATTCTTTTTAATGGCTGAGTAATATTCCATTGTGTATATGTACCATAGCTTCCTTATCCATTTGTCTGCTGATGGGCATCTAGGTTGCTTCCATGTCCTGGCTATTATAAACAGTGCTGCGATGAACATTGGGGTGCATGTGTCTCTCTCATTTCTAGTTTCCTCAGTGTGTATGCCCAGGAGTGGTAGTGCTGGGTCACACGGCTGTTCTATTTCCAGTTTTTTAAGGAATCTCCACACTGTTTTCCATAGCGGCTGTACTAGTTTGCATTCCCACCAACAGTGTAAGAGGGTTCCCTTTTCTCCACACCCTCTCCAGCATTTATTGCTTGTAGACTTTTGGATAGCAGCCATCCTGACTGGCGTGTAATGGTACCTCGTTGTACCACAGTTTTCTTATCCATTTGTCTGCTGCTAGACATGTAGGTTGCTTCCATGTCCTGGCTATTATAAACAGTGCTGCGATGAATGTTGGGGTACATGTGTCTCTTTCAATTCTTGTTTCCTTGGTGTGTATGCCCAGCAGTGGGGTTGCTGGGTTATATGGCAGTTCTATTTCCAGTTTTTAAAGGAATCTCCAAACTGTTCTCCATACTGGCTGTACTAGTTTGCATTCCCACCAAGAATGTAAGAGGGTTCCTTTTTCTCTTCACCCTCTCCAGCATTTATTGTTTGTAGATTTTTTTATATCAGCCATTCTGACCGGCATGAGATGGTACCTCACTGCGGTTTTCATTTGCATTTCTCTGATAATGAGTGATGTTGAGCATCTTTTCATGTGTTTGTTAGCCACCTGTATGTCTTCTTTGGAGAAATGTCTGTTTAGTTCTTTGGCCCACTTTTTGATTGGGTCATTTATTTTTCTGGAATTGAGCTTCAGGAGTTGCTTGTATATTTTTGAGATTAATTCTTTGTCAATTGCTTCATTTGCTATTATTTTCTCCCATTCTGAAGACTGTTTTCTCACCTTGCTTATAGTTTCCTTTGTTGTGCAAAAGATTTTGAGTTTAGTTAGGTCCCATTTGTTTATTTTTTCTTATATTTCCATTACTCTGGGAGGTGGGTCATAGAGGATCCTGCTATGATTTACATCAGAGAGTGTTTTACCTATGTTTTCCTCTAGGATTTTTATAGTTTCTGGTCTTACATTTAGATCTTTAATCCATTTTGAGTTTTATTTTTGTGTATGGTGTTAGTTTCATTCTTGAAACTAACTAATGAAAGTTTCTAGTTTCATTCTTTTACAAGTGGTTGACCAGTTTTCCCAGCACCACTTGTTAAAGAGATTGTCTTTTCTCCATTGTATATTCTTGCCTCCTTTGTCAAAGATAAGGTGTCCATAGGTTCGTGGATTTATCTCTGGGCTTTCTATTTTGTTCCATTGATCTATGTTTGTCTTTGTGCCAGTACCATACTGTCTTAATGACTGTAGCTTTGTAGTATAGCCTGAAGTCAGGCAGGTTGATTCCTCCAGTTCCATTCTTCTTTCTCAAGATTACTTTGGCTATTCAGGGTTTTTTGTATTTCCATACAAATTGTTAAATTATTTGTTCTAGTTCTGTGAGAAAATACCGTTGGTAGCTTGATAGGGGTTGCATTGAATCTATAGATTGCTTTGGGTAGTATACTCATTTTCACTATATTGATTCTTCCAATCCATGAACATGGTATATTTTTCCATCTATTTGTGTCATCTTTGATTTCTTTCATCAGTGTTTTATAGTTTTCTATATATAGGTCTTCTGTTTCTTTAGGTAGATATACTCCTAAGTATTTTATTCTTTTTGTTGCAATGGTGAATGGTATTGTTTCCTTAATTTCTCTTTCTGTTTTCTCATTGTTAGTGTATAGGAATGCAAGGGATTTCTGTGTGTTAATTTTATATCCTGAAACTTTACTATATTCATTGATTAGCTCTAGTAATTTTCTGATGGTGTCTTTAGGGTTTTCTATGTAGAGGATCATGTCATCTGCAAACAGTGAGAGTTTTACTTCTTCTTTTCCAATCTGGATTCTTTTATTTCTTTTTCCTCTCTGATTTCTGTGGCCAAAACTTCCAAAACTATGTTGAATAGGAGTGGTGAGAGTGGGCACCCTTGTCTTGTTCCTGACTTCAGGGGAAATGCTTTCAATTCTTCACCATTGAGGATAATGTTTGTTGTGGGTTTATCATATATGGCTTTTATTATGTTGAGGTATGTTCCCTCTGAAAGGTTGTTGCTGAATGATAAGACGCCGGGATTCTTGGCCTCCGGAGGAGACAAATTCAATCCGGGGCCAAAGATGAGGCTGGATCGCTCAGAGCTTTTGTGTAATAAAGTTTTATTTAAGTATAAAGGAATAGAGAAAGCTTCTGACATAGGCATCAGAAGGGGGCAGAAAGAGTACCCCCCTGCTAGTCTTCAGCTGGATGTTATATAGTCACTAGCAGTCTGTTAATGAAAAGAAAGGAATGTCTTAAAACTCAGAATGTCACCAGGCTCCTCATCCATAATTTGCATTTTGTGATAATCATGGCACCAGATTATCATCAATTATCGATTATCCCAGGCCATAAAACGATTGACTTGAATCTTGCAGAAGGGCAGATTACCAAACAAATAGTTTCATTTACATAGATTAGGGGAACAATATCTGAGTATAACATACTGGTTTGTCAAGTAGTTTCTGAGTCTTTTGGTGGAACTTACAGAGTCTGGGGTAAATGCATAGCACATTAACAGAGCTTAAGACAAACATTTCCATAAGAAAAATGTATTGGTTAACTCAAGGTTTTGAGAATAGTTAGCTTAAGGTGAAACCAGGTGTCATGGCAACACAGCATTTTAAGAGAAACCTCCTTTTAAATTTTTATAGAGAAGGAAAAAAAAATATTGCCAGTTTGTTTCCTCTTGCCACTTAAGAGAGATAAAAATGTCTGGCACTTGCAGCCTATTTCCTCCATTTGGAGACCCCTGGCCTTCCTGCCTGTTACCCTCTCATTTCTATGCCTGCTTTCTGGAGGGTTTTTTTTTTTTTTAATCATAAATGGATGTTGAATTTTGTCAAAGGCTTTCTCTGCATCTATTGAGATAGTCATATGGTTTTTATCTTTCAATCTGTTAATGTAGTGTATCATATTGATTGATTTGCAAATATTGAAGAATCCTTGCATCTCTGGGATAAAGCCCACTTGGTCATGATGTATGATCTTTTTAATATGTTGTTGGATTCTGTTTGCTAGAATTTTGTTAAGGATTTTTGCATCTATGTTCACCAGTGATATTGGCCTGTAGTTTTCTTTTTGTGTGGCATCTTTTGTTTTGGCATTAGGGTGATGGTGGCCTCATAGAATGAGTTTGGAAGTTTACCTTCATCTGCAATTTTCTGGAAGAGTTTGAGTAGGATAGGTGTTAGCTCTTCTCTACATTTTTGGTAGAATTCAGTTGTCAAGCCATCTGGTCCTGGGATTTTGTTTGTTGGAAGATTTCTGATTACAGTTTCAATTTCTATACTTGTGATGGGTCTGTTAAGATTTTCTATTTCTTCCTGGTTCAGTTTTGGAAAGTTATACTTTTCTAAGAATTTGTCCATTTCTTTCAAGTTGTCCATTTTATTTGCATATAGTTGCTGATATAGTCTCTTATGATCCTTTGTATTTCTGTGTTGTCTGTTGTGATTTCTCCATTTTCATTTCTAATTTTGTTGATTTGATTCTTTGTTTTTCTTGATGAGTCTGGCTAATGGTTTGTCTTTTATTTATCTTCTCAAAGAACCAGATTTCAGTTTTATTGATTTTTTTTTTGCTATAGGCTGCTTTGTTTCTTTTTCATTTATTTCTGCTCTGATTTTTATCATTTCTTTCCTTTTACTAACTTTGGGGTTCTTCATTTCTTCTTTTTCTAGTTGCTTTAGGTGTAAACAGTTATTTATTTGATTTTTCTCTTGTTTCTTTCTTTCTTTTTTTTTTTTTATTAGTTGGAGGCCAATCACTTTACAACATTTCAGTGGGTTTTGTCATACATTGATATGAATCAGCCATGGATTTACACGTATTCCCCATCCCGATCCCCGCTCCCACCTCCCTCTCCACCCGATTCCTCTGGGTCTTTCCAGTGCACCAGGCCCGAGCACTTGTCTCATGCATCCCACCTGGGCTGGTGATCTGTTTCACCATAGATAGTATACATGCTGTTCTTTTGAAATATCCCACCCTCACATTCTCCCACAGAGTTCAAAAGTCTGTTCTGTATTTCTGTGTCTCTTTTTCTGTTTTCCATATAGGGCTATCATTACCATCTTTCTAAATTCCATATATATGTGTTAGTATGCTATAATGATCTTTATCTTTCTGGCTTACTTCACTCTGTATAAGGGGCTCCAGCTTCATCCATCTCATTAGGACTGGTTCAAATGAATTCTTTTTAATGGCTGAGTAATATTCCATGGTGTATATGTACCACAGCTTCCTTATCCATTCGTCTGCTGATGGGCATCTAGGTTGCTTCCATGTCCTGGCTATTATAAACAGTGCTGCGATGAACATTGGGGTGCATGTGTCTCTTTCAGATCTGGCTTCCTCAGTGTGTATGCGCAGAAGTGGGATTGCTGGGTCATATGACAGTTCTATTTCCAGTTTTTTAAGGAATCTCCACACTGTTTTCCATAGTGGCTGTTCTAGTTTGCATTCCCACCAACAGTGTAAGAGTGTTCCCTTTTCTCCACACCCTCTCCAGCATTTATTGCTTGTAGACTTTTGGATAGCAGCCATCCTGACTGGCGTGTAATGGTACCTCATTGTGGTTTTGATTTGCATTTCTCTAATAATGAGTGATGTTGAGCATCTTCTCATGTGTTTGTTAGCCATCTGTATGTCTTCTTTGGAGAAATGTCTGTTTAGTTCTTTGGCCCATTTTTTGATTGGGTCATTTATTTTTCTGGAATTGAGTTGCAGGAGTTGCTTGTATATTTTTGAGATTAATCCTTTGTCTGTTTCTTCATTTGCTATTATTTTCTCCCAATCTGAGGGCTGTCTTTTCACCTTACTTATAGTTTCCTTTGTAGTGCAAAAGCTTTTAAGTTTAATTAGGTCCCATTTGTTTAGTTTTGCTTTTATTTCCAATATTCTGGGAGGTGGGTCATAGAGGATCTTGCTGTGATTTATGTCGGAGAGTGTTTTGCCTATGTTCTCCTCTAGGAGTTTTATAGTTTCTGGTCTTACATTTAGATCTTTAATCCATTCTGAGTTTATTTTTGTGTATGGTGTTAGAAAGTGTTCTAGTTTCATTCTTTTACAAGTGGTTGACCAGTTTTCCCAGCACCACTTGTGAAAGAGGTTGTCTTTTTTCCATTGTATATCCTTGCCTCCTTTGTCAAAGATAAGGTGTTCATAGGTTCGTGGATTTATCTCTGGGCTTTCTATTCTGTTCCATTGGTCTATATTTCTGTCTTTGTGCCAGTACCATACTGTCTTGATGACTGTGGCTTTGTAGTAGAGTCTGAAGTCAGGCAGGTTGATTCCTCCAGTTCCATTCTTCTTTCTCAAGATTACTTTGGCTATTCGAGGTTTTTTGTATTTCCATACAAATTGTGAAATTCTTTGGTCTAGTTCTGTGAAAAATACCATTGGTAGCTTGATAGGGATTGCATTGAATCTATAGACTGCTTTGGGTAGAATAGCCATTTTGACAATATTGATTCTTCCAATCCATGAACACGGTATGTTTCTCCATCTGTTTGTGTCCTCTTTGATTTCTTTCATCAGTGTTTTATAGTTTTCTATGTATAGGTCTTTTGTTTCTTTAGGTAGATATACTCCTAAGTATTTTATTCTTTTTGTTGCAATGGTGAATGGTATTGTTTCCTTAATTTCTCTTTCTGTTTTTTCATTGTTAGTATATAGGAATGCAAGGGATTTCTGTGTGTTAATTTTATATCCTGCAACTTTACTATATTCATTGATTAGCTCTAGTAATTTTCTGATGGTGTCTTTAGGGTTTTCTATGTAGAGGATCATGTCATCTGCAAACAGTGAGAGTTTCACTTCTTCTTTTCCTATCTGGATTCCTTTTACTTATTTTTCTGCTCTGATTGCTGTGGCCAGAACTTCCAACACTATGTTGAATAGTAGTGGTGAGAGTGGGCACCCTTGTCTTGTTCCTGATTTCAGGGGAAATGCTTTCAATTTTTCACCATTGAGGGTGATGCTTGTTGTGGGTTTGTCATATATAGCTTTTATTATGTTGAGGTATGTTCCTTCTATTCCTGCTTTTTGGAGAGTTTTAATCATAAATGAGTGTTGAATTTTGTCAAAGGCTTTCTCTGCATCTATTGAGATAATCATATGGTTTTTATCTTTCAATTTGTTAATGTGGTGTATTACATTGATTGATTTGCCGATATTAAAGAATCCTTGCATTCCTGGGATAAAGCCCACTTGGTCATGGTGTATGATTTTTTTAATATGTTGTTGGATTCTGTTTGCTAGAATTTTGTTAAGGATTTTTGCATCTATGTTCATCAGTGATATTGGCCTGTAGTTTTCTTTTTTTGTGGCATCTTTGTCTGGTTTTGGAATTAGGGTGATGGTGGCCTCATAGAATGAGTTTGGAAGCTTACCTTCATCTGCAATTTTCTGGAAGAGTTTGAGTAAGATAGGTGTTAGCTCTTCTCTAAATTTTTGGTAGAATTCAGCTGTGAAGCCATCTGGTCCTGGGCTTTTGTTTGCTGGAAGATTTTTGATTACAGTTTCGATTTCCTTGCTTGTGATGGGTCTGTTAAGATCTTCTATTTCTTCCTGGTTCAGTTTTGGAAAGTTATACTTTTCTAAGAATTTGTCCATTTCATCCAAGTTGTCCATTTTATTGGCATAGAGCTGCTGGTAGTAGTCTCTTATGATCCTTTGTATTTCAGTGTTGTCTGTTGTGATCTCTCCATTTTCATTTCTAATTTTGTTAATTTGGTTCTTCTCTCTTTGTTTCTTAATGAGTCTTGCTAATGGTTTGTCAATTTTGTTTATTTTTTAAAAAAACCAGCTTTTAGCTTTGTTGATTTTTGCTATGGTCTCTTTAGTTTCTTTTGCATTTATTTCTGCCCCGATTTTTAAGATTTCTTTCCTTCTGCTAACCCTGGGGTTCTTCATTTCTTCCTTCTCTAATTGCTTTAGGTGTAGAGTTAGGTTATTTATTTGGTTTTTTTCTTGTTTCTTGATGTAAGCCTGTAATGCTATGAACCTTCCCCTTAGCACTGCTTTTACAGTGTCCCATAGGTTTTGGGTTGTTGTGTTTTCATTTTCATTCACTTCTATACATATTTTGATTTCTTTTTTGATTTCTTCTATGATTTGTTGGTTATTCAGAAGCGTGTTATTTAGCCTCCATATGTTTGAAGTTTTAACAATTTTTTTCCTGTAATTGAGATCTAATCTTACTGCACTGTGGTCAGAAAAGATGACTGGAATGATTTCAATTTTTTTGAATTTTCCAAGACCAGATTTATGGCCCAGGATGTGATCTATTCTGGAGAAGGTTCTGTGTGCACTTGAGAAAAAGGTGAAGTTGATTGTTTTGGGGTGAAATGTCCTATAGATATCAATTAGGTCTAGCTGGTCCATTGTGTCATTTAAGATTTGTGTTTCCTTGTTAATTTTCTGTTTAGTTGATCTATCCATAGTTGTGAGTGGGGTATTAAAGTCTCCCACTATTATTGTGTTACTATTAATTTCCTCTTTCATACTCGTTAGTGTTTGCTGCACATATTGCGGTGCTCCTATGTTGGGTGCATATATATTTATAATTGTTATGTCTTCTTCTTTGATTGATCTTTTGATCCTTATGTAGTGTCCTTCTTTGTCTCTTTTCACATCCTTTATTTGAAAGTCTATTTTATCTGATATGAGTATTGTGACTCCTGCTTTCTTTTGGTCTCCGTTTGCATGAAATATTTTTTTCCAGCCCTTCACTTTTAGTCTGTATGTGTCTCTTGTTTTGAGGTGGGTCTCTTGTAGACAGCATATATAGGGGTCTTGTTTTTGTATCCATTCAGCCAATCTTTGTCTTTTGGTTGGGGCATTCAACCCATTTACATTTAGGGTAATTATTGATAGGTGTGGTCCCGTTGCCATTTACTTTGTTGTTTTGGGTTCACGTTTATACAACCTTTCTGCCTTTCCTGTCTAGAGAAGATCCTTTAGCATTTGTTGAAGAGCTGGTTTGGTGGTGCTGAATTCTCTCAGCTTTTGCTTATCTGTAAAGCTTTTGAATTCTCCTTCATATCTGAATAAGATCCTTGCTGGATACAGTAATCTAGGTTGTAGGTTATTCTCTTTCATTACTTTCAGTACGTCCTGCCATTCCCTTCTGGCCTGGAGAGTTTCTATTGATAGATCAGCTGTTATCCTTATGGGAATCCCTTTGTGTGTTATTTGTTGTTTTTCCCTTGCTGCTTTTAATATTTGTTCTTTGTGTTTGATCTTTGTTAATTTGATTAATATGTGTCTTGGGGTGTTTCGCCTTGGGTTTATCCTGTTTGGGACTCTCTGGGCTTCTTGGACTTGGGTGGCTATTTCCTTCCCCATTTTAGGGAAGTTTTCAGCTATTATCTCCTCGAGTATTTTCTCATGGCCTTTCTTATTGTCTTTGTCTTCTGGGACTCCTATGATTTGAATGTTGGGGCGTTTCACAGTGTCCCAGAGGTCCCTGAGGTTGTCCTCATTTCTTTTGATCCTTTTTTCTTTTTTCCTCTCTGCTTCATTTATTTCCACCATTTTATCTTCTACCTCACTTATCCTATCTCCTGCCTCCATTATTCTACTCTTGGTTCCCTCCAAAGTGTTTTTGATCTCATTCATTGCATTATTCATTTTTAATTGACTCTTTTTTATTTCTTCTAGGTCTTTATTAAACATTTCTTGTATCTTTTCAATCTTTGTTTCCAGGCTATTTATCTGTAACTCCATTTTGTTTTCAAGATTTTGGATCATTTTTATTATCATTATTCTAAATTCTTTTTCAGGTAGATTCCCTATCTCCTCCTCTTTTGTTTGACTTGGTGGGCATTTTTCATGTTCCTTTACCTGTTGGGTATTTCTTTGCCTTTTCATCTTGTTTAGATTGCTGTATCTGGAGTGGGCTTTCTGTATTCTGGAGGTCTGTGGTTCCTTTTTATTGTGGAGGATTAACCCAGTGGGTGGGGTTAGACGATTGGCTTGTCAAGGTTTCCTGGTTAGGGAAGCTTGCGTCAGTGTTCTGGTGCGTGCAATTTGATTTCTTCTCTTTGGAGAGCAATGGAGTGCCCAGTAATCAGTTTTGAGATGGGTCTATGTGTTAGGTGTGACCTTGGGCAGCCTGTATGTTGATGTTCAGGGCTATGTTCCTGCGTTGCTGGAGAATTTGCGTGGTATGTCTTGCTCTAAAACTTATTGGCTCTTGGGAGGTGGTTGGTTTCAGTGTAGGTATGAAGGCTTTTGGACAGTCACTTATTACTTAAAGTTCCATGCAGTCCGGAGTTTTCTGGTGTTCTCAGGTTTTGGGCTTAAGTCTCCTGCCTCTGGATTTCAGTTTTATTCTTCCTGTAGTCTCAGGACTTCTCCAACTATACAGCCCTGATAAGAAAACTTCTAGGTTAATGGCTAAAAGATTCTCTCCCGTTAGGGACACCCAGAGAGGTTCATAGAGTTACATGAAGAAGAGGAGAGGGAGGAGGGAGATAGAGATGAGCAGGAGGAGAAAAAGGGGGACTCAAGAGGAGAGAGACAGATCTACGCAGCTGTCTGTTCCCAGAGTGTTCTCCATAGCCCAGTCACCTACAAAGATTCACAGAATTGGATTGGGAAGAGAAGGGGAAAGGAGGAAATAGAGGTGTTCTGAGGTAGAAAACAGAGAGTCAAGATTGGGAGAGAATAACCTTCGGTTTAAAAATAGGGCTTCTCTTCTTTTTTTTTTGTAAGGTTATAGTGTATTGAAAATGAAAATTAAGGAGTAGTAGAGGAGTACTAGAGGACTTTAAAAGAAATAAGAGAAAAAGAAAAATAGAAAATAGAAAAGAAAAAGGAAAGAAAAAAAAAGAAGAAAAAAGAAAAAAAAAAAAGAAAAAAAATTTTTTTTTTTCCCCTAATTAAAAAAGTCATAAAAATCTATGGAAATGAAAGTTAAGGAGTAATGGGGGAGTAATAGTGGATTTTAAAGGAAAATAAAAGAGAAAAAATAAAAAAGAAAAAATAAAAAAAGAAAGAAAAAAAAAGAGAAAAAAGTAAAATTATATCTAGGAGTTTCTCTGGAGCTGTTGCGGTCAGTGTGGGTTCGGCTCAGTTTCAGATAGCTCCTCGTTCCAGCTTACGCTTCTCGATATCTACAGGCCCCTTCCGGTGTAGTCAGTGTTTTCTAGAGGGATTTTAATCTGTTGCACCAGTCCCTTCTGAAGCAGTTCCCTTTGTTTATTTGGCTTCTGTTCGCCGGTCTCTTCAGAGCCTCATTTCCACCCTGACACAGGCGGGCGGAGGTGGACTCTTATTCAGGTAGCTAGTTCTGTTGCTCTGCGGGGAGGGGCTGGTGCTGTGGGGAGGGGCTGGCGCTGCCGGGAGGGGCTGGCGCTGTGGGGACGGGCTTGCGCTGCGGGACGGGCTGGCGCTGCCGGGAGGGGCTGACCCTGCTTTCTCCGTCTGTGCTGCTCAGGCTCCCGGCTGTTCTATATGGAGCGCGCCCTACGCTGCGCGAGGTTCCAGCCCTCGGGTGTTCCACAAAAGCGCAGAACGAAAAGCTGCGCCTGCTCTCAGTGCCTTCCCAGTCAGAGCGGTCCAGGCAGCCAGGGGCTTGGTGGGCGCACTCTCCCCAGGTGTGGCGCGCCCACTCCCTTCCACGGACCCAGTCTCAGTTTCCGCTGGCGCCAGTCAGGTGCCTGCGCCTTCTGCCCTCTGCGTCCCCAGCCCCAGTCCCCGCCCGCGCCGGTCGGGTGCCTGCGCCCTGTGTCTCGCCGCGACCTTCCCCTCCCCCCTGCCTCCTGCCTCCGGCGGGGCTGGGCCGGTCCGCAGCCTGCGAGCTCTTCTCTGGACTTTCTCGGTCTCTTTGTTCTGTGAACGGCCGGCAGTGTGTTCGGGCCGGTTAATTTACTCTCTCTCTCTTTTGGTCTCCCACAGTTCAAGTTGGCAACTCACAGAAGCTCCTTCCGATTGTCCTCAGGGCACTCAGGCCCGGACCCTACCCCAAGCAATGCCGCCTAAGACTTCCCGGGACGGATCTCCGTCCTTAGCTCTTTTGTCTCACTTTTTATCTTTTATATTTTGTCCTACCTCCTTTCGAAGACAATGGGCTGCTTTTCTGGGTGCCTGATGACCTCAGCTAGCGATCAGAAGTTGTTTTGCGAAGTTTGCTCTGCGTTCAGTTATTCTTTTGATGAATTTGTAGGAGAGAAAGTGGTCTCCCCATCCTACTCCTCCGCCATCTTGGCTCCTCCCCCTTCTCTTGTTTCTTAAGGTAAGCTTGTATTGCTATGAACCTTCCTCTTAGTACTGCTTTTATTGAATCCCATAGGTTTTGGGTTGTTGCATTTTCATTTTCATCTGTTTTTATGCATATTTTGATTTCCTGTTTGATTTCTCCCATGATCTGTTGGTTATTCAGAAGCGTGTTTTTTAGCCTCCCTATGCATGTATTTTTAATTATTTTCCTGTAGTTGACATCTGATCTTACTACATTGTGATCAGAAAAGATGCTTGAAATGATTTCAATTTTTTTGTATTTACCAAGGCTAGATTTATGGCCCAGGATGTGATCTATCATGGAGAATGTTCCATGTGCACTTGAGAAAAAGGTGAATGCAGTCTGTATTCTTGTCATGGAATTCTCCAGGCAAGAATACTGGAGTAGGTAGCCATTCCCTTCTTCAGGGTATCTTTTGGACCCAGGGATCAAACTCATGTCTCTTGTGTCTCCTTGGTTGGCAGGTAGGTTCTTTACCCACTCAGCCACCTGGAAAGCCCACTTAAGGGTCAATATTCTTCAAATATTGAAAGGACTTACATTTTATCTATCTACTAGCTGTATTGATGGCCACTCACACATCAAAATTTCTCCCTTTCCCATGACTAGTATGGCCAACCACTGGGTCATTACAGTCAGGAACTTGAAAAGAGATTTTAAAGTTCTCCCTCTTATTGCCATCCTTCTCCTCCCCCATTTAATTAATCACTGTGAGTGAGTGATAGTCACTCAGTCATGTCTGACTGTTTGTGACCACATGGGCTGCAGGCATCCCTAAGTCTGGTCAGAACTTCCTCTTCAGAACTTCTCAAATTAGTCTCCCTTCCCAGTCTCAACTGCCACTGCCCTAGCTCAGGACTTAACACCTCTCACTTTGTGAATATTTGTCTCTAGCATATTTTGCCTTATGCCAATCAGTCCAAGAGAGAAAGAGATGGAACACTCCAAGTGAGAAGAGATTGAAAAAAGGATTATTTTCAAAGGTGGGGGTAGAATTTAAGGAAATTGTCAGGGGATAATGTAGTACCTTTGGTTAGCAACAGCAAGGAACCATTATACACACTACTTGGGGCTCTGTATTAACAGACTCTATCAAGACTTGAGGGTAACACAAAGAGATTGCCCTGCAGAAAAACAGAGTGGATGCTTATGTTAACTGTCCCTAGATGCCATTGGCTATGCACTCTTCTTTTAAAAACAGAAAATTCTTTATTAAATATCTTGACATTAGGGTGATTTAGAAAGAATTAAATTCATCAGCTTCTGAATTCTAAATAACTCAAGATATGTGCTTAATCACAACCAAATCTTTGAGACCCCATGGACAGTAGCTTGCCAGTCTCTTCTGTCCATGGAATTTTCCAGGCAAGAATGCTGGAGTGGGTTGCCATTTCCTACTCCATGAATAGGAAATTAAGAGGATTCCATTCTGATCTTTTCTTTCCTTATCCTGGCAACATAAACTTGAGGCATATTTGTTTCTTGCAGAGGACATTTCTCTCTTCCATGTTCTCATTTTCCCCAAGTTCAAGTCTGTAACAGACTATACCTGGACACACCAGAAGACTGTAGGTTTGCCAGATTTAGCCACCCTACAAAGGAGTTAATATCAGTAATCTCCCCAGAGATGCCACAGTCCAGTGAAGATGGTCATTTATATTATTTAACAAAACGCATATTACCTTAATCTGAAACTGTGCAATTCTAATAATCTGGCTCAGAGGCTTCCCCCAGAATAGTGAAGAGGTATTCTGTATATAATTTGCTGAGAAAAAGTCTCACTAGGAGTGGTATCTCTCAAAAGAAAACTAACAGCAAAGCCCCATAAGTAGTAGGTAGTAGAGGGTGATCATATAATCCATATTGCTGGATGGGCAGATAATATGGTAAAAATGTTAGTTCCCCAAATCATTACTTATATTCAATACACTCATAAAATTCAAGTATGAATCTTTATAGAATAGGTCAAAACTATTCTAAAGCTCATCAAGGAGAGAAAATGTACAAAAGTAGAAAATAATTTCAAAAAACAAAGCAAACAGTTAGGGTGAATTTCCCTTCCCAGTCAGAAAAACATACAGTAAAATCCTGTTAATTAAAATGCCATAGTATTGGTATGCTGCTGCTTTTGCTGCTAGGTCACTTCAGTCGTGTCTGACTCTGTGCTACTCCATGGACAGCAGCCCATCAGGCTCCTCCATCCACGGAATTCTCTAGGCAAGAGTACTGGAGTGGTTTGCCATTTCCTTCTCCAAGTATTGGAATCAGTTCAGTTCAGTTGCTCAGTCGTGTCCAACTCTTTGCGACCCATGAATCGCAGCATGCCAGGCCTCCTTGTCTATCACCAGCTCCCGGAGATTACTCAAACTCAAGTCCATCGCGCTGGTGATGCCAACCAGCCATCTCATTCTCTGTCGTCCCCTTCTCCTCCTGCCCCCAATCCCTCCCAGCATCAGGGTCTTTTTCAATGAGTCAACTTTTCGCATGAGGTGGCCAAAGTATTGCAATTCAGCTTCAGCATCAGCCCTTCCAATGAACACCCAGGACTGATCTCCTTTAGGATGGACTGGTTGGATCTCCTTGCAGTCCAATGGACTCTCAAGAGTCTTCTCCAACACCACAGTTCAAAAGCATCAATTCTTCAGCGCTCAGCTTTCTTCACCTTCCAACTCTCACATCCATACATGGCCACTGTAAAACCATAGCCTCGACTAGACGGACCTTCATTGGCAAAGTAATGTCTTTGCTTTTTAACATGCTGTCTAGGTTGGTCATAACTTTCCTTCCAAGGAGCAAGTGTCTTTTAATTTCATGGATGCAATCACCATCTGTGGTGATTTTGGAGCCCCCAAAAATAAAGTCTGACACTGTTTCCACTGTCTCTCCATCTATTTCCCATGAAGTGATGGGACCAGATGCCATGATCTTAGTTTTCTGAATGTTGAGCTTTAAGCCAACTTTTTCACTCTCTTTCACTTTCATCAAGAGGCTTTTTAGTTCCTCTTCACTTTCTGCCATAAAGGTGGTGTCATCTGCATATCTGAGGTTATTGATATTTCTCCTGGCAATCTAGATTCCAGCTTGAGCTTCCTCCAGCCCAGCGTTTCTCATGATGTACTCTGCATAGAAGTTAAATAAGCAGGGTGACAATATATAGCCTTGACGTACTCCTTTTCCTATTTGGAACCAGTCTATTGTTCCATGTCCAGTTCTAACTGTCACTTCCTGACCTGTATATAGGTTTCTCAAGAGGCAGGTCAGGTGGTATGGTATTCCCATCTCTTTTAGAATTTTCTACAGTTTATAGTAATCCACACAGTCAAAAGCTTTGGCATAGTCAATAAAGCAGAAATACATGTTTTTCTGGAACTCTCTTGCTCTTTTGATGATCCACCAGATGTTTGCAATTTCATCTCTGGTTCCTCTGCCTTTTCTAAAACCAGCTTGAACATCTGGAAGTTCACGGTTCACGTATTGCTGAAGCCTGGCTTGGAGAATTTTGAGTATTACTTTACTAGTGTGTGAGATGAGTGCAATTGTTTGGTCGTTTGAGCATTCTTTGGGATTGCCTTTCTTTGGGACTGGAATGAAAACTGAGCTTTTCCAGTCCTGTGGCCACTGCTGAGTTTTCCAAATTTGCTGGCATATTGAGTGCAGCACTTTCACAGCATCATCTTTCAGGATTTGAAATAGCTCAACTGGAATTCCATCACCTCCACTAGCTTTGTTCATAGTGATGCTTTCTAAGGCCCACTTGACTTCACATTCCAGGATGTCTGGCTCTAGTTGAGTGATCACACAATCGTGATTATCTGGGTCATGAACATCTTTTTTGTACAGTTCTTCTGTGTATTCTTCCACCTCTTCTTAATATCTTCTGCTTCTGTTAGGTCCATACCATTTCTGTCCTTTATCGAACCCATCTTTGCATGAAATGTTCCCTTGGTATCTCTAATTTTCTTGAAGAGATCTCTAGTCTTTCCCATTCTGTTGTTTTCCTCTATTTCTTTGCATTGATCACTGAAGAAGACTTTCTTATCTCTCCTTGCTATTCTTGGGAACTCTGCATTCAAATGGGTATATCTTTCCTTTTCTCCTTTGCTTTTTGCTTCTCTTCTTTTCACAGCCATTTGTAAGGCCTCCTCAGACAGCCATTTTGCTTTTTTGCATCTATTTTCCATGGGGATGGTCTTAATCCCTATCTCCAGTACAATGTCATAAACTTCCATCCATAGTTCATCAGGCACCCTGTCTATCAGATTTAGTCCCTTAGATCTATTTCCCACTTCCACTGTATAATCATAAGGAATTTGACTTAGGTCATACCTGAATGGTCTAGTAGTTTTCCCTACTTTCTTCAATTTAAGTCTGAATTTGGCAATAAGGAGTTCATGATCTGAGCCATAGTCAGCTCCCGGTCTTGTTTTTGCTGACTGTGTAGAGCTTCTCCATCTTTGGCTGCAAAGAATATAATCAGTTTGATCTTGGTGTTGACCATCTGTTGATGTCCATGGTCATGGTGGAGAGATCTGACAGAATGTGGTCTACTGGAGAAGGGAATGGCAAACCACTTAAGTATTCTTGCCTTGAGAACCCCATGAACAGTATGAAAAGGCAAAATGATAGGATACTGAAAGAGAAACTCCCCAGGTCGGTAGGTGCCCAATATGCTACTGGAGATCAGTGGAGAAATAACTCCAGAAAGAATGAAGGGATGGAGCCAAAGCAAAAACAATACCCAGTTGTGGATGTGACTGGTGATAGAAGCAAGGTCTGATGCTGTAAAGAGCAATATTGCATAGGAACCTGGAATGTTAGGTCCATGAATCAAGGCAAATTGGAGGTGGTGAAACAGGAGATGGCAAGAGTGAATGTCAACATTCTAGGAGTCAGCGAACTAAAATGGACTGGAATGGGTGAATTTAACTCAGATGACCATTATATCCACTACTGTGGGCAAGGATCCCTTGGAAGAAATGGAGTAGCCATCATGGTCAACAAAAGAGTCCTAAATGCAGTACTTGGATGCAATCTCAAAAATGACAGAATGATCTCTGTTCGTTTCCAAGGCAAACCATTCAATATCATGATAGTCCAAGCCTATGCCTCAACCAGTAATGCTGAAGAAGCTGAAGTTGAATGGTTCTATGAAGACCTACCAGACCTTTTAGAACTAACACCCAAAAAGGATGTCCTTTTCTTTATAGGGGACAGGAATGCAAAGGTCGGACATCAAGAAACACCTGGAGTTTGATAACACCTGGACATCAAGAAACACCTGCCCAATTTGGCCTTGGAGCACAGAATGAAGCAGGGCAAAGGCTAATAGAGTTCTACCAAGAGAACGCACTGGTCATAGCAAACACCCTCTTCCAACAACACAAGTATTTGTATAGGAATATGCAATAGAACTCATGGAACAGAGTAGAATTCAGAAACAGACCTACATAAAAAGACATTTAGCCTTTTTGAATCTGGCAGAAAAGAAAATTGTGGGACAATATTCAATTGGAAGAAGTGAATATATAATTGATTGAAATTTATAGTTATGCAACAGACTGGTTCCAAATAGGAAAAGGAGTACA
Organism: Cervus elaphus; assembly: GCF_910594005.1. NCBI lineage: Eukaryota > Metazoa > Chordata > Mammalia > Artiodactyla > Cervidae > Cervus > Cervus elaphus. The sequence continues at coordinate 12,941,890 of NC_057825.1, forward strand.
TCGAGGCTGTGTATTGTCACCCTGTTTATTTAACTTATATGTAGAGTACATCATAAGAAATGCTGGGCTGGAAGAAGCACAAGCTGGAATCAAGATTGCCAGGAGAAATATCAATAACCTCAGATATGCAGATGACACCACCTTTATGGCAGAAAGTGAAGAGGAACTAAAAAGCCTCTTGATGAAAGTGAAAAAGTTGGCTTAAAGCTCAACATTCAGAAAACTAAGATCATGGCATCTGGTCCCATCACTTCATGGGAAATAGATGGAGAGACAGTGGAAACAGTGTCAGACTTTATTTTTGGGGGCTCCAAAATCACCACAGATGGTGATTGCATCCATGAAATTAAAAGACACTTGCTCCTTGGAAGGAAAGTTATGACCAACCTAGACAGCATATTAAAAAGCAGAGACATTACTTTGCCAATGAAGGTCCGTCTAGTCAAGGCTGTGGTTTTTCCAGTGTTTGGATGTGAGAGTTGGAGGGTGAAGAAAGCTGAGCGCTGAAGAATTGATGCTTTTGAACTGTGGTGTTGGAGAAGACTCTTGAGTCCATTGGACTGCAAGGAGATCCAACCAGTCCATCCTAAAGGAGATCAGTCCTGGGTGTTCACTGGAAGGACTGATGCTGAAGCTGAAACTCCAATACTTTGGCCACCTCATGCGAAAAGTTGACTCATTGGAAAAGACCCTGATGCTGGGAGGGATTGGGAGCAGGAGGAGAAAGGGACGACAGAGGATGAGATGGCTGGATGGCATCACGAACTCGATGGGCATGAGTTTGAGTAGACTCCAGGAGTTGGTGATGGACAGGGAGGCCTGGCGTGCTGCGATTCACGAGGTCGCAAAGAGTCTGATACGACTGAGCAAGTGAACTGAACTGAACTGAATATCTATAAAAATATATAAAAAATCTAAGTTTATATTTCTATTTTATACCACATATAAAAATAAATTCCGGATGGATATGAGATTAAAAGGCAAAAATCTGTAAAATAATGAGAAAATATAGAATAATAATTTTATATTCTTGGGGATGGACTAAACCTTCCACAAAATGTAAATATAAAATAAATCCTAAAGCTCTAAAGGGAAAGGTTGACTGACTTTACTACATAAAAGCAAAAACATGTGTGATAAATGATGTATAGTAAATGATGCCATGATTGATGTTAAAACAGAAGCAAAGGATTTGTAGAAAATACTATCTATATGGTTCAGTTCAGTCGCTCAATCGTGTCTGACTTTTTCCAACCCCATGAACCACAGCATGCCAGGCCTCCCTGTCCATCACCAACTCCCAGAGTCCACCCAAGCCCATGTCCATTGTGTCAGTGATGCCATCCAACCATCTCATCTTCTGTCGTCCCCTTCTCCTCCGGCCCTCAATCTTTCCCAGCATCAGGGTCTTTTTCAATGAGTCAGCTCTCCACATCAGGTGGCCAAAGTATTGGAGTTTCAGCTTCAACATCAGTCCCTCCAACGGATACCCAGGACTAGTCTCCTTTAGGATGGACTGGTTGGATCTCCTTGCAGTCCAATGGACTCTCAAGAGTCTTCTCCAACACCACAGTTCAAAAGCATCAATTCTTTGGTGCTCAGCTTTCTTTATAGTCCAACTCTCACATCCATAAATGACTACTGGAAAAACCATAGCCTTGACTAGACGGACCTTTGTTGGCAAAGTAATGTCTCTGCTTTTTAATATGCTGTCTAGGTTGGTCATAACTTTCCTTCCAAGGAGCAAGCGTCTTTTAATTTCATGGCTGCAATAGATGGTAGACATAAAATGTAATATATCCATACAATATTATACATGGACACGACTGACGTGACTTAGCAGCAGCAGCAGCAGCAGCAGCAGCATCCATAAAATACAAAGGATTCCCATAAATCAATCAGAAAATGACAAATATACCAATTATAGCAGGGACAATGATGTTTACCAAACATTCCATGTGAAAACTTAAATTTCCCAGACCCTGCAGTTGGTATGAACACTTATATATATATATGGCATAGTACACATTTGAAAAGTGTGTATGTAGAGGTGTTCATAGAAGTATTATTTGTAACAAAGACAAGAGAAAATAGAAACTCTAAATGTCCAGTAATAAAGAAATGAGTAAATAAATTATGGTGGCTTTGTATTATAAAATGTTATTAAAATACTATAGAACAGTTAAAAACAATAGTGTAGATTGCAGATAGTGGTGATTTGCAACTATCTTCAAGATATTTTGTTAGACAAAAATTCAAGTTGCAAGATTATTTATTTATGTAGTGTGATTTCAAGGTTGTTAATCTTTATATTTACCTAGTGGAGATATATTTATACATGTAACATTTGTGGGTAGGACTCAAAAGAGAATTTCTGTTTTTACTTCATAATTTCTGTTTGAATTTTACAATCAGACTGTATTCATGTATTATCAGTGTTGTTGTTTAGTCACTAAGTCGTGTCAGACTTCGTGACCCCATGGACCATAGTCTACCAGGCTCCTCAGTCCATGGAATTCTCCTGTCAAGAATACTGGGTTTCCATTTCCTTCTCCAGGGATCTTCCCAACCCAGGCATAGAACCTATGTCTCCTGCTTTGGCAAGCAGGTTCTTTACCACTGAACCACCAGGGAAACTCATTTATCAGTGTACCTAGGAGATTAAAATGGCAAGTAGAAATATCAAAGATCAGAAACATAGAATTAATATTTTAAATATAGTGCCTTCTTTCTGTCGTTTCTCAGCATCAAATACTGACACATAAAAAACTTTTGAAAACTCTTAGGATATAAAAAACACCTTGGAGACTGGGGAAGAAGGTTATTAACTTACTGAAACCTAAACTCATAACGAGGGCTCTAACAAATTTCATAAGACAATTGGAGCCCTCTAAAGAGAACAGTGGTTCTCAACCTTTGCAGTTCATTGGAATCACCTGGAAGCTTTAAAACTGATACCTGGGTGGCACTCAGAGATTCTGATTTAATTGGTCTGGGGTGTGGTCCTGAGCCTCAGGATTGTCTTAAAAGCCCCCCAGATGATGCTAATGATGCAGGGGGAGGTAGAGAATCACTGCTTTAGATAAAAGTAGACACTCTAACAAAGGTTTTTAATAGGGAGACCAAAATAATGGGAGAATTGAATTGGATGCCTCAAGGATAATGTTATTCAAAGAATACAAGGGAAAGGGCCATGTCTAAGATGGTTTAAAACTACCCTTCCTCTAAAGTGATCATTTAATAGCTCCCTCCAATGTTGCCATGGAGTATTGGCGTCAGAGGGGAAGAGGTAAATCTTCTGAGTTAAGGCATCCCATTTCCTCTTTCTAGAATTAAAGCAGAATATGGCCCCTTGAGAGCAGCCCAGGAGGAAAACCAGGAGACCTCTCTCATGACAACATGTCAGAAAAGTTTCTGAGACACTATCACTGCAGAAGCTCCCTCAGAGGGACAGGTGCACGCTCAGCTTTCTTAACAAGACTCACGGGAGACTTTGCTAGTGAACCTCTAGGCAACTTGACTCTGATGCTAATTAACCACTCACGGCAGCTCCTTACAGCCTAATTAAATAAAGTCTGGAGGTAAAAGTTTGCCTTCTCCTTGTGAATTGTTGATTGGGAATTAAGGCTGGAGCCTCTTAGCACAGCAAGTCGGTTTCAGTGTAACCTTGGTCACAGCTGATCCCAACACAGTCGTCAGTCAGAGAAACAGACTACCCAGGTCCACCCATCCCCCTGCCTAGTTAGAAAAATATATCCTTCCTCAAGGGCAGAAGTGTCCATCTGATCAGACATTGGCTCATCTGGTTCAGAACTCTTCCAGAAAGAAACCTGGGAGGGACTCTGGGCCTTGACTCCATCCTCAGGCAGGTTAAGAAGTGGCCTTAGACACTTACCATTTCTCTCCATAGCATTTGGGGAGGCAGTTGGGATTTAGAGTTAACCAATTCTGAGTTTGAGTTGTGATTACCACTTACCTATTCATGGTTCTGTCACTTCGCCTCTTTGAACTTTGGTTTCCTCATCTTTGAAATGAGGTGATTAATTCCTATCAGTCAGAATTGTAGGTGATTGATTTGTGCTGGTTACTTTTCATTACCATGATGATCTACTGTACATCAACTAGCACCTACAAATTTATTAAAATAAATGATTAAAAGTACATGCTAGCTCACCAGATGGTGGAAATTACTAGAGGACATTATGGGCAAGAGACTCAGGAAAATTTGAATCTCACTCTAAGGTCCAGCTGCCTCTTTCCATGAAGTTGCTAAGGAAAACGCTGCCCAAAGAAAAATGGCAAAGTGGAAGCAAAGTTACACGTTATTGTTATTTGTATTTTGAGCATAGAATCCTAATGCAGAGGACTTTGGACAGCTAACTGAATATTCTGTTGAGGTAGGAGATAGATGGGCTCCAGGTTGGACATTTACAACCAGCTAGCCTCCTATTTGCACTTCTTGAGGCAAGAGATAGGTGGGCTCCAGTTGAGGAATTTACAACCAACCTCCTGTTTGCCCTCCAAAATGGAAGTAACAACAGATACAGAGTAAATAGCCAGTCTTTGTCTCTTGTAAACATCTCAAGGGAATAATCATGGCAGCGACAAAGAGAGGCAAAAACCCTGAGTAAAGGATAAGGGAGACATTATACATGTGCATAAAGGCTTCCTGGAGTCAAAAGTCAGAGGATAATTCCAGGCCATAGTGAGTCTTGTTCCTCCCAGAAGCCTTCACTTTGAGATCCATCTTGGTTAAGGGGTGAGTGCACACCCCAGGGGAAAGTCCTGAGACAAATTAACCAGGTGGGGGTGGGAGACAAAGCACAATGATTAGCATGAGTGAAGACGAAGATCCAGAAAACTGCCCCATTGTAAAGGATTTAAACTTCCCAATGGTGTGACTCTCTCTGAGCTTGCCCATGTGCCTTTCTGCATGTACTCTTCTTTTCAATAAAGTTTTTACTTTACTCTTTACCATCTGCCTCCTTGCCTGAATTTGTTCTTGACTAGGCAGCCAAGGACTGGGGACCCTAGTCCTAACTGTTGGCTCCTGTGATCCAGTGGTTAGGACTCTCAGTCTGGGAAACTAAGATCTTGCTTCCAGCTACCACTCACTGCTCTTTGCCGCAAGCTGTCATTTACTGCTGCACCACTGTTTCTAAACTAGTTTTGTTTACATAGTTTAAAAAAAAGCAAGTTCTTATTTTCTTGTGATCAAATCTGAGTGTTCCATCTGATTTGGCATTATGAAAAGAACAGATAATTGACAGTAATGACAAAAATAACATTTATTGAATGCTTATTAATAGCCAGCTACTGGTCTAAGCACTTTATATGCAGTCCACTTAATCCTGTAATTTGTTTGTGATCCCACGCATGAGAAGGATTGGTTAAGAGAAAAAACATAAAGTTTATCACTTTTAGAAAGTTCACATAAAGAAATAAATGTGTGAGAATTGTCAAAAATAATTTTGAAATATCATATTTGAAGAAAGAATTACTTTAGTATGTATTAAACATAGCTATGGTCATTAAACATTAGGGCTTGACACAAGTAGAGATAATTAAATTACTGGAACAGAATAAACAGTCCAGAAATAGATAGTTCAGTTCAGTTCAATTCAGTCGCTCAGTCATGTCCGACTCTTTGCCACCCCATGTACTGCAGCCCGCCAGGCTTCCCTGTCCATCACCAAATCCTGGGGCCTTCACAAACTCATGTCCATTGAGTCGGTGATGCCATCCAACTATCTCATCCTCTGTTGTCCCCTTCTCCTCCAGCCTTCAATCTTTCCCAGCAACAAGGTCTTTTCCAATGAGTCAGTTTTTTGCATCAGGTGGCCAAAGTGCTGGAGCTTCAGCTTCAACATCAGTCCTTCCAATGAATATTCAGAATTGGTTTCCTTTAGGATGGGTTGGTTTGATCTCCTTGCTGTTCAAGGGACTCTCAAGAGTCTTCTCCAACACCACAGTTCAATAGCATCAATTCTTTGGTGCTCAGTTTTCTTTATAGTCCAACTCTCACATCCTTACGTAACTACTGGAAAAACCATAGCTTTGACTAGATGGGACTAGAGGGACTAGAGGCCCCTCTGTTGGCAAAGTAATGTCTCTGCTTTTTAATATGCTGTCTAGGTTGATCATAACTTTCCTTCCAAGGTGCAAGTGTCTATTAATTTCATGGCTGCAGTCACCATCTACAGTGATTTTGGAGCCCCCCCCAAATAAAATCACTCACTATTTTCATTGTTTCCCCATCTATTTGCCAAGAAGTGATAGGACCAAATGCCATGATCTTAGTTTTCTGAACGTTGAGTTTTTTTGTTTTTTGTTTTTAATTAATTTATTTTACTTTACAATATTGTATTGGTTTTGCCATACATTGACTTGAATCCTCCATGGGTGCACATGTGTTCCCCATCCTGACCCCCCTCCCAACTCCCTCCCCATCCCATCCCTCTGGGTCATCCCAGTTGCACCAGCCCCGAGCATCCTGTATCATGCATTGAACCTGGACTAGCAATTCATTTCACATATAATTTACATGTTTCAATGTCATTCTCCCATATCATCCTGCCCTCGCCCTTTCCCACAGAGTCCAAAAGACTGTTCAATACATCTGTGTCTCTTTTGCTGTCTCACATACAGGGTTATCATTACCATCTTTCTAAATTCCATATATATGCATTAGTATACTGTACTGGTTTTTTTTTTTTTTGCTTACTTCACTCTGTATAATAGGCTCCAGTTTCATCCACCTCATTAGAACTGATTCAAATGTATTCTTTTTAATGGCTGAGTAATATTCCATTATATATATGTACCACAGCTTTCTTAACCATTCATCTGCTGATAGGCATCTAGGTTGCTTCCATGCCCTGGCTATTATAAACAGTGCTGCGATGAACATTGGGGTACACATGTCTCTGAATTCTGGTTTCCTCAGTGTGTATGCCCAGCAGTAGAATTGCTGGGTCATATGGCAGTTCTATTTCCAGTTTTTTAAGGAATCTCCACACTGTTCTCCATAGTGGCTGTACTAGTTTGCATTCCCACCAACAGTGTAAGAGGGTTCCCTTTTCTCCACACCCTCTCCAGCATTTTTTGCTTGTAGACTTTTGGATAGCAGCCATTCTGACTGGCATGAAGTGGTACCTCATTGTGGTATTGATTTGCATTTCTCTGATAATGAGTGATGTTAAGCATCTTTTCATGTGTACGTTAGCCATCTGTATGTCTTCTTTGGAGAAATGTCTGTTTAGTTCTTTGGCCCACTTTTTGATTGGGTCTTTTATTTTTCTGGAATTGAGCTGCAGGAGTTGCTTATATATTTTTGAGACTAATCCTTTGTCTGTTGCTTCATTTGCTATTATTTTCTCCCAATCTGAGGGCTGTCTTTTCACTTTGCTTATAGTTTCCTTTGTTGTGCAGAAGTTTTTCATTTTAATTAGGTCCCATTTGTTTATTTTTGCTTTTATTTCCAATATTCTGGGAGGTGGGTCATAGAGGATCCAATGTTGAGTTTTAAGCCAACTTTTTCACTCTCCTCTTTCACTTTCATCAATAGGCCCTTTAGTTCTTCTTTGCTTTCTGCCATAAGGGTAGTGTCGTCTGCATATCTGAGGTTATTGATATTTCTCCCGGCAATCTTGATTCCAGCTTGAGCTTCATCCAGCCCAGCATTTCTCATGATGTACTCTGCATATAAGTTAAATAAGCAGTGTGACAAAATACAGGCTTGACATACTCCCTTTCCAATTTGGAACCAGTCTGTTGCTCCATGTCCAGTTCTAACTGTTGCTTCTTGAACTGCATACAGATTTCTCAGGAGGCAGGTGAGGTGGTCTAGTAGTTCCATCTCTTTCAGAATTTTCCAAAGCTTGTTGTGATCCACACAGTCAAAGGCTTTGGCATAGTCATTAAAGCAGAAGTAGATGTTTTTCAGAAACTCTCTTTCTTTTTTGATGATCCAATATATGTTGGCAATTTGATCTCTGGTTCCTTTGCCTTTTCTAAATCCTGCTTGAACATCTGGAAGTTCATAGTTCATGAACTGTTGAAGCGTGGCTTGGAGAATTTTGAGCATTATTTTAGTAGAATGTGAGATGAGTGCAATCGTGCAGTAGTTTGAGCGTTCTTTGGCATTGCCTTTCTTTGGGATTGGAATGAAAACTGACCTTTTCCAGTCCTGTGGCCACTGTTGAGTTTTCCAGATTTGCTGGCACATTGACTATAGCACTTTCACAGTATTATCTTTTAGGATTTGAAATAGCTCAACTGGAATTCCATCACCTCTACTAGCTTTGTTAGTAGTGATGCTTCCTAAGGCCCACTTGACTTACATTCTAGGATGTCTGGCTCTAGGTGAGTGATTACACCATCATGTTTATCTGGGTCATGAAGATCTTTTTGGATAGTTTTTCTGTGTATTCTTGCCACCTCTTCTTAATATCTTCTGCTTCTGTTAGGTCCATACCATTTCTGTCCTTTATTGAGCCCATCTTTGCATGAAATGTTCCCTTGGTATCTCTAATTTTCTTGAAGAAATCTCTAGTCTTTCCCATTCTATTGTTTTCCTCTATCTCTTTGCATTGATCACTCTATCGGGCTTTCTTATCTCTCCTCGCTATTCTTTGCAACTCTGCATTCAAATGGGTATATCTTTCCTTTTCTCATTTGCCTTTTGCTTCTCTTCACAGCTATTTGTAAGGCCTCCTCAGACAACCATTTTGCCTTTTTGCATTTCTTTTTCTTGGGGATGGTCTTGATCACTGCCTCCTGTACAATGTTATGAACCTCTGTCCATAGTTCATCAGGCAGTCTGTCTATCAGTTCTAATTTCTTGAATCTGTTTGTCACTTCTACAGTATAATCATAAGGATTTGATTTATGTCATACCTGAATGGTCTAGTGGTTTTCCCTACTTTCTCAATTTAAGTTTGAATTTGGCAATAAGGAGTTCATGGTCTGAGCCACAGTCAGCACCCAGTCTTGTTTTTGCTGTCTGTATAGAGCTTCTTCATCTTTGTCTGCAAAGGATATAATCAGTCTGATTTTGGTATTGACCATCTGGTGACATCCATGTGTAGATGGATGGATGTTGTGTTGTTGGAAGAGCGTGTTTGCTTTTACCAGTGGGTTCTCTTGGCAAAACTCTATTAGCCTCTGCCCTGCTTCATTCTGTACTCCAAGGCCAAATTTGCCTGTTACTCCAGGTGTTTCTTGACTTCCTACTTTTGCATTCAAGTCCCCTTAATGGAAAGGATATATTTTTTGGGTGTTAGTTCTAGAAGGTCTTGTAGGTCTTCATAGAACTGTTCAACTTCAGCTTCTTCAGCATTATTGGTCAGAGCATAGACTTAGATTACTGTGATATTGAATGCTTTGCCTTGGAAACGAACCTAGATCATTCTGTCGTTTTGGGGATTGCATCCAAGTACTGCAATTCAGATTCTTTTGTTGACTATGATGGGTATTCCCATTTCTTCTAATGGATTACTTTTTTTTTAAAATTGGAGGCTAATTACTTTACAATATTGTAGTGGTTTTTGCCATATATTGACATGAATCAGTCATGGGTGTACATGTGTTCCCCATCCTGACCTCCCTCCCCATCCCCAACCCTCAGGGTCATCCCAGTGCACCAGCCCTGAGCACCCTGTCTCATGCATCAAAACTGGATTGGTGAACTATTTCACATATGATAATATACATGTTTCAATGCTATTGCCCACAGTAGTAGATGTAATGGTCATCTGAGTGAAATTCACCCATTCTGGCCCATTTTAGTTCACTGATCTTATTAGGTATATGATATTGGTGACTTTTTAATTTAGTGAGAAAGGGTGATTTAAAATAATCCTGGAATCAGAAAGATAGGTTTATAAGTGTCATATAAAACTGCACTCTTCAGTTCAGTCACTCAGTCATGTCTGACTCTTTGTGACCCCATGGACTGTAGCATGCCAGGCTTCCCTGTCTGTCACCAACTCCCAGAACTTGCTCAAACTCATGTCCATTGAGTTGGTGATGACATCCAACCATCTCATCCTCTGTCATACCCTTCTCCTTCTGCCTTCAATCTTTCCCAGCATCAGGGTCTTTTCCAATGAGTCAGTTCTTTGCATCAGGTAGCCAAAGTATTGGAGCTTCAGATTTAGCATCAGTCCTTCCAATGAATATTCAGGACTGATGTCCTTTAGGATGGACTGGTTTGATCCCTTGTGGGGACACTGCTCCTTTTTCCTGGCTCCTGGTGCACACAAGGTTTTGTTTGTACCCTCCAAAAGTCTGTACTCCAGCTTGATTAAAAATATAAGTCCAAATCAAGAATATTTACAAAACACTGGAACAAGTTTTATTATTATTTACATAGCCTACCTTATCATTCAGAATGTAAAAGAAAGGATGAATAAATTAGTTTATATCAAAAATAAAAAAATATTGATTTTTTAAAATTGAAACTACAGGACAAATAATTTATTTGAAGAAAATACTTGTAAATACATAAGTAAACAAACTTTTAACATTCTCAATTTACAGAGATCCTACCAGTTGACAAGAAAATTACAATGATCTCCCCAAAGGGCAAAATACTTAGTCAATTTAAGGAAGTGTGCTGTGTTCAGTCACTAAGTCGTGTCTGACTCTGCGACCCCAGGGGCTATAGCCCACCAGGCTCCTCTGTCCATGGAATTTTCCAGGCAAGAATACTAGAGTGTGTTGCCATTTCCTCCTCCAGGGGTTCTTTCTAATCCAGGGTTCAAACCTGTGTCTCCTGCATTGGCAGATTGATTCTTTACCACTTGAGCCACCTCGGATGTCCAGTTTAAAGAGGTGGTGCAAAAGCTCAATAATGATAGGAAATTTGCTCTCCTGCTTCAGTAGGGAGAAATGCACTAAGATGCCACTGTCCATCATCAAATTGAGATTTTAAATCTTTATAAACTAGTAGCATACAGTATTGGTGGAGATATAGAGCAATGTAGTCTTTTGTGTTTTTTTCTGGAGACTGTGAATTGCTAAGAATCTAATCTGGCAGAATTTATTAAAATTTTTTATTTATCTATAAGTGAATCTCAACTATACAATTTGATTTCATCCTCCAGAGACTCTTCTGGTTTGAGGACTAGAAGCCTTTCTTTGTCCTTTTTTGCTTTGTATACCTCATTACTTTAGTGGGGAACCTATTAATCATTCTGATCATTTTCTCTAACTTTTGCACCCCAGTCTCTTACTAGTTAAGTTCAGGTCTTATTCCCAAGCAAGCTAGAGGTTATGGAAATTTCCTAGTTTTATATTACACTGAATTATCCATGAATCAGAGACTTTCAGGTGTTGAAAAATAATGTAATAGCCAGAATGGAAGATATGTGGAATTCTTGTGTTGTGGATTAAACAGGTGAGACAATGAGTGCCACTTGCTTTTCAGTTATCACCAGCAAAATCATCAAAGATGTTTTATTAGTTTGCTGTGTGTGCCAAGTTGCTTCAGGTGTGTCCAACTCTTTGCAACACCATGGGCTATAGCCCGCCAGGCTCCTCTGTCCATGAGATTCTCCAGGCAAGAATACTAGAGTGGGTAGCCATGACTTCCTCCTAGGGATCTTCCCAACCCAGGGATCAAATCTGCATCTCTTATGTCTCCTGCATTGGTAGGCAGGTCCTTTACCACTAGGGCTGCCATAACAAAGTACCACAGATTGGCTGTCTCAAACAACAGAAATCTATCTTCTCCCAATTCTGGGACTTCCTAGGTGGCACTAGTGGTAAAGAACCTGTTTGCCCATACAGGTAGACATAAGAGATGTGGGCTTGATCTCTGGGTCGGGAAGATCTCCTGGTGGAGGGCATGGCAACCCACTCCAGTATTCTTGCCTGGAGAATCCCCTGGACAGAGAAGCCTGGCAGGCTACAGTGTATAGGGTTGCAAAGAGTCAGACACCACTGAAACGACTTAGCATGCACCCAGAGACATCTGAGACCAGGGTATTGGCAGGGTTGGTTGCTTCTGAGGCCTCTTTTCTTTGACTTGCTGTCTTCTCCCTGTATCTTCACATGGTTCTCCCTCTGTGTGTATCTGTGTCCTAATCTCTTTTTATAGACATCATATAGTAGTAGATACTATCCTAATGACATCCTTTTAACTTCAGTTCAGTTGCTCAGTTGTGTCTTTGTGACCCCATGGACTGCAGCATGCCATGCTTCCCTGTCCATCACCAACTCCTGGAGCTGGCTCAAACTCATGTCCATTGAGTCAGTGAGGCCATCCAACTATCTCATCCTCTGTCATCCCCTTCTCCTCCAGACTTCAATCTTTCCCAGAATCAGAGTCTTTTCCAATGAGTCAGTTCTTTGCATTTTAACTTAATTGCCTCTTTAAAGAACTTATCCCCAAATAAGTCACATTCTGAGATCCCAGAGATTATTATAATTTCAATTTATGAATTTCATAAATTGTACCTGCATAAGGGATGATTGAAGCAAAATCAAAGGGATTTAAACACTCTTTATTATATCATTTAAAACTTAAAGGTCATCCATCAATTCCTTGTGTAACATACCATGAGAGATTAATTTGTTTGACTTAAACAATTCCATTTGTTAAAATACAAACACCAGGAGAGAAAGTCACCCTAAACTGCCTTTACCCATAACAACACAGTGTATAGTAATTCATCTGACTGCTTTCCTTTCATTTTTTATTGAAGTATAGTTGACTTATAATATTATATTAGTGTCAGGTGAACAACAGTGATTTGGTATTTTTATAGATTATACCCTATAACTATAACACTTTGGCCACCAGATGCGAAGAACTGACTCATTGGGAAAGACCCTGATCCTGGGAAAGACTGAAGACAGGAGGAGAAGAGGACAGCATAGGATGAGATGGCTGGATGGCTTCACCAACTCAGTGGGCATGAGTTTGAGCCAGCTCTGGGAGTTGGTGATGAACAGGGAAGCCTGGTGTGCTGCAGTCCATGGGGTCGCAAAGAGTTGGACACAACTGAGTGACTGAACTGATAGACTGTACACCATACAAAGTAATTATAATGTTATTGACTATATTCCCATTCTGTACATTACATCCCTGTGCCTGTGACTTTATTTTATTTTATAACTGACATTTATTAATAAGATATTTTATATCTTATTCCCTTTCACCTATTTTTCCCATTCCTACCTGCCCCAAACCACCTTTCCCCTCTGGCAACCACTGGTTTGTTCCCTGTATTTGTGGTCTGTTTCTGTTTTATTTATTCATTACCTTTGATTTTTAGATTCGACATATAAATGAAGGCTATAGTGTTTGTCTTCCTCTCTCTGATTCTGCTTTTCTATATAATTCATTCCCCACCTAAATTGAAAGGCTCTTTCATATCAGGCATTCTAAACCAAAGGCTTGTAACTATTAGTTTACATCCATTTATCTTTTTTTAAATTGAAATGCATCCATTGATTTTTGATTCTGCCTCCAGGGGCTATAGGAAGCATTTCTTTTTTTTTTTTTTAATTTTTATTTATTTATTTATTTTTGTCATACATTGATATGAATCAGCCATATATTTACACGTATTCCCCATCCCGATCCCCCCTCCCACCTCCCTCTCCACCCGATTCCTCTGGGTCTTCCCAGTGCACCAGGCCCGAGCACTTGTCTCATGCATCCCACCTGGGCTGGTGATCTGTTTCACCATAGATAGTATACATGCTGTTCTTTTGAAATATCCCACCCTCACATTCTCCCACAGAGTTCAAAAGTCTGTTCTGTATTTCTGTGTCTCTTTTTCCATTTTGCATATACAGTTATCGTTACCATCTTTCTAAATTCCATATATATGTGTTAGTATGCTATAATGTTCTTTATCTTTCTGGCTTACTTCACTCTGTATATGGGGCTCCAGTTTCATCCATCTCATTAGGACTGGTTCAAATGAATTCTTTTTAATGGCTGAGTAATATTCCATGGTGTATATGTACCACAGCTTCCTTATCCATTCATCTGCTGATGGGCATCTAGGTTGCTTCCATGTCCTGGCTATTATAAACAGTGCTGCGATGAACATTGGGGTGCACGTGTCTCTTTCAGATCTGGCTTCCTCAGTGTGTATGCCCAGAAGTGGGATTGCTGGGTCATATGACAGTTCTATTTCCAGTTTTTTAAGAAATCTCCACACTGTTTTCCATAGTGGCTGTACTAGTTTGCATTCCCACCAACAGTGTAAGAGGGTTCCCTTTTCTCCACACCCTCTCCAGCATTTATTGCTTGTAGACTTTTGGATAGCAGCCATCCTGACTGGCGTGTAATGGTACCTCATTGTGGTTTTGATTTGCATTTCTCTGATAATGAGTGATGTTGAGCATCTTTTCATGTATTTGTTAGCCATCTGTATGTCTTCTTTGGAGAAATGTCTGTTTAGTTCTTTGGCCCATTTTTTGATTGGGTCATTTATTTTTCTGGAATTGAGCTGCAGGAGTTGCTTGTATATTTTTGAGGCTAATCCTTTGTCTGTTTCTTCATTTGCTATTATTTTCTCCCAATCTGAGGGCTGTCTTTTCACCTTGCTTATAGTTTCTTTTGTAGTGCAAAAGCTTTTAAGTTTCATTAGGTCCCATTTGTTTATTTTTGCTTTTATTTCCAATATTCTGGGAGGTGGGTCATAGAGGATCTTGCTGTGATTTATGTCGGAGAGTGTTTTGCCTATGTTCTCCTCTAGGAGTTTTATAGTTTCTGGTCTTACATTTAGATCTTCAATCCATTTTGAGTTTATTTTTGTGTATGGTGTTAGAAAGTGTTCTAGTTTCATTCTTTTACAAGTGGTTGACCAGTTTTCCCAGCACCACTTGTTAAAGAGGTTGTCTTTTTTCCATTGTATATCCTTGCCTAGGAAGCATTTCTGATTACATAGAATAAAGAAATCTTCCTTCATTCTGAAAAAATCAACAGATAAAAAAGACATGGAAATATAGGCATTTTCAGAGAGAAAAATACACAGGTAAGGAGTCCCTGAGTCTGGTCTGATAGGGAGGTCAGTCCCCCCCCCGCCCCCAATATACACATAGACACACCTGCAAAAAATGTCTGAAAATTTAAATAGAACAGAGTGGTTATGTATGCATAAATATCTTTGCACACAAATAGATTTCTCCATAGATGTGTACAAAAATTCAAATGACTAAACTTGGCTGAAGTTATAAATAGATGGAAAAATGGACAGTTCCAAGTAAATATAGAAGGAATAAAGGGAATGTGATTTTTCTAGAATGGAGAGGTATCAAAAACTACAGGGTGAAGGTCCAATTGATGAAAGAGTATTTCTCCATAAAGGACTGCCCTCAGATGCTGATGTGTGTGTGCATGAGTGTGCACAAGTACACACACATCCACACAGACACCTTTCAGTCAGGCGCCACGGATTTTGTTGGAATTTGTAGTAGAAAGCCTATTCATTTGAAACTTAATCCTGCTTATCAATTTTTCTAAGCCCTGTTTCATGTCCTTGTTTCTTAAACTGTAGATAAATGGGTTCAACATTGGTGTCAGTATAGTGTAGTTGACTGTTACTATTCGATCTTTGACAGTGTAGCTGGACAATGGCTGGAAACAGACACAGCAGATGCTCCCATAAAAGAGAGTCACCACGGTGAGATGGGAGCTGCAGGTGGAGAAGGCTTTGCGTTTTCCAGCAGCTGAGGGAATTTTGAGGATAGCAATGAGGATTTTCAGGTAAGAGATGATGATGCAGACAAATGGGGCCATCACAGAAACCAGTCCTTCCGTCATGGCGACAACTTCATTGACAGAGGTAGAAGAGCAGGCCAGCTTTAGAACAGGGTTGACATCACAAAAAAAGTGATGGATAACATTTGATGCACAAAAAGTGAGCCGATTCACCAGAAGGACATGCAGGAGGGAGTGAAGGTAGGAGAAAGCTGTGGAGAAGGCCAGTAGCAACATACAGCATCCATGGTTCATAACAGTGACATAGTGGAAGGGATTGCAGATAGCTACATAGCGGTCAATGGCCATGGCTGCCAGGAGGTAACTGTCCATGTTTCCAAAGACTAGGAAGAAATACATCTGCACCAGACATTCAGCATAGGAAATGGCCTTTGTCTCTGATAAAAAGTTCACTAACATCTTGGGGACTATAACTGTTGTGTAGCAAATATCAGCAAAGGACAAGATGCTCAGGAAGAAATACATCGGGTTTTGGAGCTGAGAATCAGAGCGGATAACCAAGATGATGAGCAGATTTCCCATCAAAGTGACCAGGTACATGATGAGAAAGAGGGCAAAGAGTGGTTTCTGGTCCTCAGGGTGAGAAGAGAGTCCCAAGAGGATGAATTCAGGGAGTCTTGTTAGGTTGGACATTCCCATGGACTTGAATGCACCTGCAGATAAACAATTAGGTCAACGGATGGTTCTTGTCATCTGGGGCATGCTTCTTTCCATCTTGTTCTTACACTGAGTAGTTATTAATAGAGTTTTTAATGTAATGATTTTTCCCCCTGAATATGGAAAATTGGGGTCAAAGTATGTTTTCACTTGTTTAAAAAAAATCTTTGAGATGGAGAGCTATAGAAAACAGATATGGGGTGGCATTGGTGAGAGAGAGACAAAGAGAGAGAGAGAAAGGGATTTGAGAACTTGGTTTCCTTTTCCTCTTCCCTACTCTGTGGCTCATAATCATAGGAACCACAGATGCAGTCTGTGAGTCAGGTTCAGGTCAGCTTCTGATTAAAGATTATCAGTAACTAATCCACATCTTGATAATCATAAGACAGTCATCTCATCTAGTTTGCAGTTAGTGAATCTTTTTGAATTAAGATGTTTCTTTCCACATCATATATAATGGAGCAAGGAAGTCATCTAAAGCACACCGAATTGAATGTAAACTGTTTTAGTGAAAAGAGAGATGGGGAAGGGAAAGTGAGAAAGAGGGAGTGAACTTGTTTGAGAAAATGAATTCCCTAATCTCCCTGTCTATCAGATCTAGTCCCTTAAATCTATTTCTCACTTCCACTGTATAGTCATAAGGGATTTGATTTATGCCAATATGCCAGCAAACTTGGAAAACTCAGCAGTGGCCACAGGACTGGAAAAGCTCAGTTTTCATTCCAGTCCCAAAGAAAGACAATCCCAAAGAATGCTCAAATTACTCACAATTGCACTCATCTCACATGCCAGTAAAGTAATGCTCAAAATTCTTCAAGCCAGGTTTCAGCAATACGTGAACAGTGAACTTCCACATGTTCAAGCTGGTTTTACAAAAGGCAGAGGAACCAGAGATCAAATTGCCAACATCCGCTGGATCATCAAAAAAGCAAGAGAGTTCCAGAAAAACATCTATTTCTGCTTTATTGACTATGCCAAAGCCTTCGACTGTGTGGATCACAACAAACTGTGGAAAATTCTGAATGAGATGGGAATACCAGACCACCTGACCTGCCTCTTGAGAAACCTACATGCAGGTCAGGAAGCAACAGTTAGAACTGGACATGGAATAACAGACTGGTTCCAAATAGGAAAAGAAGTACGTCAAGGCTGTATATAGTCACCCTGCTTATTTAACTTCTATGCAGAGTACATCATGAGAAACGCTGGGCTGGAGGAAGCTCAAGCTGGAATCTAGATTGCCAGGAGAAACATCAATAACCTCAGATATGCAGATGACACCACCCTTATGGCAGAAAGTGAAGAGGAACTAAAAAGCCTCTTGATGAAAGTGAAAGAGGAGAGTGAAAAAGTTAGCTTAAAGCTCGACATTCAGAAAACTAAGATCATGGCATCTGGTCCCATCACTTCATGGGAAATAGATGGGGAGACAGTGGAAGCAGTGTCAGACTTTATTTTTTTGGGCTCCAAAATCCTGGCAGATGGTGATTGCAGCCATGAAATTAAAAGACGCTTACTCCCTGGAAGGAAAGTTATGACCAACCTAGATAGCATGTTAAAAAGCAGACATTACTTTGCCAACAAAGGTTCATCTGGTCAAGGCTATGGTTTTTCCAGTGGCCATGTATGGATGTGAGAGTTGGACTGTGAAGAAAGCTGAGCGCTGAAGAATTGATGCTTTTGAACTGTGGTGTTGGAGAAGACTCTTGAAAGTCCCTTGGACTGCAAGGAGATCCAACCAGTCCATTCTAAAGGAGATAAGTCCTGGGTGTTCATTGGAAGGACTGATGCTGAAGCTGAAACTCCAATCCTTTGACCACCTCATGTGAAGAGTTGACTCATTGGAAAAGACCCTAATGCTGGGAGGGACTGGGAGCAGTAGGAGAAGGGGACGACAGAGGATGAAATGGCTGGATGGCATCACTGACTCGATGGGCATGAGTTTGAGTAAACTCTGGGAGTTGGTGATGGACAGGGAGGTCTGGCATGCTGTGATTCATGGGGTCACGGAGAGTCAGACATGACTGAGTGACCGAACTGAACTGAACTGGACCTCCCTGTTATTGGCTGATAATTCATGTCCTGAGGCCAGAGGAATGTGACTCACAGACAGATGGGTAAAGGAAGATTCAACTTTGGAGTATAGACATAAAAACTCAACATTTGCATGAATATATTTAGTCTCTAGTGATGACTAATTACTTATTTAGTATCCAGTGATGACTAATTATCTCTCTGAAATCAGAGATTCACACCTTCTTGCCAGGCATTCTCAAAGTTGATTTCTTACCTGGGAAGAACTTTGAAGTCTTGCCTCATCTATTTATTCCACTCTTCCCTTACTTATGCTCCATGGAATGACTTGTCAAAAAGAAGACAGAACTGTGCCAAGAGCCAGCATACAGAAAAGGTACCTGATTGACTGCAGACCATTTCCTAATGTTTCTTCAATCTGATGCTCCCTTCCCTGGATTCCCTTCACAACCTGCAGATACTTATAGCTCCTGCTTCCCTCCTGGGAGCATCACCTAATATTGTGTCACTAAGTCCCTGGTGTTTGGTGGAGGAGAGAGTAAGGAAACAAACATCCATTAACTTTGTGCAGGATCATCTCCATGGATCCAGAAGAATTACATGTTCTGCCTCCCAGGATGGCCCCAAATCCCTTTCTTCAAACTTGTGGGTCTAGTGTAACCTCCGTTTAGCTTTACGTAGGTGTCCAAGAGGGACAATAATTTTCCATCCCTGGCTCTTCAACCCCTCAGGGCTTACCTGGGCGGTGTCCCATGTAGCACCAAGGATGGAGTACCAGGCAGGGACATCTGGGCTCAGGATCCCCCTTGAGCCTATAAAGTCTCCATTTGGCCTCCCTGAATGCTTCCATTTTAACAAAGGACAACTACTGTCTCTCCATCTCTCTCAAATTTAGATACAGCTATTAGTTCAGTAGCCATGGCTTTATGTCACTATCCTCTAACAAAAGGGAGGGTCATAGCCTTTGAACCTAACCTTAGATCACCCTTCCCTGGTGACCACAAGTCTGCTCAGATATTTGATAACCATTCCTTGCTGCCACCACTATGGAAAGCCATCAGTTTCAGATCTTTGATTCTTCTCAACTCATGAAAGTACACAGAATCCCTACCTCAGGGTCTCAACATGCCCCATCAAATACATGTTCCTCATTTCCTGTCACTTAGTGATTCCTGCCCACTTCTTACAATTCAACCACCTCACTGTCTTGCATTTCTCCCTTCACCTGCATCTCCAGGCTCAAATGCAGCCTCCTATAGGGAGCATTCCTTGGTGACCTGATTAGAATGATATATCTGTCTTCTCTGATCCCTCAGTACATGAATTTCCATTAAACACAAATCATGTTTATTGTTACATAATCTTTCACTTAAAGGAAGGCAACTAACATTTATATACTTAGGAATTTTAAGTCTCTCTGACACAAACCACACAACAGCCTCATAACATGTGCACTTATTTTCTTCATTGTACAGTGACTTAAAAACAATAATGTAGCTGACAAAATATAACTTGAATCAAGGGCTCTTTGAAGCCAAACCATATAGTTGAACTGCTACTCTGAAAGGCCTCTCTCTTTTCTTAGACAAAATTAAAATTTTTAAGTTAAGAAACGGCCTTCTATTTACTTTGCTGTTGCCGCTAAGTTGCTTCAGTTGTGTCTGACTCTGTGAGACCCCATAGACAGCAGCCCACCAGGCTCTGCAGTCCCTGGGATTCTCCAGGCAAGAACACCAGAGTGGGTTGCTATTTCTTTCTCCAATGCATGAAAGTGAAAAGTGAAAGTGAAGTTGCTCAGTTGTGTCCAACTCTTTGCAACCCCATGGACTGCACCCTACCAGGCTCCTCAATATTGCCTAATTTTTTTCTTTGCCAGATTAAACATGAAAGCTTTTGGAGCCCTGAATCAAATCCAGGCCTTATTCCAGATGTGCATGTGTGTTCAGTTGCTCAGTCATGTCTGACTCTCTGCAACCCCATTGACTGTAGCCTGCCAGGCTCCTCTGTCCACAGGATTTTCCAACAGAAATACTGGAGTGGGTTGCCATTTCCTTCTCCGAGGGATCTTCCCAAATCAGGGATTGAACCCACGTCTCCTGCATTGCATGAGAATTCTTTTTACCACTGAGACACCTGGGAAGTCTCTTATTCCAGACACTATGTGCTATATATTGTTCATGATCCAGCTATTTTATTAGTAAAGCCATATTTTATTAATTTTAAGACACTTTTTTCACACTTTAACATCTCATATTGAGGTTCATTTAAGCTTATGGTGTGTCACAAATAACTGGGAGCATTTTTCTCAATGGTACATTAAAATAATGTATTTTATAATTGATGGTATTTTAGATTTAATTAAATATAATAATCTGGAGTTAAGGAGGTAAGAATAATGTTCAGTTCATCTACGAGCGCATCAGTCCATAAGTATTTGTTATGTGTTTACCATGAGCTATACACTCTGTTATCCACTGAGGATATACAGCTCCAAGTAAAAGAGACATAATTTTCCCTTGGATCTAACAGATTAGTATTCCATAGCACCTAGCACTCATCCTTTACTGCAGAGGTTCAAGTTCAAGTGAAAGTCACTCAGTCGTGTCCAACTCTTTGCGACCCCATGGACTATACTGTCCATGGAATTCTCCAGGCCAGAATTCTGGAGTGGGTACCCACTCCCTTCTCCAGGGGATCTTCCCAACCCAGGGATCAAACCTAGCTCTCCCACATTGCAGGCAGATTCTTCACCAGCTGAACCACTAGGAAAACCCTTGCTGCAGAGAGTGCTCAGTAAATATTTATGATATTAACCTAAGCATGGACTAAGCTAACTGCCTAAGCAATATTTTCCAATGTTAGAAGATGGTAACAAAAATTCCCTTAGTTCTTTGGTTCTACAGCTATTTAACATTTTTCTGATTCATTTCATTCCAATTCTAAAATGTCAATATTTATTTCTATAATACTGGACTATATTTTTTAAAAGTAAAATATTCATTTTTCTTATCCTATTTGTGTCAAAGTGGAGACCTAAATAAATAAAAGCCACTAGGTCATTGTAATTAGCACTCATTCTGCTAGTCACTGCTTCTCCTGAGAACTTTACTGTAATTAGATGGTGTAATTAGTAGGTTTCATTTCTAAAGAAAATATTTTACTGTTCTAGAGAAGAAGAAACAGACAGCTGTGGAGGAATTAGGTTTAACTATCATCAAAATGATATACTTTTATCTAATTACTACTGTTATTGAGTAGTTTTAAATACCAGAACATTGATATTAATTCAAACTAGGGTGTAATAAATATAAGATACAATCTCCAGGGTAGCATGAAGAAAATAGTTAAATATATATATATATATATATGTATATGTATATGGAAATAAGAGGAGAATCAAACTAAAAAAATAAATTAGATACTAAAGAAGAAAGTAATGGGGAGGAACTGGGGAACAAAAAAGACATAAGACATGTAGAAAACAAATAATAAATTGGCAGAAGTTAAGTCCTTCTTTAGCTACAATTACTTTAAATGTAAATGAATTAAACTATTTAATTAAAAAGGCAGTGATTGGCTGACTGGATTAAAACAAACAAATGTGATCTAAACATAAACTGTCTACAAGAGATTCACTTTAGATCCAGGGACACAAATAAAAGTGAAAGGGTAGAGAAAGATACTCAGTGAAAATATTAACCAAAATAGAGCTGATATGGCTTTGGTAATTATCAGACAAAATAGATTTTAAGTCAAAAAAATGTTACAAGGGGTAAAGAAGGACATTATTTGTTGGTAAAAGAGTCAGTACCTCAAGAAAATATAAATACTGGGACAATACTCATATATCAGAGTTCTAAAGGAAGAGTGGAAAAAAGCTGCACAAAAATTCTTAACAATTGCAATTTGACAAATCATAGTAAGACAGAGTAAATTATCAAAGGGAAAATGTGGAAACACACTAATCTAAGGCTCCTCTTTGAGAATAAAAAATAATATCAGAAAAATTTTTCTGTAAGGTGATAATTAGCTCTAATCAAAAGGAAATTATGAAACTTATCCTTTGAACTTAAAAGAGCATTTTTCAGATGTTGGTCTATAAAATGATTAAAAATAGAAAGAACTAGACAAAGGTCTTTTGCTAGCCAATTAATCATATTGAAATGAAGGTCTCAATGTCAGTTAGACTTAACTATGCTCATCATAAATGCAGGTCTACTCTGTTGCCTTTTCTTTCCAGTTAATATTAGAGGTAAGACTTTTCTACTCTTAAATTGCTTTTCATTCAGTCATCAAAAGTGAAAATTTGTTTTAGATAACTCTAAAAAGTCATCAAACATGACCAGGAGAGGAGATAATGACTGCTTATAAAGTACATTTTTGAAATTGAAGTGTAGTTGATTTACAATGCTGTGTGGGTTTCAGGAGTACATCAAAGTGATATATATATATATATATATATATATATACACATAATTATATATTCTTTTTCAGAATCTTTTCCATTATAGTTTATTGCAAAATATTGAGTACAGTTCCCTGTCCTACACAGTAGGTCCTTGTTGGTTATCTATTTTATACATAGTAGTGTGTGTGTGTTAATCTCAAATTCCTAATTTATCCCTCCCACACTTCCCCTTTGGAACCACATTTATTTTCTATGTATGTGAGTCTATTTCTGTTTTGTTTATAAGTTCATTTGTATTTTTTTTTAAGATTATGCATTTAAGCAATAGCATATGATATTTGTTGTTGTCTGGCTTACTTCACCTGGTATGATAATCTCTAGGTCTGTCCATACTGCTGCAAATGACATTATTTTTTTATGGCTGAGTAGTATTCCATTGAATATACATATGTATACTCCACATCTTCTTTATCCATTCATTTGTTGGTGGACACTTAGGTTGCTTCCATGTCTTGGCTACTATAAATAGTGCTTCAGTGAACACTGGGGTGCATGTATCTTTTTGAATTATGATTTTCTCCAGATATATGCCCAGGAGTAGGATTGCTAGGTCATATGGTAGCTCTATTTTTAGTTTTTTAAGGAACCTCCATATTGCTCTCCTTAGTGGCCATGCCAAATTACATTAACAGTGTAGGCGAGTTTGTTATACAATGCATTTTCTTTCATTGTTGACAGTATAACTAAATTGTAGATGAAGTCTTTGGTTTAAAAAATGTTTTTCTACTCTCCTGGGTCTTCCTTTCTCCCCAAATTATAAATGAGTGAAGCAACTTTTAATTTAGAGATAGAATCACAAGTCAGTGTACCCCTTTTGATGAAGTTAAGAAAGGCATTTGGAATTAAATGACTATGTTTCTAAACCTAAATATACCTTGGTGCTTTAATTAGGGTCCAGCAACTTGCATTTCCCCTCCTGTCATGGGAACAAACCCAGGCACCTGAGAGAGCATGATCTTGTTGGCATCGTATCTGTCTTTGAATTCCTGCTCCCTGTTCTATAAGCTGAGTGACTTGAGGCAAGGCACTTCTCTTCGAGCCCCAATATATTTAATCCATAGAACAGAATTAATAAAGTCGACCTCATTGGATTGTGAGCATTAAATGAGATCACGTGGTAAAAGTAAAGACTTGCTGATATAGACCCCCTTAATTTCTTCTTACAATGTTCATCCTACTTGTAATGACTTCTTCCATATCAGCTGGCCTGAAAGACCCATGAGGGAGGGGACATATTTCATTTTATTTATTACTGGATCAGCAGCATCTAAGACAGAGACTGGTATATAGTAGATGCCCAATGGTTTTTCTCAATGTGTACCTATTACGGCCTGACAATGATTGACATACACATAGCACCAGTGGGATAGGGTGAAGGTGGAAGAGAGGGATCACAATACATATGATTTTTTCAACTAAGTAGAGGAAAGTGATCCTCAGTGTCTGGAGGAAAAACAAGAACCTATGGATGATATTGATGTTGCTGCTGCTGATAATAAAAACGACAGTAAACAACACTGACTAGCAATTGCTGTGTTAAGTACCTGTGATGGATATTGTCGTGCACATCCCAGATCCCCCCTTAGGAAGGAAGGACTTATTTGCCCCAGTAATTGCAGGGCGGGGAGCTGCTGACAGACAGCCCTCTGCTGTTAGCTCCCTTTGGAGTACTGACAAATACTCGTGGTCATGGTCAGTAGTCACTCAGTCATATCTGACTCTGCGACCCCATGGACTGTAGCCCGCCAGGCCCCTCTGTTCATGGGATTCAGGCAAGAATACTGGAGTGGGTTGCTATTGCCTCCTCCAGGGGGTCTTCCGGACTCAGAGATTAAATCTGAGTCTCCTGTGGCTCCTGCATTGGCACGCAGATTCTTTACCATGAGCCCATAATTGACAAATAACATTGTGTAAATTTAAGACGTATAGTGTGATTATTTGATATATTTAGATATTGCAAAATGATTATCATAATAAGGTTAGTCAACACGTCTGTCACCTCACCTAGTTTTTGTGTGTGTATGATGAAAACCCTTAAGATTTATTGTCTTGGATCTGTGTTTGTGCAAATGAGACTTCTGCCTCACTTTTTTGCCTTTTAAATCCTTACAATAACCCTTTACAAAAATCCCCCATGGCAATGTTGAATTTTACCCAAGTCATGTGCTCCTGGAAGACAATTAAAGTTAGAAGAAACCCATCCATCCTTTTGTGTCATGGAAAATGGCTGAACTTTGACCCACCCTCAGCCAGAGTCAGAATACAACCCCTCCTTAGTGACTCCTCTGTAGCATCCGTTGACCTCAGTGAAAAACTTACCCTGATCAACTATCCAGTCTTAACACTTCTCTTTGCATGGTTCTTTCTAGCCTCATTCTCTTCTCTCTTTTAAAAAAGTCATTTTCTTTCTGACCTTTGAGAACCCTGCAGATCTCATGGTGGGGGTTCCTCCCGATTGAAATAGCAGCCTCCCTTCTATTGCCCTAGGTCTTTCCTCCCTCTTGCAATAATCCTTTCAAATAAAGTCTCTTCTTACTTAAGTCTGAAGATATTTGTTAATATAACACCTGTTCCTTAAAAGTATGCATGGTCCACAAACAACAAAGATTTACTGTATAGCACAGGGAACTATATTCAATATCTTATAATAACCTATAATGGAAAAGAATCTGACATATGTATATGTGTATTTATATATATATGTATATGTATGTATATAAACTGAATTACTTTGCTGTATACCTGAAACTAATACATTATAAATAAAACCTCAATTAAAATTACACTTCAGTTAAAAAAAGTGTGTGTTTCTCTATACCTTGTAAACTAAAACAACCCAAATAGCACAACGTTTTGCTCCAAATAACATTGTCTGTTATTTTGTTTCCTAGGGATTCCACAGATTTTTGGCCATCAGATTGTTGACTTATTAACTAGCACATACTCTTTGTTTCCAAGTCTGGTAGACTGGCAAATGGTGGACAAGAAACAGAAATTAGTTGAACAGACAAGTGAATTCACAAACCTCTGAATTTCCAAATAAATGTATGGACTAGCAGTATAGACTTTAATATTTTTGTATAGTAATGTAATATTAATGTATAGATGTTAATATTTTTCAGAACTTATAAATGAACAAAAGCATTTTCTCCTACCCAATTTGATTTTTCTGTAGCTTGGCTTAAATTTGTTGAGAAGGAAGAATCCCCAGTAGTTGAAAACACCTACTACTAGAGTAACTGGTACCTGATGTTTACTGCCTGGGAAATTGGTGCAGTTGAATTCAGCTCAAATGAAATGAATAAGGAAGGGCATAATATTTCTTTACTTGTGCCTGGTGGAAAGCAGGAAGAAGAACACTGAAATGATGGGTACTTGAGGATGTGGCCTGGAACTGGTTCATTAAGAGTCATCTGGTAGGCTGGTTGTTTTCTTTTTTTTTTAATATAATAATTTTAGAAAACAGGTCCTGAGACTTTGAGGTGGTGCAGAGGAAGGTGTCATTCTGATCTTTATAATCAGAGACAGAGATCTTGTTATTGAGGAGCCTTTGGACTAATGTGCTGAAGTCTCTCTCTTTCACGCACACACAAACACACTCAGATTTAAACGACTACATAAGAAAACTCAGCCTTATGAATAAGGACGTGTGTGTGTGCTAAGTTGCTTCAGTCAGGTCTGACTCTGTGACCCTATGGATTTCAGCCCGCCAGGCTCCTCTGTCTATGGGATTCTCTTGGCAAGAATACTGGAATGGGTTGCTGTACCTTCCTCCAGGGGATCTTCCTGACCCAGGGATCAAACACGTGTCTCTTATGTCTCCTGCATTGGCAGGTGGGTTCTTTACCACTAACATGACCTGGGAAGCCCCATGAATAATGATACTCAGGAGCTTGAAGTGATTAAACTCAAGTCCAGGAGGGACTTTGGCAAGGTTAGAGTTCAGTGAGGGGCTTCCCAGGTGGTGCAGTGAGTGGTAAAGACTCTTCCAGTCAATATAGGAGATGGGGGTTCAACCCCTGGGTTTAGAAGATCCCCTGGAGCAGGAAATGGCAACCTGATCCAGTATTCTTGGCTGGAAAATTCCATGGACAGAGGAGTCTGGCAGGCTACAGCCCATGAAGTCTCACAGAGTTGGACATGACAGAGTGACTGAGCACAGGTTTAAGTGAAAAAGATTCTCCTTCTGAAAGGAGAATGAAAGTTTGATTGAGATTTAGATCCAGGCACAGAGAACAAGATTTAGGTAGTCTTTGTCCCAGCCAGATAATATTAGAGACCACTGGGAAGGAGGCATCATATTCAGGAGTAGCTTCAACATACTAGCTTCAACACATGTGACGAGCATTCTTTTTATCAGGAATGAACCACCATTGAAAATACCATCCTTCAGAATCTAATCACAGACATATTAAAAACCTGTGGTCAGGAGCAAGAGATTTGTACAATTCTACTAAGACTTCAGCTCCTCTTATTGACCTTTCACTCTGTGCATGAGTTTCATCAAGCCCTGCTTCATGTCTTTGTTTCGTAGGCTATAGATAAATGGGTTTAGCATTGGAGTCAGTATGGTGTAGACAATTGTTGCTATTCTACCTTTGACTGTATAGTTGGACAGGGGCTTGAAATAGACATAGCTGATGCTTCCATAAAACAGGGTCACCACTGTGAGGTGAGAGCCACAGGTGGAAAATGCTTTGCATTTCCCAGCAGCTGAAGGGATCTTCAGAACAGTAATGAAGATTCTCAAATAAGAGATGATGATGCATGAAAAGGGGGTCATTATGATGGCTAATCCTTCTGTCATGACTGTGATTTCCTTGACAAAATGGGAGGAACAGGACAATTTTAGCACTGGTTGGTCATCACAGAAAAAGTGGTGAATGACATTGGAGGCACAGAAGATGAGTTGGTTGGTCAGGAGAA
Source organism: Cervus elaphus (assembly GCF_910594005.1). Lineage (NCBI taxonomy): Eukaryota > Metazoa > Chordata > Mammalia > Artiodactyla > Cervidae > Cervus > Cervus elaphus. The sequence goes on from NC_057825.1 coordinate 12,969,720, forward strand.
TATGCAAGAGAGAGTGGAGGTGTGGAATGCAGAAGGAGAGGACCAGGAGCAAGACACAGCGTCTGTGGTTCATGATGGTGATGTAGTGGAGGGGGTTGCAGATGGCCACATAGCGGTCAATGGCCATGGCTGCCAGCAGGTAACTGTCTGTATTTCCAAAAGCAATAAAGAAGTACATCTGAGTCAAACACTCACCATAAGAGATGATCTTTGTCTCTGATAAGAAGTTTGCTAGCATCTTGGGGATGATGACAGTCACATAGCAAATGTCAACAAATGAGAGGACACTCAGGAAAAAGTACATGGGTGTCTGGAGGTGAGTGTTTGAGCGGATGGTCAGGATGATGAGCAGGTTTCCTATCACTGTGATGAGGTAGATGGGGAGAAACATGGCAAAGAGTGGCTTCTGATCTTCAGGTCGAGAGGAGAGTCCCAGGAGGATGAATTCGGTAGGCTGTGTTATGTTAGTTCTTCCCATAGTCTTGGGTTCACCTAAAGAGAAGTCATCATTATGAAAGATTCTTCCAACATAGGATAAATTCTAAGAATTTCTCTATTTGTTCTTCTTATCAGCAATTAGAACAACTAAGAATATTACCATTACCTAGACTGTAGCTTCTTTCTATTAATGCTGAGAATTCACAAATCAATATATACTTTAACCTCCTTTCAATTTTCTACTGTCAAGCAAAAGTAATACAGAAATGGGAAAGAGAAGAGAGACAGGGAGAGGGAATGAGAATGGAAAAATTGTTTTCTGTTTGAGAATTTTCAGGAGCTAATTCATGGAAGGGTGATCAGTAGTATACTCTCCTGTTTAATTGCCAGCTGACAGAATGATGATTTTCTTTAGTTCAGATGTTTCTCTCTGCATCAATTATTCTGGATGCTGAAAATCATCTGAAAAGACATCAAAATAGGAGATCACCCAATAATTATTCCATGTTCTTCACTTTTTGGTGAAACCTTATTGGAGTGAAACAATAAGCAAAAAGACATAAAAGATAGGCAGACAGAGATCTCCATAGGATAGTAAAAAAACATTGCTTTTTAATGATAATATTAATCCCATCCTTAGTGCCCAATCCCTGGATCTAAAATGGTATGTTCTTGTTTGTGTTGGTGCAATTCTTTTCCAGTTTCCTGTCTTAGTTATAGGCCTCCCAGAAAATCTACATGGGAAAGGCACCTGATCTTAGACAGAATTTCAAGCCTCATGAATCTGAAAGGTGTCTTTCTTGCCTCCTCTGGGTCCCCCACATGCTAAGGGCACTGTAGGCACTCATAGACGTCACCCTCTCTCAAGGGAGCATCCTTTGAGACTTTCAAGAGTCCCTGAAGTTCAGATGGAGGAGACACTAGAGAACAAGGCAACAACTATTGAAGTTTTGGAGTTTCTTCCCCAAGGAGGCCTTGGAGTGTCAGTGCTTTCAATCTCTCCTGGAAATCGTCCTCTTGATTCAGCTCCTTCAGGCCAAAAAGAACACCCATGCGAGGTTGGCAGAGACCACAGTGAGTGGCTCTCCCAAACTTCCTGAGTATCATCCTTAGTATCATTCTGTACTGTTCACACCAAAAGACAATATATAAGGTGGGAGGGCATTTTTTCAGAGTCCACATGGCTTTAGACTAAAAAGACTTGAACATCTGATGCCATCAGCCATTTTCCCATCTCCCAGGCTTAGAAGAAGCCCCTGGTTGGGTAATGAACTTCAGAACATAAAAATTCATAAGGTGAAGATTTTAGATGTCAGAATTTACTCTTTACTCTTCCATTCCCAGGTCTACTTGTAAAATACTAATGTATGACCCTGGGTTTTCCAGTCAGGAAAACCACCCAGTGAGTATATTTTATGCTTTATGGAATCTTGAGTTCCATGTTCCATTTGGGGCATCTCACTTTGTGTGCACTGCAGAATTCCCAAGGTAGGACCCAAATTACACCTTCTCTCAGTACAACCATCACCCAAGAATATCCTGTTCTTCATGACTCATTGACCCCTTACCCATTTATACTATCATGCCTTTGTTTATTTACCTTCATCTACTACGCCTAACCTGGGAGGCTTAAAATCGGCCTCTTCCAGGACACTTTGCTTGGTGATCTACCGTTGGACTGGGCTTGTCTTCTGTCCTCTTTTAACACTTGGGACCTCCATTCTAAGTAATAACTCAGTCTCTTTGTCTGACAGCTTATTGTTGTTTAGTTGATAAATTGTATCCGACTCTTTTGCAACCCCATGGCCTTTAGCCTGCCAGACTATTCTGCCCATGGGATTTCCCAGGCAGGGATACTGGTGTGGGTTGCCATTTCCTTTTCCAGGGGATCTTCCTAACCCAGGGATCGAACCTGTGTCTCCTGCATTGGCAGGAGGATTCTTTACCACTGAGCCACCTGGGAAGTCCCTGACAGCTTATACATTAATTTAAAAAGTCACAAATTAGGGAATTCCCTGGTGGCCCGGTGGGTATGACTTGGTGCTTTCAATGCTGTGGCCCAGGTTCAATCACTGGTCAGGCGAACTAAGATCCCACAAGTCTCATGGCACAGCTGAAAAAAAGAGAAATGTCACAAATTAATAACTTAGCGAGTACTTTCTCTGTGCTATCCACTCCCCTAACTGAAGCAAATGCAGTATCTCATTTAATTATTACATCATTTTTATAAGGTAGGTGGCCTTATTTTCTTTACTTTAAAGATGAGGAGTCTGAACTCAGAGAGGTGAAGTATATTGCCCAATGTAACACAACTAGGAAGTGACTGAATCAATTTTTAAAATTTCTCATGAATTTATTTCACTCATACTTGACACCATCTGCTTTTTCATGATGCTAGCAAAAACAGTTTGCTGAAAAACAATTCTCAAATAAATCATATTGCAAGAAATATGAGCTATTGTTTATTAAGATTTAAAGAGCACATTATAAGTTTAAGCTATATCCCACTAGACTGAATATTCCTTGAGATCAGAAATTATGCCTGTTTATTGCTTCAATTAATAAATTCATAAATATTTCTTGAAGGTTGACCATATGTCAGGAATTATACTAGGTGCTAGAGATACATTGGAATATAAAACAGAGGCAGTTTCTACCAACTTTTGTATCACCCAATTCCTTTGTCCAAGATAGCAGTTCCTCAATAAGCAATCACAATATTTCCTCATTTTTTTGTGTGTGGTAATTTGAAATAAAATATGGAAAAGTACAAATGGGAAAATAATCCATGCTCCCATCACCCAAAAGGACTGACTACAGTAAAATTTTGTCCTATTTTCTTTCAGTCTTTCAAAAAATTCATTTGTTCACAAATTTTTATAGATATTTATAAAGTGCTTATTATGGGAGCTGTTTCATTTGCTTTCTAAGAACTGACTCATTTTTATCCTGTTAATAACCCTATTAGGCACATATTATCTTTTACATTAAAAAATTTAAAGCAATTTATTGAGGTATGAGTATTTATCTATTTATTGGCTGCACTGAATCTTCATTGCTGCATGCAGGCTTTCTCCAGTTGCGGTGAATGGGGACTTCTCTTTGTTGGGACCAGCCCAACAATGAATCGACATGAGGGAACAGTGCCGCAGAAGTGAAAAGAAAAAGAAGACTCAGAAATAAAGTGGGGATCAGGGGGCTGTTGCCATTTGCAGGCAAAAGCCCAGATCCTAATCCTTGCATGCCTTTTATTGTTAATATCTACTTCCTTATCTGTGCTCTAGAGATATCTGTTCTTTATAATCTCAGATAGGGGATAAAGATATACAATGCACAGGCCTCAATGTCAAACCTTCAGGCCTTTAATGACTCTGTTTAGCCCCTCGGCTAGTGACGCGACGCCCTTTCTCAGCAACTCTCTCAAGGCTCTGGTTATGGAAACAGTCACGAATGGTTTTCCATCAGTCACGTTAGTACTTCAACATCTTGTTTTCAAGATGTCTTTCCACCAACTTTTTACTGCTCCCAGCCCTTCCCCTGGGGGTGATGAGAAAGTCATTCTTATTTTTCAAAGAAGCCCTGTTAGTTATAGTACAGGCCTGTGCATAGCATATTCCCTACACTCTTCCTTGCAGTGCACAGGCTTCTCATTGTGGTGGCTTCCCTTGTTGACAGAGCACAGGCTGTCGATGAAGCACAGGCTTCAGTAGTTGGGGCACAAGGGCTTAGCTCCTCAGTGTGTAGAATCTTTCTGGATCAAGGATCAAACTTATTTTCCCTGCATTGGTAGGCAGATTGTTATCACAGTACTGCCAGGGACATCCGAGGTATGATTAACATATAAAAGCTTTACACATTTAGTGTATGCAGTTTGATGACTTTGGGGTTAAGTATACACCTGTGAAGCCATCAACACCAAGGCCATAAACATGTTCATTACTTCCCAAAGTTTCCTCCCACACCATCTATGATGATGATGGTGATGGTGATGATGGGGATGAACACTTAACATAAGATCCACCTACCTCCTTAGAAAATTTTAAGCATACAATAGAGTACTGTTAGCTATAGGCACTATGCTATACAGTGGATATCCAGAACATTTATCCTTTGACCTTTACCTATCAGCATCTCCCTTTTTTCAACCCCTGGAACCTCTATTCTACTCTCTGCTTCTCTGAGTTTGGCTGTTTTAGAGTCTACCTACCTAAGTGAGATCATGCAAATGTTTTTTTCTGTGTCTGGCTAGTTATGCTCAACATAATGTCCTCCTGCATTCATGTGGTCACAAATGACAAGATGTTAAGGCTGAATAATATTCCACTATATGTATATACTGCATTTTACTTATCTATTCATCTGTCAATGGACATTTCAGTTGTTTCCATATCTTAGTTATTATAAATAATGCTGCATGGAACATGGGCATGCAGCAGGTATCTCTTTGAGATCTTGATTTCAATTCCTTTAGATAAACCAAGAAGGGGATTGCTATATCACATGGTGGTTCTAATTTTTTGAGGAATTTCCATACAGGTTTTCATAATAGTGCTTGTACCTAGCTGCTTAGCATTGTCAGACTCTTTTTTTTTTTTTAATTAAAAGGTTTTTTTTCTTTCTTGTTTATTTTTAAAAATTTATTTATTATTATTTTTTAATTGAAGGATAATTGCTTTGCAGAATTTTGTTGTTTCTGTCAAATATTATGACCCTTTGGACTGTAATCTGCCAGGCTCCTCAATCCATGGGGTTCTTCAGATGAGAATACTAGAGTGGGTTGCCATGCCCACTCTTCCTGACCCAGGAGTTGAACCTGAGACTCCTATGTGTCTTGCACTGCAGGCAGATTCTTTACCCACTTACATTTCTTCCAACAGTGTACAAGGGTTTCCTTTTTTTTTTCTTCTTCTTTTTTTAAAGTGATAACCATTCTAAGAGGTGTGTGATGATAACTTATCATGGTTTTGATTTTCACTTCCCTAATAGTGATGCTGGTCATCTTTTCATGTACCTCTTGGACATTTGTATGTCTTCTTTGGAGAAAAAGTCTATTCAGTTGTGCTTTGCCCAATTTTTAATTGAGTTACTTATTTTTCTGCAAAGTTGTATGAGTTCCTTATATATTTTGGATATTAACCCCTCATCAGATGTATGGTTTGCAAATATTTTTCATGTTATGTAGCTTGCCTTTTCATTTTGTTGATGGTTTTTCTTTGCTGTGTAAAAACCTTTTAGTTTTGAGACAGTCCTGCTTAATTATTTTTGCTTTTGTTGTCTACACATTTGATGTCATACTAAAAAAAAATATTATTAAGACCAATGTCAAGGAATTTTCTCTGTGTTTTCTTCTAGAAGTTTTACAGTTCCAGGATTTACAGTTAAGTTTTTATGCCATTCTGAGTTGATTTTTGTATATAAGATTAGGGTACAAACTCATTCTTTTGTATGTGGCTCTTCATGAGGAGTCCAAAGTGAAGAATTCATTCAATTCCAGCTCTGCCCAGAACTGTAAGGAACGTTTTCATTCATTCATTCAGTAAATATTTTCTGAAGGTCTGCTATGTACCAGGGACTTTAGTAAGTTCTAGAAATACAGAAGTAAATAAAATAAAGCACAGGTACTCACAGAGTTTGAATTTTAGTGAGGAAAGACAGATATTAAACAAATAAAAATATAATACACCCCAAAGTCACATGGGGCATTGTAAAAAAAAGTACAAGTGAACATAGTGTGACAGGGGAGGTAGTCTTTCAGAAAGCAGAATCAGGGAAGAGCTCTCTGAAAGAGGAATATTTGAGCAGAGATCCGAATGAAGTGAAAGAGCAGAGTCTCTCAAGCTCATACAATCAGAACATCTGTTTTAAAGGAAGAACACAAATAACTACAACAAATATATGCACAATTTTATTGTTTTACGTAGGTATATTTTTGTGATGTTACTTAATATGTATAAATTTAAAACAAGCTTTACTCTTAATTCTTATATTGCTTATAAACTCCAGCTCTCCAAACAACAGAAAATAAACATTTTTACAAATTAAATGTCATGTAAACTATACTAACAATTTAAACTGAAAATAAAGTAATTGATGAATAATGTTACATTGATGAGATGAATTACCTTTATTGGTATTATACAATTCTAATCCAGTTCTTTACTTAATCTTTTTTCATATTGGAATTTCAACCATGCTAATGAAGATCAGGTCTATTTACATAAAGAGATAGTAAAAATGCCATTAATAAAATGAAGAATTTAGTTTTTGGTGCAGAAAAATTAAAACATTATACTAAATCAAAACTCTGCTAGTTAACAATTCATAAATGCCAATTTTAATGAGTTGTTTCTAGACAGCTTCATATATCTGTTTTGTTTCCTTGAAGATTTTATTAGCATGGGCTTCTCAGGTGGCAAAGAATCTGCCTGCCAATGCAGGAGGAATGCAAGAGATGGGGGTTCAACCCCTGGGTTGGTAAGGTCCCTTGGAGTAGGAAATGGCAACCCACTCCAGTGTTCTTGCCTGGAAGATTCCATGAATAGAGTAACTTGGTGGTCTATAGTCTATGGGGCCAAAAAGACTCAGACTGATCACACTTGGATTAGCACTGGGATCTGGAAAAGACCTTGATGCTGGGAAAGATTGTAGGCAGGAGGAGAAGGGGTGACAAAGGATGAGGTGATTGGATGGCATCGTTGACTCAATGGGCATGAGTCTGAGCAAACTCACGGAGATAGTGAAGGACAGGGAAGCCTGGCATGCTGCAATTCCATGAGGTCACAAAGAGTCAGACACAACTTCAGAACTGATCAACAGCATGTTGAAATATGCAGTAGAGTGTACCCAGATAGGTTAATAAATCTAGCCACTAATATAACAGTAATATCTATTAACATTTTTGAGTGCTCTATACCAGAGTCATGAGAATATGACAAATATTTATTATTCATATCTCAACATCCTACAACTTCTGTATGACCTTTGCCAATGGTTATGATGATGTCTTGGAGGAAGACATGATGTTATTTACAACATAAAAAAGCATGCAATGTGACCACCTGGCCATCACCATGAACTTTTAGGAAGGAAGTCTGTGTCAGTGTCCAAATCTGCATGAAAGATATCTTTTTTTTTTTTTTTCATTTAATTTATTAGTTGGAGGCTAATTACTTTACAATATTGTAGTGGGTTTTGCCATACATTGACATGAACCAGCCATGGATTTACATGTATTCCCCATCCCGATCCCCCCTCCCACCTCCCTTTCTACCCAATCCCTCTGGGTCTTCCCAGTGCACCAGGCCCGAGCACTTGTCTCATGCATCCAACCTGGGCTGGTGATCTGTTTCACCCTAGATAATATACATGTTTCGATGCTGATCTCTTGAAACATCCCACCCTCGCCTTCTCCCACAGAGTCCAAAAGTCTGTTCTGCACATCTGTGTCTCTTTTTCTGTTTTGCATATAGGGTTGTCGTTGCCATCTTTCTAAATTCCATATATATGTGTTAGTATACTGTATTGGTCTTTATCTATGAAAGATATCTCATGGAAGAAAAATCTGGGCATGATGATCTGGTCTGAAATCAGTCACACATAAAAAGCCTAAGTGGCTAAGTAGCTATTTAAAACTTTAAAAAATATATGTATTAAAAATATGTATGAATAAAAATTAAAATAGTGGTGAAGACTAAAGAGTGATAACCAAGTTTTTCTCTTGTCCTGGAACCATCCAGAGGCAGGTGACCAAATAGCAATTTCTAGGGTAAGCATCCAGAAAATAGACAGTCTGTGCACTACAATCAGTCACATCTACTCAACCATGTATCTAAAACTGCATACAGTTCTGTTCCTTAAGTTTTTGCAATTCACAATATATATATTGAACATTGTTGTATGTCAGTAAATGGAAAACTTAAACTTTACACTGGAGCATCACTCCATGAAGAGATTCTGTGTTCACTGTTGTATCCTAGCACCTAGAACACTGCTTGAACATAGTAAGAACGTACCATTATTTCTTGGATGAATGAATATAGGTTCACTCATTTTAACAGCTTCTTTTTTTTTCCATAGCATTCAACTGTATGTGTATATAATAAGAAACAAGTAGATAGACATTTAGCTATTATTGTTTGGCTTCCACAAGTACAATTGTAGGCTAAAATTTTAGATGGCATTTCCGGTCAAAGGGTGTACTTTATATATATTGACAAATTTCATTTCAAAGACCTTGTGTCAATTTTTCATCATAAACAATGTATGTATTCATTAATTTCCCTACCTCAGTATAGTTCAAAATACTATTAAGCTATCACATACTTTGATGTTTTCCTATACAATAATCTAAAGAGTCAGACATGACTTAGCAATAAAACAACAACGATGATGGATATCACTGGGTTCAATGTAGGAAATGTCAGGGGAAACATTATATTCAGTTAATATTTTCCCATCATTCATGAAGCACCTTTACTAATATTTCTCAGTTGATCACAAACACCAAGAACTTGCAATCAGGCAACAGTGAATCTGCAGAATTGCCTAAGACTTAGCATAAAACCCATGTCATTGTGACTTTATCCTACCTATCAGTTTCCCCAAGCCCTGTTTCAAATCTTTGTTTCTCAGACTGTAGATGAAAGAGTTCAACATGGAAGTTAACATAGTGTAGATAACTGTTGCTATCCGATCCTTGACAGTGTAGCTGTTCAGCGGTTGGAGATAGACATAGCTGATGCTCCCATAAAACAGGCTCACCACGGTGAGGTGGGAGCCACAGGTAGAGAAGGCCTTATACTTCCCAGCAGTTGAAGGGATCTTCAGAACAGTGGTGAGAATCCTCAGATAAGAGATAATGACGCACATAAAGGGGGCCATCACCACAGACAGTCCTTCTGTCTTGATCACTATCTCATTGACATATGTAGATGAGCAGGACAACTTCAGCATTGCCTTGAGTTCACAGAAGAAATGATGGATAATGTTGGAAGCACAGAAGGTGAGTTGATTCAGCAAGTGGACATGGAGGAGTGAGTGAAGAAATGGGATGGTGAGGGAGATTATCAGTAGAAGGACACAACATTTATAGCTCATGATGGTGATGTAATGAAAGGGTTTGCATATGGCCACATAGCGGTCAATGGCCATGGCCCCTAGGACGTAACTATCTACATTACCAAAGGAGAGGCAGAAGTATGTCTGGGTCATGCACTCACTATAGAGGATGGTCTTTGCCTCTGATAAGAAGTTTATCAGCATTTTTGGAATAATAACTGTTGTGTAGCAAATATCAACAAAGGACAGGCTTTTCAGAAAGAAGTACATGGGGGTCTGTAAGTGAATATCTGAATAGATGGCCAGGATAATGATAAGGTTTCCCATCAGAGTGACCAGGTAGATAGTAACAAAGAGGACAAATAGAGGCTTCTGGTCCTCAGGCCTAGAGGAGAGCCCCAGTAGGATAAATTCAGAAGGACTTGATATGTTGTCCCATCTCATGGTTTTGATTTTGCTAAAGAGAAGTAAAATACAAATTAATAGACTCTCCTGTCATCTGAAGCATGCATTTTCCTAGTACATTTAAGCTTTATTCTCACTGAGATACGGTAAGTACAATATTTACCTGTGATGTTTCTTTCCTCCAATAATGTGGAGAATTGAGGGTGAGATATATTTTTCTACCTCCTTTTTAGTTTCTCAGCTACTTAGGGATGTTGGGAAAATAGGTTATAAGAGGGGTAGTAAGACCAGAGAGAAATGGACAGAGATAGAGAATTCCTTTTTTAACATCTGCATTCTTCATTAATCATATTTTTTAGAGCAGTTTTAGGTTTATAACAAAATTGAGAGGGAGATACAGAGATTTCTCATATATTCTCTACTCCAACACATGCATCGCCTTGTGTGTTATCAACATCACTCACTAGAGTGAAACATTTTTTAACAAGGATGAATCTACATGGACATACCTTTATCACTCAAAGCCCATAGTTTACCTTAGAGTTCACTCTTTTTTTAAAAAATTATTTTTTAATGGAAGGATAATTGCTTTTCAGAATTTTGTTGGTTTCTGCCAAACATGGTTCATTGTAGTAGGGCTTGGACAGAGTTTGGGGCACAGAAAAAATCTTTGTTTAGAAATTTTAGTGGATAAATTTGTCTGGGTAATTACTTGTCCATTTTTGAATCATCTGTACTTTGTATTTGTGTGATTCCCCCATCACTCATCCTGGACTTTGGATGCTGTATTCTGATATTATCATACAAGCTTTTCATTCCCGTTACTGTTGTAACTATATCCTTCTTGCCTCAGTGAGTTATTATTTGAGAAGAGAAGATGGAAACAAAGACAGATCCAGCATGACATGGATGGATAACTTCTTTATTTTATATTTTTTACTGTATGCTAGGCTTCCACCTTGTGGATTCTAACATTGTTGTCTGTATATGTGCAAATGTATTTATTTTTAAGTGTGAATTTGTCCCCATAACTATATCAACCGTAGACGCAGATGCCCAGGACTTACCTGAAACACTTCTTGAATCTGAGTGATTCCTTTCTGGTAACTGCAGGGCTCTTCCCGTCTGATGAACTATAGTGACATGCTCTGTGCCTTTGTCCTGTGCCCTGTCCTCAAGTCCCTGGAGTTCAATTTGGAAAACAAGTAAAAGGCAGTCAATTTTCTCAATTACATTTGAGAAAGTAAGGTATTCCTCTAAGGAACCAAGCAAATATTTCATGCCTTCTTCTCCAAGTAGCCCTGTCTATTCCCATGTTTCTGAAAATCCTTGGCATGCCTGTACTTTTCTGGAAAAGGAAACAATCAACAACATGCAAGGCAATTTATGGAATGAGAGAAAGCATTTTCAGCCATATCTAATAAGGAATTAATATCCAAAAAATATAAGAAACTCACAGAACCTAGTAGTAGAACTCCCAAATAACCCAGTTTTTAAATTGGCAAGAGATTTGAATAGATATTTCTCCAAAGTAGACATCCAAATAGACAATAAGTAGAAGTGCACCACTTCACTAGTCATCAGTGAAATGCAGGTAACAAGCACAATGAAATATCACCTCACATTTATTAGAATGGCTACTATCCAAAAGACCAAATGACAGCAAGTATTGGTGAGGATGTGGAGAGAAAGGAACACTAGAACACTTCTGGTAGGAATGTAAATTGATATAGTCTTTATGAAAAACAGTATGGAAGTCCCTTAAAAAATTTTAAATAGAACTATCATTCCAAGCATCTTTTCTGACCACAATGCAGTAAGATTAGATGTCAATTACAGGAGAAAAACTTAAAAATCCCAACATATGGAGGCTGAACAACACACTGCTGAATAACCAACAAATCACAGAAGAAATAAAAAAAGAAATCAAAATATGCATAGAAACGAATGAAAATGAAACACAACAACCCAAAACCTATGGAACACTGTAAAAGCAGTAGTAAGGGGAAGGTTCATAGCAATACAGGCTTACCTCAAGAAATAAGAAAAAATTCAAATAAATAACCTAATTCTACACCTAAAGCAACTTGAAAAGGAAGAAATTACGAACCCCAGGGTTAGTAGAAGGAAAAAAATCTTAAAATTAGGGCAGAAATAAATGCAAAAGAAACTAAAGAGACCATAGCAAAAATCAACAAAACCAGAAACTGGTTCTTTGAGAAGATAAATAAAGTTGACAAACCATTAGCCAGACTCATCAAGAAACAAAGAGAGAAAAATCAAGTCAACAAAATTAGAAATGAAAATGGAGAGATCACAACAGACAACACAGAAATACAAAAGATCATAATAGACTATTATCAGCAACTATATGCAAATAAAATGGACAACTTGAAAGAAATGGACAAATTCTTAGAAAAGTACAACTTTGCAAAACTGAACCAGGAAGAAATAGAAAATCTTAACAGACCCATCACAAGCACAGAAATTGAAACTGTAATCAGAAATCTTCCAACAAACAAAAGCCCAGGACCAGACGGCTTCACAGCTGAATTCTACCAAAAATGTAGAGAAGAACTAACACCTATTCTACTCAAACTCTTCCAGAAAATTGCAGAGGAAGGTAGACTTCCGAACTCATTCTATGAGGCCACCATCACCCTAATTCCAAAACCTGACAAAGTTGGCACAAAAAAAGAAAACTGCAGGCCAATATCACTGGTGAACATAGATGCAAAAATCCTTAACAAAATTCTAGCAAACAGAATCCAACAACATATTAAAAAGATCATACATCATGACCAAGTGGGCTTTATCCCAGGGGTGCAAGGATTCTTCAATATCCGCAAATCAATCAATGTAATACACAACATTAACAAATTGAAAGATAAAAAGCATATGATTATCTCAATAGATTCAGAGAAAGCCTTTGACAACATTCAACATCCATTTATGATTAAAACCCTCCAGAAAGCAGGAATAGAAAGAACATACCTCAACATAATAAAAGCTATATATGACAAACCCTCAGCAAATATTATCCTCAATGGTGAAAAATTGAAAGCATTTCTGTTAACGTCAGGAGCAAGACAAGGGTGCCCACTCTCACCACTACTATTCAACCTAGTTTGGGAAGTGTTGGACACAGCAATCAGAGCAGAAAAAGAAATAAAAGGAATCCAGCTTGGAAAAAAGAAGTAAAACTCTCACTGTTTGCAGATGACATAATCCTCTACATGGAAAACCCTAAAGACTCTACCAGAAAATTACTAGAGCTAATCAATGAATACAGTAATGTTGCAGGATATAAAATTAACACACAGAAATCCCTTGCATTCCTATATGCTAACAATGAGAAAACAGAAAGAGAAATTAAGGAAACAATACTATTCACCATTGCAACAAAAAGAATAAATACTTAGGAGTATATCTACCTAAAGAAATGAAAGACCTATATATAAAAAACTATAAAACACTGATGAAAGAAATCAAAGAGGACACAAATAGATGAAGAAATAAACTGTGTTCATGGGTCAGAAGAATGAATATAGTGAAAATGAGTATACCACCCAAAGCAATCTATAGATTCAATGCAATCCCTATCAAGCTACCAACGGTATTTTTCACAGAACTAGAACAAATAATTTCACAATTCGTATGGAAATACAAAAAATCTTGAGTAGCCAAAGCAATCTTAAGAAAGAATGGAACTGACTGATTGGCTGCCTGACTTCAGTCTCTACTACAAAGTCACAGTCATCAAGACAGTATGGTACTGGCACAAAGACAGAAATATAGATCAATGGAACAGAATAGAAAGCCCAGAGATAAACCCACACATATGGACACCTTATCTTTGACAAAGGAGGCAAGAATATACAATGGAGAAAAGACAATCTCTTTCACAAGTGGTGCTGGGAAAACTGGTCAACCACTTGTAAAAGAATGAAACTAGAACACTTTCTAACACCATACACAAAAATAAGCTCAAAATGGATTAAAGATCTAAATGTAAGACCAGAAAGTATTAAACTCCTAGAGGAAAACATAGGCAAAACACTCTCCGACATAAACCACAGCAGGATTCTCTATGACCTACCTCCCAGAATATTGGAAATAAAAGCAAAAATAAACAAATGGGGCCTAATTAAAATTAAAAGCTTCTGCACAACAAAGGAAACTATAAGCAAGGTGAAAAGACAGCCTTCAGAATGGGAGAAAATAATAGCAAATGAAGCAATGGACAAAGAATTAATCTCAAAAATATACAAGCAACTCCTGCAGCTCAATTCCAGAAAAATAAAAGAGCCAATCAAAAAGTGGGCCAAAGAACTAAACAGACATTTCTCCAAAGAAGACATATAGATGGCTAACAAACACATGAAAAGATGCTCAACATCATCAGAGAAATGCAAATCAATACCACAGTGAGGTACCATTTCACGCCAGTCAGAATGGCTGCTATCCAAAAGTCTACAAGCAAAAAATGCTGGAGAGGGTGTGGAGAAAAGGGAACCCTCTTACACTGTTGGTGGGAATGCAAACTAGTATAGCCACTATGGAGAACAGTGTGGAGATTCCTTAAAAAACTGGAAATAGAACTGCCATATGACCCAGCAATTCTACTGCTGGGCATACACACTGAGGAAACCAGAATTGAAAGAGACACATGTACCCCAGTGTTCATTGTGGCACTGTTTATCATAGCCAGGACATGGAAGCAACCTAGATGCCCATCAGCAGACGAATGGATAAGAAAACTGTGGTACATATACACAATGAAATATTACTCAGCCATTAAAAAATACATTTGAATCAGTTCTAATGAGGTGGATGAAACTGGAGCCCATTATACAGAGTGAAGTAAGCCAGAAAGAAAAACACCAGTACAGTATACTAACGCATATATATGGAATTTAGAAAGAAGGTAACAATAACCCTGTATGCGAGACAGCAAAAGAGACACAGATGTATTGAACAATCTTTTGGACTCTGTAGGAGAAGGCAAGGGCTGGATGATATGGGAGAATGGCACTGAAACATGTAAAACATCATATGTGAAAAGAATCCCCAGTCCAGGTTTGATGCAAGATACAGGGTGCTCGGGGCTGGTGCACTGGGATGACCCAGAGGGATGGAATGGGGAGGGATGTGGGAGGGGGGTCCAGGATGGGGAATACATGGTACACTCATGGCGGATTCATGTCAATGTATGGCAAACCCACTACAATATTGTAAAGTAATTAGCCTCCAACTAATAAAAATAAATAACCACCACCCCAGGTTGGATGCATGAGAGAAGTGCTCAGGACTGGTGCACTGGGAAGACCCAGAGGGATGGGATGGGGCGGAAGGTGGGATCAGGATGGGGAACACATGTAAATCCATGGCTGATTCATGTCAATGTATGGCAAAAACCACTACAATATTGTAAAGTAATTAGCCTCCAACTAATAAAAAATGAAAAAAAATAAAAAAAACATAAAAAACAAATCAATGTATGGCAAAACCGACACAATATTGTAAAGTAAAATAAATAAATTAATTAAAAAAAGAATAGATAAACATGTATGTATAACTGAATCACTGCTGTACACCTGAAACTGACACAACATTGTTAATCAATGATACCCAATATAAAATAAAAATTAAAATAAAAAAAGAACTATCATAAGATTGAACAATCTTGTTTCTGAGTATATGGCCAAAGGAAAAGAAATAAAAATCTCTGAGATGACTCATCACAAATGAACATTCTCATGTTCATATCAGATTTATTTACGATAGCCAAAATGTGAAAACAAACTAAATGTCCATTGATGGATGAGTAGAAAAAGAAAATGTGGTATCTATCTAGCTATCTTACACTTATGTATGTAAGTTAAAGTTGAAAGTGAAAATGTTAGTTGCTCAGTCATATTAGACTCTTTGTGACCCCATGGACTGTTCCCCACCAGGCTCCTCTGTGCTTGAGACTTCCCAGTCAAGAATACTGGAGTGGGTTGCCATTTCCTTCTCCAGGGAAAATTCCTGACCCAGGAATCAAACCTGGGTCTCCCACATTGCCAGCAGATTCTTTACAGTCTGAGCCCTTGGAAGCCCAATTTACAGTTAGATGTCCTTTCCTGTTTTCCCATTGTACTTTATATATACAAAGAGCTGAAAAAGTTTCTTTAGTGTTTTCAAAACAATTGGCCTAGGAGATAAATGTGAATAGCAGTGGAGGACTTGGAAAGATGGAGAGATTTTATGGAAGATGAGAGGGAGTGGTACCTTCTCTGAGAATGTATTAGGGATATAGTTATAAGATATAATAGGGGATTTGATGGAATTTCAGAACAAAAACATTGTCCAAACCCCAAGAAATTGACCCTGCATGGTTAGAGCAGAGAGAAAAGGAATATTCTTGAACTAGCAGAACACTGAGTTCCCACGTGGAAGACAATGATTTATTTAGTGGAGAAATTATATTCAGACTGAGCTAGTATTAGCATATTGTCTCCAAATTGTGGGGGCAGGAATGAACCTCTTCCTTTTTATAGTTTCATTCATCCATATGTAGAATAATGCTAATGAAACTTCCCTCATTTGTAACTACTTCTCTTTTATTTACATGACACTTGACATTATGTTTAATCTTTCATCCTCGCTAGAATGGAGGATCTATTAGGGGTACAATGAATTATTTTTCACTGGTATATCCTTAATGCTTATCAGAATGCCTTACACATAAGTGAAACTGAAAGTCACTCAGTTGTGTCTGACTCTTTGTGACCCCATAGGTTATACAGTCCATGGAATTCTCCAGGCCAGAATACTGGAGTGGTAGCTATTCCCTTTTCCAGGGGATCTTCCCAACCCGGGGATCAAACCCAGGTCTCCTGCATTGTAGGCAGATTCTTTACCAGCTGAGCCACCAGGGAAGCCCATCCCTACACATAATAGGTTATCAATTTAAAAAAATACAAGAATGAACAATAAGGTCCTACTGTATAGTGCAGGAAAGTATATTCAATATCCTGTGATAAACCATAATGGAAAAGAATATGAAAAATATATATGTACAACTGAGTCAATTTGCTGTACAGCAGAAATTAACACAACATTGTAAATTGACTATACTTCAATAAAATTGAAAACAAAATGTCTGGATGAGTGAATCATTAGTCCATAGTCAAAGTTAGTAGGTTTTCAGATAAATGGAATTGCTTTTTCACTAATTTCCAAGAGTATCTTGAGCATGAGTGGGTTGAATAATGTCCTTATGACAAAGTCTTTATATTTAACAAGAATTGATTCCTTTAAAAATTAGTAAGAGAAAGATTGGGAAGTTGGAGAAATATGTTCTTACAACTTCACTTAGCACAGTCATAGGAAAGAGCTAAAGTTGGTGGTTAAGAACATAGGTCTGGTTTCAGACATACTAAGAACTAATCATTGTTAAAATTTAACAAAGACTTTTATTTATATAGCAAAGAGTAAAGAAATAATTAATAGTAAGTTTATTAGTAAACTTACTAGCATATTATTTTAACTCTACAATAATAGAGCAACAAATTAAATTCAAGCCAAGTGTTGTAGACACATTTCAAATAAGAACACTAATTAAAAGACATATGATGCTGTTTAAATGAAATCAAATAAAAATGGTGACACTAATAGTAGAGATTTTAAATTCAGGTCCAGTTCTGAATCTCTGTTAAATTAAGACTGTGGAGAACCTCAATTATCTACTTTTGAAGTATTTCAACAGGAAAAAGAATTCTTGGGTACTGTTTCCTGTGATTAAGGCCTTGTTTTAACACTTTATATATTCTCATTGATTACTAATTAATGACTTCATGAGGTATGAACTGTTATTATCCTCATTTACTGATGAGAAAACTGAAGTCCATATATAGGTTAGAACATTTGCCCAAGATCACATAGTTGGTAAGGGATAGAGGTGGGGTTACAACTTCCCAGTCTATTAGCCTAAAAACTAAGCTACCTTTCATAGTACTAACCCAAAGTGCTATTGTGAGTACAAAATGAACAAAATATATAATAGTTTAGCATGGTGTCTGTCACATAATCAATACTCAACATATTAACCAGTATTTTGTTATCATTCTGGTGGCTTATTCACTAAGTCATATCCAACTTTTTGTGACCCCATAGACTACAGCACGACAGGCTCCTCTGTCCTCCAGTATCTCCCGGAGTTCTCTGAGATTCATGCCCATTGAGTTGGTGATACTATCTAACCGTCTCATTCTCTGCCACTCCCTTTTCCTTTTGCCTTCAGTCTTTACCAGGATCTTTTCCAATGAGTCAGCTCTTCGCATCAAGTGGCCAAAGTATTGGAGCTTCAGCTTCAATGTTATTATTATCCTCTCACAGAGCCTTTTCTGTCCTTGAGAGATATGTTCCTTTTTCACCTTGCTCAACTTACAACATGTCATCAACCAACTCTTCTCCAGCACCCATCCTTCACAAACGTGATGATCAGTCTCCTCTAGCTGGCCTGAGTCCTGAGTTTCTTTCTGGCTGTTTTGACCACAGGAATGCTGGACTCAAAATGAGTCCCAGTTTGCGGAAATTACAGCCTAGTGTAATGGACACTGAGTGTAACTTTTGCTTGGAGCAAGTTTTTGACTTCTGCATGGTGATCACAAGCTATATTGCATATTCTACAACTTGAGGAAAGAAGAGATGTAAATTAGCCCCTGATATCCTTCCAGTCCCCAGGGATTTAAGCAATATATATTAATATACTGACAGTCACTTTTGGATCACTTTTTGGTAAATCATCTAAAACAGTAGTCATCAAACTTATGCAATATACAAATTCCTTTCAAATGAAAAAATTCCCTTGGAATCCCTGGGTTAACATGTTTTGTTGTATCAGTATCATGTGAATGAACAGAAAACTATAAGCCTTAATAAATATACTAATACGCAGTTTTAACTTTAAAACTTTAATACAGATACAAACTAAATTTAAGCCAAGTATTGTAGATACATTTAAAATAAAAAGACTAATTAAAAGACATATAATGTGTTGTTTAAGTGAAGCTAAATCAATAATGGTGGCATTATCAGTGGGGTCTTAAATTCAAGTACAGTTCTGAAGTTAAATCTTTCTGGTTTTTAATTTTTCCAATACTGTAAATGCATATAGAGATTTTTATATGACAAAATGATATTAATAATTTCAAATCTTTATTTACTAGTTTCAGATAAAACCAGGTGTTTAATTAAACTTTCTAGTAATCAATCATATAAAATCAATTTTAATGAAGATCAATCGACAACTTTTAGTGGAAGGTAGGTATGGGTTGCCCTATTACATAAATCCACATTAAATAGTATCCAATCTAGTTATTTCTGAAATCACAGAAAATAGCATCTGAATTTATCTTTATTTATGGAAGACACTGAAAAACACTTTCAATTTCAACGTAGAATTTGCTAGTTGACTCTCAAGTGAAATAAATAAATAAATATTAGAAATGGTAACAAAAATTAACTCACAACAAATCAAAATTCTTATAATTAATTCCATTTTTCTTTAAATTGGAATGTATAAACTAGGAAATACCTTTTTAACTAATAAGTTCAGAAGAGTAAAAGTTGTGAATTAATTTCTGTCACTCTAAATTGCTTTCTTAATGCTAAATCATAGTTTGAATAACTTAAAAAAAGTTGACATTAAGGACCTATTTTATAAAATGTGTATCAATTCCAAAAGTTTAGTCTTTAAACTTAAATTGTTCAACAGCCATATTATTAAAGATGTTGGGCAATTATTTCACGCTTATGTTGGGACAAGCCATTTTAATGATATGTAGAATTACTTAACAACATCAAGATTGGGTGACCTCATTTTTATCTTATTTTGTTGTAATTGCCATTGGAAATAAATATATGGATACAAGCTATGGATTTCATTAGTAAGGCTTCTAAAAAGAGGCTTCCAGAGTCCAGACATTGCTTGCTGCCAGAGATCAAAGCCTGGTCCTGAGTCCCTGACTCTGATGATTTAATCAAGTGAGCATTGTGTCTGTTCTGTCTCACTTACATGAAAAGGATTAAAGCACCATAAAAGTGTGTGACTGTGTATTTTATTATTATAAAAGCTTCAATAACACACTGATCCCTCTTTCTTATGGATTATGGATGTTCAAGTAACTTAGTAATGAGATTGGAGAATGAGTTAACTAATTCTTTGTGAAGGCAGAGGAAGTAATGGGGAAAAAAATTCCTTAATCCCATCAATATTTACTCTTGGTAAATACTTTGTTGGAGAATGACAGGCAAGATAGGGCATTTTTTGTGGGGGAGGCTGTAGGGAACCAGGGTGAATGAGAGAAGGATTGTCACTGGCTGGTCATTTAGCCAGCCACTCTTTCTTGAGTACTTGTTTTGTGCCAGATACCATGCTAGACACTGGATACAGAGGTGAATTAACCACAGCCCCATCCCTCCAGGAGCACAAAGTCTAATGGAGTAGTTGAGGTTTTCAAAGTGCATCCTACCAGCCTGAAAAACCTGAACTCACTTTGGTTGTGTAACACCCACAGTGATTGTAGCAGGACTGGTGGTGCCAAAAACAAGAAAATTTATTATTTGAGCCTTTTACAACATGACAGTCTCTATAATCAGAACTTTTTATATAATATTCTAATCTTTAAAGCAATCACTTACTTAAAAATTAGGTGTTATTAGCACTTTCTACATAAATAGACTAGAGTCAGTGAAGTGAGGTGAAAGTTGCTCAGTCATGTCTGACTCTTTGCGACCCCATAGGCTGTAGTCCATGGAATTCTCCAGTCCAGAATACTGGAGTGGGTAGCCTTCCCCTTCTCCAGGGGATCTTCCCAACCCAGGGATCGAGCCCAGGTCTCCCTCATTGCAGGCAGATTCTTTACCAGCTGAGCTATCAGGGAAGCCCATTCTTTGGAGAAATGCCTATTCAAATCTCTTGCCAACTTAAAAATTGGATTATTTGGGGTTTTTACTACTAGGTTTTGTGAATTTCCTATGTTTTTTGGATTCTTTATCAGAAGGAAAGCCCAAGAATACTGGAGTGGGTAGCCTATCCCTTCTCCAGTGGATCTTCCTTACTCGGGAATCAAACTGAGAGCTCCTGCATTGCAGGCAGATTCTTTACCAACTGAGCTATCAGGGAAGCCTAGACTAGAGTTAAGAAGTGTTAAATAATTGCAAATGCACAAAATTTGTAAGTGGTATATCTCAGAAATATAGTTACTTCTATTTATCTCCAGAGCTATAATTTAGGCCCTTACATCATGCTTATTAAATCACAGGAAGAAAATACAGTGATGACTGAGTGAGTGATTTGGGTAATGAGACACAAGAGTCTGCCATTTGTGTTGCCTGAACATTGATGAAGTTGTCTCCCATCGCATCAGGATCAGTGGCATGAAGTTGTTGCCAGGGACTTGAAGTGCATTTAGCCTTCCCTTAAGAGTATGTCCATACTTTCTTGCTCTCTGCAATGGCAGGCAGTATACCTCACTTCCCCCAGGTGACTCTAGAGGAGAGGTCCCTAGGGCCCCACAATCTCTAAATCCCACCTCACCTCCCTAGTCCTGGCTTCCTGTCCCATGCACAGATCTGTTATTCAGCACCATGGCCAGATCCCTGATCTCTGGCAGAAGGCTGAAGCCACGAAGTCCAGGGTAAAAGTCCTTTCTTGCCAGGTGACTGTGTGAGCTGGAAAACTAGCCTTCATTCTATGCCCTGTTTTCTCCTGACCAATTCTTATCTTTCTATAATAATAACCTGTCTCTCACTCTGGACACATCCTGTTTAACATCATCCTTTCTCCTTTACGTTCTAGCAGCCATTCTCTTCTCACCTCACCATGACAATCTTGCTCACTAGCTCTCCTTTCTGTTCATTCCCACTTGATGTTCTATTTCTCACATCTGCCTACTCTTCTCTTTCATTTTCACCATTTCATGACCCCCCTCCATTCTGTTCTCCTATTCTTTTCACATTCCCACCCTTCTCGTAGTGGTATCCACATGCCTTCCTCCTTTCTCCCCCAAATCTTTATTTTTGCTCCTTATTTCTGTCCCAATCATTAAAAAGTTTTCCCTCCTTAATTATGTTTCTCTCTCTTCTCATTTCAAAAGTTCTTCCTCTTATTTCCTTATTTTTTTTCCATTTGCCCATTCACTCTCTACACTCTTTCCATCCTATGTTTTCATCCTCCCTTTCCCACTACTTTTCATTCTTACTTTGTTTTCCATTCCCATTAATTCTTTTCTCTATTGTGTCTTCATTTCTATGTCTCTGACACTCAGCATTCCTTCTGATTATCTCTTCATGGAAGCCACACAATTATTTTTAGAAATATGGAATGTCAAGAAACAAAAGTTTAGAAGAAACTCCAATTTGAGAATAAATTCTGCCTTTCAATAATTATTTTCTGACTTTTTGTCATATACATGAAGCTCATATACAACATGCACATATGTACCCACACAGGCACGCACATAGTTAGTTATATCACATTCAGTTTATTCATACAGAATGCCAGCTGCTCATTGAGTAAAATGGAGGACAGTTTTGGTATCAACTAGAAGAGGCTTCCCAGGTGGTACTAGCGGTAAAGAGCCCACCTGCCAGTGCAGGAGACATAAGAGACACAGGTTCGATCCCTGGATTCGGAAGATCTCCCAGAGGAGGGCATGGCAACCCACTCCAGAATTCTTGCCTGGGGAGCCTGACAGGCCACAGTCCATAGGGTCGCACAGAGTCAGCCATGACTGAAGTGACTCAGCACGCAGAAGAGTTTTTATGTTACACCCTGCTATGATTTTGCTAACTCTTGGGAATCTCTTCTTTCACTCAGCCCATCCCTGACCTCACCTAAGGCTGAGACCGGACATGCTCCAAGTAAGTACCACAAGCCCCTTTGCTTATGTTTGTCACTTATCACACTGTTTTTCATCCAGTATTGGTCTTACTTTCTTTCCATGCTGTGGTTTCTTCACGATAGAGTCTGTGTAGCTTGTCTAGCTTGTCTTAATGTCCCATCACAGAAAAGAAATATTTGTATAATAGACAAATTAATAAGTAAGTGGATGATAAGTAAATGATCTTCTGGATCATGTGATTACCTTCTTCCTTGATCTAGCCAAAATTATTTCCTGGGAATTATAGGAGAATTCAGGTATTCAGATGAATCTTTTAAAACCCAGCCCTTCTGTTCTCTCTCTTCTCAGACATTTCCAAAGATGCAAATTACAGTTGCCCATCATTATTTAAAGTAACAACTGTGCTTTGTGAGAAAAATAGTCTTGGCAATTGCTCTTATAAATTATTGAAAGTCTTCAATGTGGATGATTTGTAGTAATTAAACCTATGTTTTATTCCCTGTTCCATATACCACCTCCTTTTGTGCTTTTTTTTGGATGGTTCTTGTGTCTCATGTTCTCTTCCAATCCTCACTATTCTCTCTAGTTCCTTCATCTATATTCTTAGTCCTCCCTATATACTCTGCTTCATTATGAACCTTATTTTTTATCAGAACTATAGCATGGTTCATCTAGTTCTTTACTGTAGCAGTGAGGTCAGCTAGGTTTGGAGATATGGATTTATGAATAGTCAGTATTAAGTTGGTCAATAAGGCTCTAGGACTAGACATGGTTTTTCAGGTTTGCTCTTGGGGACCCTTTGTGGTGAAGCAAATGGGAAAAGAGAAAACAGTAGATAGCAAAGAACTAACCACTGAGAGAAGCAAGATGAAATTCATAGTTTTGCAGCAGTAAGGAGATTAGAAGAAAACAAATGTCAAGAATGTGGGGGGGGGTGGATAGTGGTTAATAATGCCATAAGTAGAGAAGGAAAATGAAGAGTTGAGAGAAGCAATAGCCAGGATGTCCAATTCTCTGTGTTAAAATTTCAGCTCTGCCATTGACTAGCTGTGTAGTATTAAAGCTAGTTTCCTTTAATTTCTCTGCCTCAGTTTCCTCATCTGTAAAGTGAGGAATAAAATAGTGTCTAATACAGTACAGATTTAATAAAATCACACATGTAGTGTGCATTGTGCTGTGTTTGGCATATAGCAAGGATTCCAAAAATGTTACTTATTATTACCACTATTACTACTAACACTAACATTGTTAAATATCATTGCATATGGTGAAGATTGTTCACTGATAACCTTGTCAGCAAAACTTTGAATAAATTATTTTGTAAGTAGACTATAATTATACTACATGTATGAAATGGAGCAAATAGTTGATAGAGCATAAGATATGAATTACAATTTTAAAACACTAATTGGCATTTTATTGTATTCTAACAACTTTGCATAGTTTCTATGTCCATTTTATGGTAAAGGAATCTGAGACTTGAACAAAACTTGGACAAGTCAAGACACTTGGTCATGTAAAAGAGTTAGTAACTTGGAGCACAGAAATATAAACTTACGTCAGCCTAGGCCCATACTCTGTATAGCAGAAACAGGTACACAACACAAATACACATCACAGTGAATGGTTAAATACATTGTGGTGCATCCACACAAAAAGCTGTTACATAGCAATGAAAGATAGCCAATAATGTCAGTGAATCTAAGTAATATAATATTGAGGCATAAAATCAGATAACCACAAATTACTTAAAGGTTTTTACCCTTTTATAAATTTCCAATCATTTAAAACTTAATAATATTCTTCTTGGAATACCTATAGCAGATATATAGCAAATATAAGCATATATTAACAAAAGAGAGAGGTAGGAGGAGAAGGGAGTGACAGAGGATGAGATGGTTGGATGGCACCCCTGACTCAATGGACATGAGTTTAAGCAAGCTCTGGGAGATGGTGAAGGATAGGGAAGCCTGGTGTGCTGCAGTCCACGGGATCACAATGAGTTGGGCATGACTGAGCGACTGAAAAACAACAACAGCAAAAAGCCTTGTTGGTTAGATGAGGAAAGAAGTGGCAAAATTTGAGCAGGCTGCTTTGGAGTTGAGATTCAGGAGGTTGGTTATCTTAGGCGAAGAGTGACAAGGAGAGGTGATGGATAATGTTCATAGAAGTAGGGATGAATTATCATCAATATTCTAGTTTCTGTGTTGAATAGTAAGTTAATGCTCGTTTAATCATACTCAAAGCCAAAGGAGCAAGCAAGAAGGTGACGCTCAGACCAATGAAGAGGCTGTAGCATCAACCAAGTGTTATGATTAACCCAGTTGTGAGTTCCTGATGCCAGAGGAACATAGGCAGTGATGATTCCTCTACTGTGTTTCTTACAATTTGGCTAAAGATTTCTCCCCGCTATTACAAATCCTGCTTAAAAATTTTCTTTGGCTCTAGATCTCTAGAATCAAACTCTAAACAAAGAGCTTCCATCAGAAAATCACTGTAGAACTTATGAGAATGAGAAGAGAAATAGGAATGGTAATTGGAAACATGGAATATACCTTAGATTGGGGAAAAACAATTTAGGGAAACTTTGTGGCTCATTGGCTTATTTTAGGACTGACAGTTACAGTGCACATGTATTGTGACATCTTTTATTTTCTGTAAGGTTTTGGAAAATTATTTTGAAGCTAACCCCAAGTATCCCAGGTCTAAGATGAATATTACCTAATTTTGGATTCTGCATGACATACTGTCTTGAATGTCCTGATGCTGAGTGTGTGATTTGACTATGGTGGATGTTATTTTGATTTAGAATGGTGTGCTTAGTCTTATGATGGAATGAACAAAGAAAATATAGGAAAACACTCTCATATCTCAGTTGCTATCCTTGCTTTTACTGTTAGTATTTTTAATTGGAAAAGTTTCACAATATAGAAAAGTATAGTAAGACAAAGGCAATGAAGTACATACACTTAATATCTAACTTTAACAAAGCTTAATATTTTCCCTTTTTGGTTTCAATTCTTATTTTGAAAATATAAACTGTTACAGATACAATTAAAACCCATACTACTTGCTTATGTTATCCTCTACCCTTACTTCTTCCCCAAAGAAGGCACCCACTATCCTAAATAAAGTAGTCATAATATATATTATATCTGTTTTACAAAAATAACAGTATTTTCACATCTCAAAAATTCATATCTGCCGTACTTTTCTAACAACCTGAACTGGCAGTTTTCAGTTAATACGTGTTGAAGACTTAAGCTTATTGATGCACAGGGTTCTGGTTTCAAGTGCTGTGTAACATAAATAGATCACAATTAAAATAAATATATGCAGAGTACATCATGAGAAACGCTGGACTGGAGGAAGCACAGGCTGGAATCAAGATTGCCAGGAGAACTATCAATAACCTCAGATATGCAGATGACACCATGCTTACGGCAGAACGTGAAGAAGAACTAAAGAGCCTCTTGATGAAGGTGAAGAAGGAGAGTGAAAAAGTTGTCTTAAAGCTCAACATTCAGAAAACTAAGATCATGGCATCCGGTCCCGTCACTTCATGGGAAATAGATGGGGAAACAGTGGAAACAGTGGCTGACTTTATTTTTCTGGGCTCCAAAATCACTGCAGATGATAATTGCAGCCATGAAATTAAAAGAAACTTGCTCCTTGGAAGGAAAGTTATGACCAACCTAGACAGCATATTGAAAAGCAGAGACATTACTTGGTCAACAAAGGTCTGTCTAGTCAAGTCTATGGTTTTTCCAGTGGTCATATATGGATGTGAGTTGGACAATAAAGAAAGCTGAGCGCTGAAGAATTGATGCTTTTGAACTGTCGTGCTGGAGAAGACTCTTGAGAGTCCCTTGGACTGCAAGGAGATCCAACCAGTCCATCCTAAAGGAAATCAGTCCTGAATATTCATTGGAAGGACTGATGCTGAAGCTGAAACTCCAATACTTTGGCCACCTGATGGGAAGAGCTAATTCATTTGAAAAGACCCTGATGCTGGGAAAGATTGAGGGCAGGAGGAGAAGGCGATGACAGAGGATAAGATGGATGGATGGCATCACCAACTCAATGGACATGGGTTTGGGTGAACTCTGGGAGTTGGTGATGGACAGGGAGGCCTGGCATGATGCAGTTCATGGGGTCGCAAAGAGTCGGACACAACTGAGTGACTGAACAGAACTGAAAATATATATACATATAGTACAGTATTTAGCTGAATAATCCATCATTCACTGAGAATGCCTTGTCAATTCTAAAAATTATGAGTTTGTTTTGGGGCCACTTTCTGTATTCCATAGGTCCACTTAGCCACATTTTATTTCACAAAGTGAGTCTCAAAATGCTTCTAAGAACTAATCTCATAGAGATTTAATTACTTGGTCACAATGCTATTATATTAAAAACTGAAAATGAAAAGATAGTTTAAGAAAACAAGTTTGGAAACTAAGATACATCTAAAAATATTATTTAAGGCCTTAATGAACATTTGGGGAGGGCCCAAGTGCAATTCCTGCCAGCGCATGGAGGACAATTTGAGAAGGCTCTATTTCCAGAATTTGTTGGAATGAGATTATGAGTTTTTCTTGGGATAACTGGATCCAAGGAGGGTGCATGAGCTGTGTCATTTTGAAAGGCTTCTAGTTTGGGTTAGACAATCTTAGAAGATTAAGTCTGGAGGAATACAGTCTGATGTCAGTCCTGAGGGAGGGTTCCAAGGGATGAGCAAGGGTTTAATTTAGTCTTTTCTGGGAAGAATGCAGCAGTCATTACCTGTGGGTACTCTCCAATGGGCTCATATGACGCTTCAAGAAGAAGATTTTATAGGTAGGTGATTACTGTAAGGGAAAAGAAGTCAAGGAGTGATTGGATATGGGGAGATGATGGAGAGAGTCCCCATGTTTTTGGTTTGGTCCATCAAATGGGTGAAAATGATGACACTGTTAACCAACCAAATCAAATAAAAGGGAAAAACGAGTTAGTTCATGACAACCTGAAGCAATTTTGCTACAATAACCAACTACTTGTAAAGATCAATTTCTTTATATGTTACCTATTAAATGATACCTTATGTTCCTTACAGGTTCATACAGAAGAAATCATGAAGATGGCCAGGTGATGCAGTGTGACTAGAACATGAGGAGCTAGAGACAGTGAGTATAGAAATTTTTTTGTGAAGTTTGTCACTGGAAGAAGGTAAATAGTAGTTGGAATGAAAAGACAATA
This sequence comes from Cervus elaphus, assembly GCF_910594005.1. Classification (NCBI taxonomy): domain Eukaryota; kingdom Metazoa; phylum Chordata; class Mammalia; order Artiodactyla; family Cervidae; genus Cervus; species Cervus elaphus. Next base: position 12,997,751 of record NC_057825.1, read on the forward strand.
TTGAATGAAGGGTTTTTATAGTACACGGGACTTCATCAGGGTATATGGATTACACTGAACTGTGGTGTTGGAGAATACTCTTGAGAGTCCCTTGGACTGCAAGGAGATCCAACCAGTCCATCCTAAAGGAGATCAGTCCTGGGTGTTCATTGGAAGGACTGATGCTGAAGCTGAAACTCCAGTACTTTGGCCACCTCATGCAAAGAATTGACTCATTGGAAAAGACCCTGATGCTGGGAAAGATTGAGGGCAGGATGAGAAGGGGATGACAGGATGAGATGGCTGGATGGCATCGCTGACTCGATGGGCATGAATTTGAGTAAACTGTGTGAGTTGGTGATGGACAGGGAGGCCTGGCGTGCTGTGATTCATGGGGTCGCAAAGAGTCGGACACGGCTGAGTTACTGAACTGAACTGAACTGAACTGAACTGAACTGATGGATTACATAGAAGAACCCATTAGAGTGGATGGAAAGGAAGAAGTAATGGAAAAAATGCTATAACAAATTCAGTCAAAGACTTGGAAAGGGCTGTAGTGCTCAGTTGAATTTAAGTCTTTAAAGAGCTTGAAGAATATACATAAATTAATTAGAATTGTTATGAGCTGTTATTTATGACCCATGATTTGCCTTTTGATTCAAATTCTTTCAGGAGGGCTCTGTGTCACTCATCATGGGCTGTGCCCCTAATGCTTCACATTCCCCAGTTTTCTTGCTTCTCGTGTTCTCAGGAGCTGAAGTCCCCCCCATTGTCCTCTTTGTCCTATTCCTGGCTATTTACCTGACCACGATGATGGGGAATGTGACTTTAGTGCTGCTCATCTCCCGGGACTCCAGGTTCCAATCACCTATGTACTATCTGCTCCGAGGTCTCTCGGTGATAGACATGGGGCTGTCCACAGCGATTCTGCCCCAGTTGCTGGCCCATCTGGTCACTCATGACCCAGCCATTCCTGCTGCCCGCTGCCTGGCTCAGTTCTTCTTCTTCTATGTGTTTGGCGTTACAGACACACTTGTTATTTCTGTCATGGCTCTGGATCGATACATGGCCATCTGTGACCCTCTGCACTATCATTCAATGATGAATCGCCAATGCTGTGCCCGCTTACTGGCCTTGTGTTGGGTGGTGTCTGTGGTGCACACCATGCTGCATGTGGGACTCCTCTTGCCTCTCTCCTGGCCTGCGGATGCTGAAGGCAATGTTCGCCTTCTCCACTTCTTTTGTGACCACCGACCACTTTTGCGAGCCTCTTGCTCTGACATCCATCCCAATGAGCTGGCCATATTCTTGGAGGGAGGCTTCCTCATGATGGGCCCTTGTGCCCTCATTGTACTCTCCTATGTCCACATTGGGGCCACCATCCTACGTTTGCCCTCAGCAGCCGGTCGCCGCCGTGCAGTCTCCACCTGCGGGTCCCATCTCACCATGGTTGGCTTTTTCTATGGCACCATCATCTGGGTCTACTTCCAGCCTCCTTCCCAGAACTCTCAGGACCAGGACATGGTGGCTTCTGTGATGTACACGTCCATTACACCTTTGGCCAACCCTTTTGTGTACAGCCTTCGCAACAAGGATGTCAAGAGTGCACTCCATAGGCTGCTTAGAGGAGGGAGGGTGGCCTCCTGATTAGCCTCATGCTTTTGAACTGTGGTGTTGGAGAAGGCTCTGGAGAGTCCCTTGGACTGCAAGAAGATCAAACCAGTCAATCCTAAAGGAAATCAACCCTGAATATTCATTGGAAGGACTGATGCTGAAGCTGAAGCTCCAATACTTTGGCCACCTGATATGAAGAGCGGACTCGTTAGAAAAGACTGATGCTGGGAAAGATTGAAGGCAGGAGGAGAAGGGGGTAACAGAGGATAAGATAGTTGGGTGACATCTCTGACTCAATGGACATGAGTTTGAGCAAGCTCTGGGAGATGGTAAAGGACAGGGAAGCCTGGCGTGCTGCAGTCTATGGGATTGAGAAGAGTTAGACACAACTGAGTGCCTGAGCAACAACAACAAAGAGCCATGTTGTTTAGATGAGGAAAGAAGTGGGCAGATTTGAGCAGGACTGCTTTTGGAGTTGAAAAGGGGGAATGGCCTGGGCAATTTATGGAACTCCAGTTTTAGTTCTTGTTGATCTGATGCTTTGACAGCTGTGAAAACTCCCACATTCATGCCACACATGTTCAGGGCTTCCTCATCAGCAAGCCTCTAGAATTTTCCCTCTGGCCGTTTATCTTCAGAGGATAGAAATGTGTCACTAAGCCTGGGTTATGTAATTCCAGTTGCAGAAATATGTGAATAATATTGTGAAATTCTGAGCTAAAGCAAAGACAGTGAAGTTAACTATAGTCACATTGAATTTCGTGAGCTGGTTTGCGGGGAGTGGATTGGTGTATGTGAGAAAGTTAGTGGAAGAGAAGTTTAGGTAAATAGAGATGTCAATTTCTTACCTTTATCATTAAGTGAGCAAATACATGCCCAGAAGTGAGTGTGAAACAGGGGCTGTGGTTCTGTTATTCCACAAGTGAGCCCCAGTTTCCATGGGCGTCTCATGGTATGAATGTCTTATTCTGATGCAATTGAATTCTGTTTTGTATATTAATATTTTCAGTTAATATTAATTTACACTTCTTAAAGTAAAATATACTAAGAAAATTCAAGCTAAATACTTTGCTGCATAATACAAGAAACAGTGAACTATTTCAACAATAGATAAAATAAATTGGTTGTAATTAGATTTTTGAGAACTAGACATTGACCTCTATTTTGTGATCTCTTAAATTTAAAGTGATAATCAAAACATTTTAAATTGATAAACAATTAACATATGGCATTGTATAAATTTAAGGTGTACAATCTGTTGATTTGTTACATTTATATACTGTAGTTTGATTACCAGTATAGTTCTATAAATCAGCTGAGAAGATAAATAGGTCTTTTCTAGACTCTCAATTATATTTTATTGGCCTATATGTCTATCATTTTGTATGTACCATAGTCTTTTTTAAATGTATTTTTCACAAAGTGTTTATTTAAATTTTTAGCTGCACCACATGGCTTGTATGGGATCTTAGTTCCTGGACCAGGGATCAAACCCAGACCCTTGGCAGTGAAAGTATGAAGTCCTAACCATTGGACTTCCATATTATTTTCATTGCTGTAGTTTCGAAATAAATTTTGAAATAGAAATGCATGAGTCCTCTGTCTTCGTTCTTTAGTGTTTTTCAAGACTGTTTTGGGTATCCATGGTTCCTTGCAAGTCCATATGAATATTAGATTTGCTTTTCTCCATTTCTACAGAATAGTCTGTTGAGATTTTGATCATTGATTTTATAAGCCAATTTGTGAAGACTTGAATAAAATTACATAATTCATTGGATGATGGGTCAAGTTGCAATGAAGGACAAGCACAGTAAGCCAGAAGACTTTGAATGCCAACAAAGGCATTTGGAACCAAAAAAAAAAAAAAAAAAAAAAAAAAAGAAAAGAAAGAAAGAGGATGGATCTCCAGGGGCAGTTCCTCCTTCGAAACTCCAAAAAAACTGGCAAATACTGACTTGGCCAAAAAGTTCATTTCGGTTTTTCAGTAAGATGTTACAAAAACCCAAATGACCTTTGTGGCCAACCCAATGCCATCAAAATCAAGCTTTTCAGAACTCTAGTAGGTGAAAAAGATCTTCACAACCCAGATAATCACAATGGTGTGATCACTCACCTAGAGTCAGACATCCTGGAATGTGAAGTTAAGTGGGCCTTAGGAAGCATCAGTACGAACAAAGCCCATGGAGGTGATGGAATTAAAATTGAACTCTTTCAAATCCTAAAAGATGATGCTGTGAAAGTGCTGCACTCAATATGCCAGCAAATTTGGAAAACTCAGCAGTGGCCACAGGACTGGAAAAGATCAGTTTTCATTCTAATCCCTAAGAAAGGCAAAGCTCAAGAATGCTCAAACTACCGAACAATTGCACTCATCTCACATGCTAAAAAAGTAATGCTCAAAATTTTCCAAGCCAGGCTTCAGCAATACGTGAACCATGAACTTCCAGATGTTCAAGCTGGATTTAGAAAAGGCAGAGGAACCAGAGATCAAATTGCCAACATCCACTGGGTCATTGAGAAAGAAAGAGAGTTCCAGAAAAACATCTATTTCTGCTTTATTGACTATGCCAAAACCTTTGACTGTGTGGATCACAATAAACTGTGGAAAATTCTGAAAGGGATGGGAATACCAGACCATCTGACCTGCCTCTTGAGAAGTCTATATGCAGGTCAAGAAGCAGCAGTTAGAACTGGACATGGAACAACAGACTGGTTCCAAATAGGAAAAGGAGTACGTCAAGGCTGTATATAGTCACCCTGCTTATTTAACTTATATGCAGAGTACGTCATGAGAAACGCTGGGCTGGATGAAGCTCAAGCTGGAATCAAGATTACTGGGAGAAATATCAATAACCTCAGATATGCAGATGACACCATCCTTATGGCAGAAAATGAAGAGGAACTAAAACCCTCTTGATGAAAGTGAAAGAGGAGAGTGAAAAAGTTGTCTTAAAACTCAACATTCAGAAAACAAAGATCATGGCATCCGGACCCATCACTTCATGGCAAATAGATGGGGAAACAGTGGCTGATTTTATTTTTTTGGGCTCCAAAACCACTGCAGATGGTGACTGCAGCCGTGAATTTAAAGACCCTTACTCCTTGGAAGGAAAGTTATGACCAACCTAGACAGCATATTAAAAAGCAGAGACATTACTTTGCCAACAAAGGTCCGTCTAGTCAAGGCTATGGTTTTTCCAGTAGCCATGTTTGGATATGAGAGTTGGACTATAAAGAAAGCTGAATGCTGCTGAAGTGATGCTTTTGAACTGTGTTGTTGGAGAAGACTCTTGAGAGTCCCTTGGACTGCAGGGCGATCCAACCAGTCCATCCTAAAGGAGATCAGTCCCAAGTGTTCATTGGAAGGACTGATGTTGAAGCTGAAACGCCAATACTTTGGCCACCTGATGGGAAGAGCTGACTCTTTTGAAGAGACCCTGATGTTGGGAAAGATTGAAGGCAGGAGAAGGGGACAACAGAGAATGATATGGTTGGATGGCATCAGACTCAATGGACATGAATTTGTAAGGGAGGCCTGGCGAGCTGCAGTCCATGGGGTCACAAAGAGTGGGACACGACTGAGTGACTTTCACTTTCATTTTCACCTATTCAGTCAGTCCAGTTCAGCTCAGTTCAGTCGCTCAGTCATGTCCCACTCTTTGTGACCCCATGGACTATACAGTACATGGAATTAGCGAGGCCAGAATACTGGAGTGGGTAGCGGTTCCCTTCTGCAGGGTGTTTTCTCAACCCAGGGACTGAATCCAGGTCTCCTGCATTGCAAGCAGATTCTTTACCAGCTGAGTTATCAGGGAAGCCCCTAATAGGTAAAGGTTTACATCAACAAAAACACATCACCAGGAGAAAAATCACTGAAACAGGATAGAGGATCTTTATGGAATTTTATAAATTTCCCAACCCAACCCATGGTTGGTCTTGGTCTCAACAGTCTGCATTCCCAAGAATCTCCCCAATATTCATATAATCTGAGACTTTTCATTATGGTGTTCTACATCATTCTGTTTATTTTGTACACACAGATGTTTTTAAATCAAGTGTTCTGAGGTTGAGAGTTCTGAAACAGAGGGCAAAATGACTAAATGAAATCCATCAAAAGGATGCAATCCGGTGAGGGCAGGAACTGAGAAAGTCATTGGCGAGCAGAATGGCACTATCATAACAATGAAGTTGTCCCACTGCTGTATCATAAAGCCTCGTGTCTTGCCATTAATTCAGCTGAGTTAAAATGTTGGAATTAATAACAAACACTCAATAATTATAGAAAGGCTAGGTTAGGAGAGATGGCTTCTTGAGATGCTGATATGGGAATCGAGTTCCCCTTAAGGTTTTTTCTTGTCTAATCGTTGCTGTGATGCAAGGCTGTGTGTCCCCTAAGGGGTAGACCTTCCCTACAGACACAGTTGTTTTTAGATGCTTTACGGTCTTAGCCTCAGGGAGATTTAGATATAAGGAAGAAGGAGGAACCACCTGTGCTACCATCCCAGTTGATAAAGGAAGATACAAGGGCTCAGCCCATTCTAAATAATATTTCATCTGAACAAAATTGGAGTCTCCTGGGGTTGGTAGAATCCCAGAATGAGTGCATGTAAGTGGTGCTGCCTCACTGGGATGAGCTGTTCTATAGAAAAGATTTTATGAAAAACGACAAAAAAGGGAATCCCTAGTTTTGTGAGAATGTGGAGAAGAAACACAGTTCCACCCAAACTGTCTAACTTGAGTGTACATTAGGTACAGAGAAAAGGTGAGATTAAGGTTACACTGTGCCCTAAGAGTAAACAGAAAGGGAATAGGAAATAAGTAAACACATAACCCTCTTGTAGAAAGCAATGTGATACTGGTACCCAAAACACCCAAGAATAGAGTGAGGTTCAAATGTCACAGTCAAAAAAAGCAATGGGCTGGAGGAATGGACAATGATGACACAGAAAGATATGTTTTTGAGTGAAAATATTAAGGCATAGATGAAGAATATAGTCATGTAATTGGAGAGGGTATGGACAGACATTTCAGCCCCCAGGTGCAAGAAATGTGGGACAGGGGACCTAATTTATTTTGTGAGAATGTTGAAGATTTATTCTTGGGACAGAGAAAAATCGATTCATATTTATACATCTCAGATTCAACCTTTGTGATTCATCAACACAGGGGAAAAGACTAGAGGTAGAATTTAGATCAAGAAGGCATTATATAAGACATACATGTAACATTCAGATATTGATAAAACAGGGAAGACTATATGTTCCTTGGTGCTTTCATTAAAGAAGAAAGACAAGAATAGCACAATTGGAGCTTGACACTCTAGCTCTCTCCTTTCTTCAGGACTCTGTTATGTTCCTAAAGTACAGGTGGAAATTGGGAAATCTGAGATGTTTTTCTGTCTCATTCCAGGAATTCTTCCCTTTGTTTTGTTTCTCTCCCAAATTTCAGTTTAGTTTGGTATTTTGAGTTGCTTAAATCTATATATGTGTATTTCTTCATCTCTCTCCTAAACGAACTACTCCTCTCTGTGTCTTCTAGAATCAGCATCCTAGATCTCTCCTAGTTGTCTTGAACAGGATCCACAGAGCTCAGACTCTGATGAGAATATGTTAAAATATTGGAAAATAGCCAAGATATACAGATAAGTGTTGAAAAAGTCAGCCAACAAGAATACCACCACTGCTTATGACTGTTTTTACATGTAATCGGTTTTCAAATACAGTTTTGCTTTGCTTGAGAGAAACTGGACTCTATATTATTACATTTTAATCCTCATGATGGATAAATTTATACTCTTTGACACTCTTTCCATCTCAAAGATGATTTTCTGTCACCCTTTCCCCATGAAGGGACTTATTCAATCTTTCTTCCTTCCCATCTTTTTTTTTGTTTTGTTTTTCTCTCACCTTCTTTTATACCTCCATGTCTCACACAGATGTCTGTGTGTGATCACTGGCTTGAATGTATAATAGAATCATAAGAACATATAGTTTGAGCCATATCACTGACATGGGAAAGGATATATGAAGAAATAAAGACAAAAGAACAGACACTGGAAAATGTAAGTTTTCTTTACCTTTTAAGCTCCTGTGAGCTTTTCTTTAAAGAAAGCACCAAGAGAGATGCCCTTAAAATGGTTTTGTTCTTTATCTTAATATTAGGAATATTATCTTTTGGTGTGTGGAACACTGGACTCAGTAAAGAATAAATGCAACCATAACACATGATTTGGCACTGTCATGATAAATATTGACACAGTTATACTAATGTTAATTTTGTCTACTGATTTTTAGCATTTACTTGGAAGACTTAACTATGACTACAATTCATGATTTGTATGTTTTCAATCTTGACAATATGCAAATCAAGATATAGCTTTCCAAAGTTTGGCAGGGGGAGTGGTGCAGAGGTGAGGAAGATAAGTGGAGTCTGAAGTTGATGCACTATAGATTGAAGCAAATCATTTAAAAGCAGAAAATTGACTAATTGAAGAGCTAAAATATCATCAAAAAATTGAGGAAAAGAAGGAAGAGTGGTAATAATGTAAATAAGATAAAACTTTATCTTTCAGGATAAAGAGCCAAAAGATAATCTTTAATTGATAAAAACTGGCACATAATATATAAGTAAGTATATAGAAGCAGAGAGGTGTGAATCACCAGAAGAGGTCAAACTAAACACAGAGGTATGTAAACGTAGGGTAAGAGACCTCTGCTTTTTAGTATATGTTCTCTTGCACTCTACTATTTTAAAATTATTTTACTCACATTCATGAGAAAATGCTGAAAATATATAAACATATCCTTACCCCCAAAACCTCAAAATGTTACCTCTTTGATGAACTGCATAATTTTATCTATAGGGAAAACCTGAGCTGAAAAATTACAAGAATCTCATCCACTAGCAAATTACATTATTCCTCGAAAATAAATCACTAATAAAATCAACAATTATATTTATCATTGTTAGTCTCATCCCAGGTAAATTCATTTGACTTAATGGAACAAGAGCTCTCTTATGAAAAAAAAGAAAAAAGTTGAGTTTCTGGACATGCAAAGCTAGGACCAGATCTTCACTTCAGTGCCCCAGCAAAGACGTAGAGACTCAGACATCTGGCCAGAGTCTGAGGATCTTTCCCTTCTACTTCCAACTTTGAGAAATGATGAAGTGTGATGGTTGAGGCTGGTAAAACTGCACAGTAAGTTCCCTGCATATGAACCTTCAAGCTGTGAACTTTCAAAGATGCAAATGTGCATTTGGTTCTAGCAAGGAACCGCGACTTGTGCTGTCAACATCAGGTGTGAGTGAAATTGCAGCTTGCCCTCCATCTCTTGTTGCTGATGATCCTTCAGTTCTTCATCTCCCACCTCGTCTGCCTCCTTAAGCCAGGACCTCTTCTTGCCTGATCAGTTGATGCCAGCCCTTGTACGCCAGCTGTTGTACTGTACTACCACATTTTTTAAGGCCCTGTATTGTAAGATTTAATATGTTTTCTTTATTTTTTGTGTTTTCTTGTTTTTTAATGTATTATCAACATATTGCAGTACAGTGTTATGTAGCCAACTGTGTTAGGTGGGTATCTAGGCTAACTTTGTTGACCTTATGAGTGTATTCTTGGAACAAAACTTGTTTGTATATAAGGGACTTATTGTACAGGGTTAAATCCAGGTTTTGTTGCTCAGACCACATAAGATCTTCACTGGCATATTCTTTTTGCTTTAGCTTTCTCACCTGTAGTAAAAGGTTGAAAGCAGTTTCTACCATGAGTGACTGTTGTGAGAATCAAATGACTGATATATAGAATGTACACAGCAAGCACAAAAGACATTATATGTTCAGTGATGACTTGTTATACAGTGAAGTTCAAAAAATCCAGGACTGTGTGTGAGTTATCCTGTTGTCACTAGTATTAATCAAAGTGAGAGATTGTAAGTGGTCAATACATGAACCTGAAATATACTAAAGAATGGGTAGGTGAGTGGATGAGTACAAAAATAATGGCCTGGGAAAGAAATTAAAGGGAAAAAAAATTTCATTTTGGAAAACTAGGGACACCTGTGCAAGAAAAGATGTTTCCTGCAAGCTATCTCTGAGTAAATTTCAGCCTTATTTCAACACTTGCTGTTCGCGGGTGATGCGGATTGAGTCTTATGGCCACGAGAAACAGGACAGAGGTAACAGAATTTGTTTTACTGGGCCTGTCCAGCTGGCCAGAGATGCAGCCAGTTATTTTTGGGATCGTCCTTCCCATGTACCTGGTGGCAGTAATGGGCAATGCTCTGCTAATGATTGCTGCCCTCTCAGACCCCAAGCTTCAGACCCCCATGTACTTCCTGCTCAGCCAGCTTTCCTTCATTGACATCTCTCTGACAACCATCACTGTCCCCCAGATGCTGGTGCACACACTGTCTGTGAACAGAACCATCTCCTTTAACTGTTGCATGCTCCAGCTCTTCTTTTTTATGGCTGTGGGCAGCATGGAAGGCCACTTGTTGGCGGCCATGGCCTATGACCGCTATGTGGCTATCTGTGACCCCTTAAGATACTCTGCCATCATCAGCCATCGCCTCTGCCTACGCATAACGTTGACCTCGTGGGTGGTCGTCAGCCTCAACAGCCTCCTTTACAGTGTGTTGGTCACCCGCTTAACTTTCTGTGGCAACCAGGTCACCCACTTCTTCTGTGACATCACACCCTTGCTGAAGCTCTCCTGCACCCGGCCAGTGGTCAGTGAGATGTTAATATTTACCGAGGGGGTAGCCGTGGTGGTGAGCCCCTTCTTCTTTATTTTAGGTTCCTATGTCCGCATTGGTGTGGCCATAGCCCACATGCACTCAGTTGCTGCCCTGCGTAAAGCCCTGTCCACCTGTAGCTCCCACATCCTGGTTGTGCTGCTCCTGTACGGCTCTGTGATCTGCGTGTACCTCCGACCGTCTTCCAGCTATGAGTTGGACCAGGAGCGTCAGGTGGCCATCTTTTACACAGTTGTTACCCCTATGCTAAACCCACTGATCTACAGCCTGAGAAACCAGGAGGTGAAGGGTGCCCTGCGAAGGCTTTTCAGGAAGCTCTCTCAAGCAACTTCCAACCTGGTTCCCGGGCAAACGGGGAATGGCAGCACAGCTCTTGAACCCTTTAGGTAGCATGGATGTTTTAACAATATTCATTCTTCCAATTCATGCACATGAGGTCGTTCCTTTGATTTGTGTCTGCTTTCTTTCATCAATGAATTTATGGTTTTACTGTACAGATTTTTCGGCTTCTTGGTTAAATTTATTCCTAAGTTTCCTAAGCTGGTTCTTTTTATTGTTATTACAAGTGGGATTGTTTTCTTGTTTTTCTTTTCAGATGGATTGCTGTTGTTGTAAAGATACACATCCCTCTGAGAGATAAAGGAGGTATTATCCATAATTACACTGAAACAATAGAATCAAGGAGTTCTTTTGTGCAAACATAGGATCTCCCAGAAATTATTTTCCTTAAAGAAGTTAGAATGAAAGAGAGTTCAAAAACCCAAGGGAAAATGCTAGGGCTTGGTCAAAGGTAGTATAGTGTAAGCAGTTAAGGGAATGGATTTTGGAGACAGAGTGGATTTGTATCCCAGCTCTATCCTTACTTGCTGTGTGATTCTTCTGTGCCTATGATAACCAGTGAGCTGCTCAGGTGCTTGTGATTCTCACTATGATTGTAAGGCACCCTCAGCAGCTCTTTGGGGAAATTTGGGGGGAGAAAGTGTTTATTACTCACAGGTCCTGGAAAGCACAAGCACATCTTGGGCCACCCAATGAGGTTGTTGATAGAGGCAAAGTGTGGGCCTGGAGTTCTGCTTTTTTGGGAATGAAGATACAAGATTCATCTTCAAGGTTCACTGTTTGTGGATGGATTTAAAACCCAAGAGTGGGAATTTCAATCATTATTATTATTACTTATTATTAATAGCATACACATGAAGAAATGATGGGAGAAAAGGACAAAGAATGGCTAGATAAGGGTTTGCATATCTGTATGTATCCAAAGACTTGATGAAATGAGAGAAAGTCCAGAAATTAATCTGCTTCATTCTTTTTATCAACTGCACAGCAATTCATAGTATGTGTGTTGAATTAGTTTGGATTTCTTTCAAAGTCCTGAATAAGAAACAATCCTAAACCTCAGCGGCTTATAACAACAGACTTTTATTTCCCAGTCAAAAGTCTGGAGGCTGAAAGGGCCAACCATGCTTTAGACCCCAGGTCAAGTTCAGGTCTGTTCAATTTATTTCTTATTCTGAGATCTAAGCTAAGCGACCCTAACTACACAGGGTGAGCTTTTCTTCTCATGATGAAGACCAGTGCTCAAGAGGGCAAGCCAAATCTTCTAAACCCATTCAAAGCTCTATATCTGAAGCAGCATTTGTTATCCCTATTCATAAACTGTGGGCTAAAACAAGTCCAAAGTCAAAGGGATGGAGATGTGTATTCTGTTCTCAGTGAAGCCATGGCAAGGATATGAAAGGAAGGAAGAACAGATAGATACTATCTAACTACTAAACATGATAGTGTTACTGTTAGTTGCTCAGTCGTGTCTGACTCTTTGCGACCCCATGGGTTGTAGCCCACCAGGTTCCTCTGTCCATGGAATTCTCCAGACAAGAATACTGGAGTGGGTAGCTATTCCCTTCTCCAGGGGTCTTCCCAACCCAGAGATTGAACCCAGGTCCCCTGCATTACAGGCAGATTCTTTACCATTTGGGTCATGAGGTAAGCCCCAATATTCATTGGAAGAACAGATACTGAAGCTGGAGCTCCATTACTTTGGACACCTGATGTGAAGAGCCAACTCATTGGAAAAGACCCTGATGCTGGGAAAGATTGAGAGCAGGAGGAGAAGCAGGTGACAGATGATGAGATGGTTGGATGGCATCACCGACCCAGTGGAAACGAATTTGAGCAAACTCCAGGAGATAGTGAAGGACAGGGAAGCCTGGTTTGCTATAGTCCATGGGGTCACAAAGAGTCGGACATGACTTACCGACTGAACAACACCAGACATGATGAACCAAACGTTCTATTAGTATGCATGATGATTGTTTCTAATTTTTCACTATCATAGACAATAATATACTGAACCTAAATTATATGTGTGTATTTACACATAAAATATATGTTTATTCATTACATATGCTCATTCTGTGTGGTAGACTCCTAGAAGAGGAAGATATCTAAATACAAAATTTTTGATGGAATTGCCCAATTCTATCCATTTCTTCAAAAATGTTCTTTAATTTACTCTCTTGCCCATTTCTTCACCTTAAGAAAATTCTTCCCATGGGAGCAGGGAGGATTCTTGGAAGAAGCTAGAGTGCTAAGAAGTGAGGATAAAAGAAAAAAAAAAAAAGTGAGGCTAATCCATGGGTAAAGAATGAAGATTAGTAATGAAACTGCCACCTAAAGACAAAGAAGGAGGAAGGTGGGACTGGGAGGCAGGAAATGGAATCCAGAAAAAAATTTTTTGGTGTATAAGATACTTACTGGCAAATGTTAGTTAATAACCACAAGTTGGCTTTATCTTTTCTTATCATTTTATAAGTGCCATGGCTCTCAAAATCACTGCAGATAGTGACTGCAGCCATGAAATTAAAAGACGCTTGCTCCTTGGAAGAAAAGTTATGGCCAACCTAGACAGCATATTAAACAACAGAAACATTACTTTGCCAACAAAGGTCCATATAATCAAAGCTATGGTTTTTCCAGTAGTCACGTATGGATGTGAGGGTTGGACCACAAAGAAAGCTGAGTGCCAAAGAATTGATGCTTTTGAACTATGGTGTTGGAGAAGACTCTTGAGAGTCCCTTGGACTGCAAGGAGATCCAACCAGTCCATCCTAAAGAAAATCAGTCCTGAGTATTCATTGGAAGGACTGATGTTGAACCTGAAGCTCAAAAATTTTGACTGCCTGATGCGAAGGACTAACTCATTGGAAAAGACTCTGATGCTGGGAAAGACTGAAGGCAGGAGAAGGGGATAACAGTGGATGAGATGATTGGATGGCATCTCTGACTTGATGGACATGAGTTTGAGCAAGGTCTGGGAGTTGGTGATGGACAGGGAAGCCTGGTGTGCTATAGTCCATGGGGTCACAAAGAGTCGGGCACGAATGAGTGACTGAACTGAACTGATGGCTCCCATTACCTTGGAAGATTTATTATCCTGGTGCAAAGACTTTGGCGGTATAGCTTCTCAAACCCATTTCAGTGGTATAAATTTTGACCAATCGTTATATACATATATGTTATAAGAAACCCTTCTTCTAGCTCATTACACAAAAATTATTACAATTTTATTTCCTTCTCGACTTTGTGCCTATAACAATCCATATTCCATAATAGAAACTTTATGACAGATGGACAAAATTGACTTGTACTTGTGACATCTGTTTCATGTCCTGGGAGGCCACTTTCACTTTCCCTTTTGATCCTATACCCACAAAACTGAAGAATCAACATGACTGTTGACCACACCATGCATCATGTGGGTTCTTAATTCCCCAACCAGGGATTGAACCCTGGCCCCCTGCCTTGGAAGCACGGACTCTTAACCACTGGACCACCTGAGAAGCCCAATAATCAACATATTGGTAGACATCTTGGCTTTTGGACCTGTTGCCCATGTCCAGCACTGATTGGTCAGCAAATACATTGTTGTTGTTCAGTTGCTAAGTCATGTCTGTCTCTTTGCAATCCCATGGACTGCAGCACACCAGGCTTCCCTGTCCTTCACTATCTCCCAGAGTATGCTCAAATATGTCCATCAAGTCAGAGATGCCATCCAATCATCTCATCCTCTGTCACCCCCTTCTCCTCCTGCCTTCAATCTTTCTCAGCATCAGAGTCTTTTCCAATGAGTTGATCTTCTCATCAGGTGGCCAAAGAGTTGGAATTTCAGCTTCAGCCTCAGTCCTTCCAGTGAATATTTAGGACTGATTTCCTTTAGGATTGACTGACTTAATCTCCTTGTGTTCCAAGGGACTCTTCAAGAGTCTTCTCCAACACCACAAGTCAAAAGCATCAATTTTTAAGCACTCAGCCTTCTTTATAGTCCACCTCTCACATCTGTATATGGCTACTGGAAAAACCATAACTTTGACCAAATGGACCTGTGTCAGCAAAGTGATGTCTTTGCTTTTTAATATGTTGTCTAGGTTTGTCATAGCTTTCTTTCCAAGGAACAAGCATCTTTTAATTTCATGGCTGCAGTCACCATCTGCCGTGACTTTGGAGCCCAGGAAAATAAAATCTGTCACTGTGTCCACTGTTTCCCCATCTATTTGCCATGAAGTGATGGGACTGAATGCCATGATCTTTGTTTTTTGAATGTTGAGGTTTAAGCCAGCCTCTTCACGTTCCATTTTCACTTTCATCAAGAGTCTCTTATTTCTTCTTCACTTTCTGCCATTAGAGTAGTATCATCAGCCTTGTGGCAAAGGGCTTTTCATAACTCAGTGAAGCTATTAGTCATGCCATGTAGGGCCACCCAAGATGGATGGGTCATAGTGGAGAATTCTGACAAAATGTGGTCCACTGGAGAAGGGAATGGCAAACCAATCCAATATTCTTGCCTTAAGAATACCATGATCAGTATGAAACCCCTTCATGGATCACAGCAAATACATAGTAATAGACTAATTCCACATTTCAACTATAGAAAAGATTAGGAGGATCCTGAAACAGAAAGAAGTTAAGTAATCCCAGAATAATGCAGCTCATCAAGGTCAAGGAAGTGCAAGTGGGAGAGCTGTGACAGGTGATTGATTCTGAAGCATCTGTAACTCCCAGTCCCATAGTGGACGTTTGTCGTTATGTCCCTCTTCCTATTCTGGAGGAGTTCCCCTATTTCCTTTGTCTTGGTGGGAGGCAGAACCTCCCTTATTTTTATGGAATATAAAAGTAGCAGTATTGTTCTTCCAGTTCCCTCAGGAATTAGAGCTTGGGTGAGTGACCAAGACTTGGCCAATCAGATGCACCACTTTATTTTGAATCTAGAGGTGTTGATGCAGAGAATAAGAAGTGAGTGCTTTTTCTGGAAGTGATCACGTCTGGTTTTCAGGCCTCTGAGGGCTATGTCCAGTGACTATTTCCGGTAGTGTTGGTGGGGATTCAAGTGGCAGTGAACAGAGTTTGCTAGCTACAGTGGTGACCTCATCATACCAGTTCTGGGATATGATTTTGACTATGGTCTGCCTATATGACCTTTCTTATTCTTGTCCATTTTGCTGAACTTTTTGGCTTAGCCTTCTTGGAAATTCATGAGTTTCATGAATTATTTATTTATTTATTTAATTATTTATTCCTTCGTGAATAACCAGCATTAGTTTCTGTTGCCTGCATCTAAGAACTCTGAAAGTTACAATCCTGGTGTCAAATATCAGGCCCACAGAACACCTTCAGCTGTAATTAAAATCATGTCACTGATTTACACTAAATACATAGCTCCACGTACTTCAGGTTTTTTTTTTTTTTTTTAAATGTAAATATACTTTATTTTATCATTTTATCTTATCCCCTAAATATCTAGCTTAGGTTGTAATTATACGAGTTACTTTTTTAAATTTAGGTCTGATATATGTTTTTTTTTTTTTTAATTTTTTTATTAGTTGGAGGCTAATTGCTTCACAACATTTCAGTGGGTTTTGTCATACATTGATATGAATCAGCCATAGATTTACACTTATTCCCCATCCCGATCCCCCCTCCCATCTCCCTCTCCACCCGATTCCTCTGGGTCTTCCCAGTGCACCAGGCCGGAGCACTTGTCTCATGCATCCCACCTGGGCTGGTGATCTGTTTCACCATAGATAGTATACATGCTGTTCTTTTGAAACATCCCACCCTCACCTTCTCCCACAGAGTTCAAAAGTCTGTTCTGTATTTCTGTGTCTCTTTTTCTGTTTTGCATATAGGGTTATCGTTACCATCTTTCTAAATTCCATATATATGTGTTAGTATGCTGTAATGTTCTTTATCTTTCTGGCTTACTTCACTCTGTATAAGGGGCTCCAGTTTCATCCATCTCATTAGGACTGGTTCAAATGAATTCTTTTTGACGGCTGAGTAAAATTCCATGGTGTATATGTACCACAGCTTCCTTATCCATTCATCTGCTGATGGGCATCTAGGTTGCTTCCATGTCCTGGCTATTATAAACAGTGCTGCGATGAACATTGGGGTGCACGTGTCTCTTTCAGATCTGGTTTCCTCAGTGTGTATGCCCAGAAGTGGTATTGCTGGGTCATATGGCAGTTCTATTTCCAGTTTTTTAAGGAATCTCCACACTGTTTTCCATAGTGGCTGTACTAGTTTGCATTCCCACCAACAGTGTAAGAGGTTTCCCTTTTCTCCACAGCCTCTCCAGCATTTTTTGCTTGTAGACTTTTGGATAGCAGCCATCCTGACTGGTGTGTAATGGTACCTCATTGTGGTTTTGATTTGCATTTCTCTAATAATGAGTGATGTGGAGCACCTTTTCATGTGTTTGTTAGCCATCTGTATGTCTTCTTTGGAGAAATGTCTGTTTAGTTCTCTGGCCCATTTTTTGATTGGGTCATTTATTTTTCTGGAATTGAGCTTCAGGAGTTGCTTGTATATTTTTGAGATTAATCCTTTGTCTGTTTCTTCATTTGCTATTATTTTCTTCAGGTTTAAGAAATATCTCTGGGCAATATCCAATGAGAAAACTGTGATACATACCTAATATCTCTGGGAAGTTCTAAAGGAAACAGATATTCGAGGGACAAAAATCTTTCTCCAGAATCATCGATAAAACTTGAAACTGTGTTTTGGGGCTTTATCTAAATGAAGAAGTCCAGATCCTGTTCATGCATTTCCTGAAGGCTCCCTTGACATCCTTGTTCCTTAGGCTATAAATGAAAGGGTTCAACATGGGGGTCACCACTGTGTACATGACAGTCAGGATACGACCCCCGGCCACTGAATAGCTGGTAAGGGGCCGGAAGTAGACCCAGGTGAGGGTCCCATAGAATACAGCCACCACAGTGAGGTGGGAGCCACAGGTAGAAAAGGCTCTCCACTTGCCTTTGGCTGAGGGGCTCCGGAGGACTGCTGAGATGATGCAGGCATAGGAGGCCATGATGATGGCCAGAGCTCCATTGATAACAATGACTCCTTCCGTGTGAATCATCAAGGTACTGAGGTGGGTGCTGGAGCAGGAGATCTTCATCAGAGGGTAGAGGTCACAGAAGAAGTGGGGGATCCTGTTATCTGCACAGAAGATCAGTCGGCTCATGAGAAAGGTGTGCAGCAGGGCATGAAGATGGGAGAGGATGTGGCACACGACCACCAAGTGTGAACACAGCTTCCTGTTCAGAATCATACGGTAGTGGAAAGGGTGGCAAATGGCGATGTATCTGTCATAGGCCATCACAGCCAGGAGGAAGTTCTCCATGGCTGCAAAGCAAATGAAGAAATAAGTCTGGGTTAAGCAACCCATGTAGGAAATGGCCTTGGTAGAGGAGAAAATGTTCTGCAGCATCTTGGGGACTGTGGTGGAGGTGAAGCAGATGTCTGCCAAGGCCAAGTTGCTGAGAAAGATGTACATGGGAATTTGGAGGCGTGGAGTAGAGATAATCAGGATGATGATGACAGAGTTGCCAGAAATGTTGATGGTGTACATGAGCAGAAAAAGAAGAAAGAGCAGGATCTGCTCTTTCTGGTGGGTAGAAATGCCCAAGAGAACAAAATGGGACACACTGGTCCAGGTGGTATTGTCCATCTGTTACCATTAAACAAAGAGGATTATTATTATTTTTTATTGAGATGTAATCGATATGTAACTTTATATTAGTTTCAGGTGTACAACATAGTGGTTCAATAAGTGCATGCATTATAAAATGATAACCACAATAAGTCTAGTTATTATCTATCCCCATACTTAGTTACAAAATTTGTTTTTTCTTATGATGAGGGCTTTTAAGATTTATTCTCTTAGCAACTCTCAAATATGCAGTATGGTGTTATTAACTGTAGTCATCAAGCTGTATATTACATGCCTATTATTTATTTATTTTATTAACTGGAAGTTTGAGCCTTTGAATCCCTTTCACCCATCTTGTCCATCCCCTCACTCCCCCACTTCCAATCTTTTCTCTATGAGCTTGTTTTTTCTTTAATTCAATGTATAAGTGAGATCATAGAGCGTTTGTCTTTCTCTGTCTGACTTGTTTCACTTATCATAATACCCTCAAGCTTCATTCATGTTGTTGCAAATGGCAGGATTTCTGTCTTTTTTATGGCTGCATAGTATTCCATTGTGTATCTGTTTATGCCTTCTTTATCCATTTGCCCAATGATGGACACCAAGTTGTTTCAATGTCTTGGCAACTGCAAATAATGTTGCAATGAACCTGGAGGCTGCATATATCTTTTAGAATTAGGGTTTTTGTTTTCTTTGGATAAATATCCAGAAGTGGAATTGCTGGATGATATAGGATTTTTAATTTTTAAAGGAGCCTACATACTATTTTCCAAAAAGAATTATTTTTATAGACCTTGATATCTGAGCAGTCTGTTTAGTTACTTTTAGTTTTGTGCTCCAGGGTAAACTACACATGGGATAACTTGGTATTGATAACAGGATCAAGTGCTTAATTATTTTCCAAAATAATGAACTATGGATTTGTCATTATCAGTAGCATCATCACTATCATCATAGATAACATTTATAGAGCACTTACTTTGAATCAAGGACTTTGCTAATTATCATATTTGATTCTTACAATAACCCCATGAGGCAAATATTATTATTATTATCATATTCATTATTATTCCAGTTTTACAAACTAGAAAATGGAGGCATAGAATGTTTAAACTCATGAAGGGCAAAATCAGAACTTAAAGTCATATTTGTCTGACTCCAGAGTATGCTAGTGACAAAATATAATATGACTTCCCAAATTAAAACTAAGACATCTAATTCATGGCAATAAAACTTGCTAATGGGCTACATAACCTTGTTAAAAGAGATTTCAAAGGGCATTTGGTTAAGTAGTGTCTATTTTGGGTAATGTGTACCCTTGGAAGTACCCACAAACTTCTCAGAGTACACAGACATGGTTTTAGGAGAATCAATTTCTAGATTTTCGACTTATTCTTTTTACTAAAATCATTTTGTCTTCAAGATATCACCTCATGCATTATCCTGTCTCCCACTTACCAAAGAAAAGACTTACTTTCATCCAGCACAAATCTTATTAGATGTATTGACTCAGGAAATAAAAACTTCAAATAAACTAAAGAAGCAATAGTCAGCAATATTAAGAAAATGAATGGCTTTTTGGACTCAATAGCAAGTCTATTTTGAGATCAGGGAACTTCTAGTTCTTTGCTCTCAAAAAAATTAAAAAAGGAGAGATATTGAAGGAGACCTAATCTACTTGTCAGCACACCATTTAAAATAATTTTTGTTAGTATGTGACACTAACTTCTGTCATATTGCACAGTGTTTAGTCCTCTGGAATCTCAAAGAACAAGTCTATTATTCTTTGACATAAAAAGTCCTTAAGAAATCTAAACATGAATTAACAAAGGAAGCACTGCATGGTGGGTTTTAAAGCCCAGATACTGGACTAGAACCTGGCTCTTCCATTTAATTGTTCTATGACCTAGAGGAATTTGCTTACCCTCTATGAGTCAGCTCTTCTCATTTGTAAAATGCGGGGGAATGGTAATAGCACATTACTCATAAAGTTGTTCTGAGGATTAAATGATACTTTCTGGTCCTTGGCAAGTGTTCAGTAAATGATGACAATTATTCTGATCAATTTTTCAGACTTGTTCTGCGCTGAGTCAATGGATTTTTCTAGGAGGACAGTGTGCTGCCAACCGGGTCCCTCTACTGTGAACCTACTCTACTTTGTCACTGTCTTTGTTTTTTTTTTTTTTTTTTTTTTTAATATTTATTTATTTATTTGACTATGCCAGGTCTTTGTTGTGGCATGTAGGATATAGTTTCCTGACCAGGGATTGAACCTGGGTCCCCTGCATTGGGAGTGGAGAGTCTAGCCACTGGATCACCAGGGAAGTCTCTGTCACTATCTTTAAAGTGTGGTTTCCAGAACTGAGCAAAATTCTATGAGTCTGGACTCTCATCACAGGGTAAACATAATGATTTGATCTGGCCATTATTCTTAGCTTTTTGGGTGGAGATCAAAGTTGGCAGTCCACAAGCTAGCTGTGTCCATGGCTAGCCCAAGAATTTTTAAACTTCATAGTCCAGTTGTTGGGAGAAAAAGTGCAAAGAGTTAAGAGCTGCCTGGTGGAAGGCACTTTCACATGCTTTATCACACATAACATATAGTAATCCCGACATACTTCTAGTCACATCAGTCATTTATTATCCTCATCTCACAGATGAGTAAACTAAGGCTTAGAGAGGTAAAACAATTTGCTCAGCATCACTCAGTGTTAAGTGGTTCGACTGGACTTTATACTTGTGTCTGGACACCTTGAATGCTCATATGTGTAAGGCTCTATCACAGTGCCCTTTCATTGCCCAAGCTTCTGCCCCATGAAAATGAATTTATTCATCACTCCTGGTCTATCTGCTTTCACATCCCAAATTAAAGGATGTCACCATGGAAGCACTCAAGAGAGTAAACTTTAGATGTTTCAATGACAAAAATATGGAAATTTGTAATATGCCATTGAACCATCCTGAATTGATTTCAATAGGCTATGATGATGAATGAGAACTGCAAGTTGTAGCCACATTGACTGAGCACTAACTATAAACGAGGAAGTGTTCTGAGAGCTTTATATGTGTGTTGCTCATCTGTTGATCACAGCAAGTCTGTGATCAACTGAAACTCAGAGGGATTCTGTGAAATGCTCAAAGACATTGAGTTAATAAGTGGTAGAATTGATATTTGAATTCAGTTCTAGCTGACCTCAATGTCTATGCACTTAACCCTGGGCTGTGCCAGCTCTTAAATGTGCTCTTCCCATTCCAGTTCCCACTTTCCTCTTTGTTCTTTCCTTTCCCACTGTGCTATCTTGTGCACTTGGCCAGTGATAAATGTCTACACTATTTTTTCCTAGTTTAATCCTCATTGAACTTGAGAGTAGATATTATTGTTCCTACTTTCAGATCAGGAAAATAAGGACTGGGGGATGAATTTGCTTTCCCAGGGACACAGGGCATAGGGCTGGAGTCAGGTTGATTATAGATCTGTTTCACTCAAAAGCAAGGCTCTCTCTACCCCACTTCACTCATTTACACCTATGTTTTTTTCTCTTCCTGCATTTGGGTCCCTTTTGTTAGTCTGTCACTGTAATTGAACTCTCCTGATTGAATCAGTGGTCCTGAGTCATGGCTTAGGAAACATGGGAAGGCTGGAGAAGGGACTGAGCTGTACTCGATAGTCAGCAGGCTGTGGCTGGTACCTGGGGCAATGTCCATATAGCTCCTGTGGTAGCTGCTCAGAAGCTAGAGAGAGCCCCAGAGGTGGGGGTGGAGGGGCTCCCTGGAACCTTGGAGTCCTCACTCTTCTCTGGCTGGCAAAAGTCATTCTGTCTGACCCACAGTGCAGCATGTCAGCTCCTGACATGTGGTGTGAGGCATGGGGCTGTGCAGCCAAGACTGGGGAACTGCGAGTGAAAAGTCTTGCTTTTATAGAGAAAGATATAGCTAAAGAAAAAGCAGGGTGGGGTGCAGGAATGGGTCTGGCATCAGGAATTGAAAGATTTGGGCTTTAGTCCCAGGTCTTCCATGAACACTCTGAGATCTTGGGAAAAAA
Organism: Cervus elaphus; assembly: GCF_910594005.1. NCBI lineage: Eukaryota > Metazoa > Chordata > Mammalia > Artiodactyla > Cervidae > Cervus > Cervus elaphus. The sequence goes on from NC_057825.1 coordinate 13,020,132, forward strand.
TCACTCCATTCTTAGGAGGGCCTCAGTTTCTTCATCTGGGAAATGGGATGAATAATACCTGCTTTTCATGCAGAAGCTCCATAAAATAACAGAGGAGGCTATGGACATAACAAGTCCTTTAACAAGTCTTATGAAACAGTGAGAAGTTTGTTTTACATTTCTACTTGGAACTTGGTTTCTGTCTAGCAAAGGTTCCCATAAATTCTGACAGTCTGATCCATGGACTTTGGTGATAATAAAGCATTTCATTCTAAAGAGACCTAAGCATTTGGATAATATTACAGTCTGTTCTCTGAGTTTCTCTGTTGGAACATTAGTGCCCAGATGTGGAAAGAAAAATCTGTGTTGGTTGTTAAGCAAGACAAAGTAGACAGCCTCGAACAGGGGCCGATTTTTGGGTCATTCAAAGCTGATTACCTACAATCCCTTCCTACCTGATTGAGGTCTCTGGAATTCCATTAGATAGTTTCTTTTTTCACTCAAGAAAATGTTCCTGAAAGGAAAAACTGTTGACTATGTAAATCCTTCATTCATTTTTGTGGCTCTGTTTTAATGAGGGGAGGGGAGAGAGTCCATCAAGACAGAATACCTGAGGATGGCATAGGGAAGAGGCACTGTGAGGGGAAAGGAAAGGATGACCTGTGGAGTCAAGGACGAATGTCGCAATACACACCACGCTGTGTGGAGGATCAAATTTGAGAAGGATTGTCCTCCCTCCAGAATTTACAGGGAGCCTGTGTAGGGATTGTCGGAGGGGCTGTGTGAGCGTGGAGTCCTCAGCAGACACTCACCTCACTGTGGACCCCCTCTGGGCTGGAATGGGCTGGGCTTGGCACTTCCATCATCCCTTAGGCTGCGTGTGTCATCCTGTTGTGACAGCAGCTTGGATCTGTCCTCTCAGGGAAGACAGAGCAAGTTGCCCAGCAGGGAAGGGCTGACACGGTTGAGCACCAAGACTCCTGGGGGGTGCTTCTGCTTGGCAGGGGCAGGAAGGCATGTCTGGGAAAGGCGTCGGGAGGTTTTTTTATTACACACTTCTGCATGAATTTCATGGCTCCCTCCACCTCATCGTCCCAAGTGTGTCATTGTCCAAACTCACTGCCTTCTCTGGGGACTGGGGCCTGTAAAGTAGCACTTCCAATCTTAGTGGGAATATAAGTTTTAGTGACTGTGGCTTGGCAGCTTGGCTGATCCCAGGAGGGGAGGCCAGAACTTAGGGGATCATCCTGGACATGGAATTCTCTGATCTGTGCTCCAAAATTCGACTGTACGGTGGAATTTCAGATAAGCCCAGGTATGGTCAGGGCATAGATGGGTGTCTCCTTGCCCTGAGTCCTTGAAGATGTAGTCTCTTGTTTTACATTTCTTTCAGGTAACACACACTTATTTTAAAAAATATTTAGGGACCTCCCTGGTGGTCCAGTAGGTAAAAATTCACCTTCCATTGCAGGAAACATGGTTTTGATCCTTGGTCAGGGAACTAAGATTCCACAGGCTGTGGAGCAAGTAAATCATGTGCCACAACTGCTGAGCCCTCGTGTTACAACTATAGAGAAGCAACAAAGAGCCTGGACACTGCAACTAAGGCCCAACACATCCAAATAAATAAATAAATAGGGAAACATATTCAGAAAAAAATATTTAGCACTGAAACACGTATCAAATGAAAAGTGAGAATCTGTTTCTCATCTTTCCCATTTCTCTTCAGGGGTAATCACTGTTAGAGTTTTGACCTGTACACATTCAGATACTTTTTTTCCCCCATTTATTTTTATTAGTTGGAGGCTAATTACTTTACAATATTGTAGTGGTTTTGGTCATACATTGACATGAATCAGCCGTGGATTTACATGTATTCCCCATCCCGATCCCCCCTCCCACCTCCCTCTCTACCCGATCCCTCTGGTTCTTCCCAGTGCACCAGGCCCAAGCTCTTGTCTCATGCATCCAACCTGGGCTGGTGATCTGTCACTCTCTATGCATATATATATACGTGTGTGTGTGTGTGTGTGTGTGTGTGTGTATAGAATTTTGATTTTACAAAAATGGAATCATTTGTTCTGGAGCTTTCTTTGTTTCTCTCAGATATATCATGGACCTCCTATATCACCATGGGATCTACCTCATTATTTTTAAAGTATTTAATAGATTATTAGACGTACCATTAGTAATACACATTTCCCTAATCATGCCACTTACCTATCTACTTTTTTGGGGGGAAGGAATGGTTATTACAAAAGCAAAGCTGCATGGATATTCTTTTACAGACATTTTGTGTACATATTTTTTCAAGAAATGGAAATGCTAGATGGAAGTATTACTGGAGAAATTTAAAAAATATTTTTCAACCATTTTAGTTTCTTCTTTTTTAAAAAATTTCCAACTATATTGTTGCCCCCTTTTTCCTATGTGGTTGCTGTGCTTTTATTATTGATTTGCAGGAGTTATGCTTTAATTATGAAAATTTCTCAGGTTTTCCTTCTTGACCTGAATTACAACCCTAATTATTCTCAATGTCCAGCTCGAATAAACATTTTCTCTTTTACTTACACTCTCTGTTCATTCTGGAAACATAAATCATTAGTTTCCTTAGAACATGAAACAGAACATTTCTTGTCAACTCTCATATTTGTCAGCTCTCAAAAATCTGAAACTCACATGGACACAGACATAACTGAATGCATATTGTTAGCAATAATAACAGGTTATATATGTTGAGAATTTACTATGTGCCAAGCATTCTGTTTAAAGTGCTCAAATGTTTTTATATCATTCAGTCCTTTAAGTAGCTACATTAATTACACTCATGTTCATTGCAACATTATCCACAATAGTCAAAATATGAAAAAACCTAAATGACTGTCGATAGAGAAAATGTGGTATATATAAGCAGTGGAATATTGCTCAGTTATACAAAAGAAGAAAATTCTGCCATTTGTGACAACATGGATGGACTTGGAGGGCATGATGGTAAATGAAATAAGTCAGACAGAAAAAGATAAATACTGTATGATCTCACTTATGTGTGAAATCTAAAAACACCAAGCTCATAGAAACAAAGAGTAGATATGTGATGTCCAGGGTGTGGGTAAAATGGGGAGAGTTTGGGAAGATGCTATACATTTCCATTTATAAGACGAATAAGTTCTGGGTATATAATGAACAGTATGGTGACTGTAGTTAACAATTCTGTGTCATATACTTTAAAAGTTGTTAACAGTGTAGATGCTAAATGTTCCTAACACCCATACCCACACACATAGAACATAACTATGTGAGGTGATGGATGCATTAACTGACCTTTATTGTAGTCATGATTTCACCACGGATGTTTATCAAATCATCAAGTTCTTAAACTTCCACAAACATTATATGTCAATTATACATCAATAGCACTGGAAGAATTAAAAAAAAATAAAAATGGGCAAAACCAAACTATAATGTTTAAGCACACACATGTATATGGAAAAATTGAACAGAAAGCAAGGAAGGGAAGTAATTGACATAAAAAGTCAAAGAATAATTTTTACCCTTATGGGAAAGAGAGGAGTAGTACTTTGGTAGAGGCACAGAAAACTATTTTATGATGTCGTTTATATGTGGAATCTAAAAAGTAATACAAATGAATCTTTATACAAAACAGAAACAGACTCACAGACATAGAAAACAAACTGATGGTTACCAATGGGCAAAGTGAGAAGGGGAGGGATAAATTAGGACTATGGGATTAACATACAAACTACTATGCATAAAATAACTAATAGAAGTTTACTGTATAGTACGGGGAACTATATCCAATGTCTTGTAATAACCTATAATGGGAAAGCATCAGAAAAGTATATAAGTAAAACTGAATCACTTTGCTATACACCTGAAAGCAGAACTCAGAGAAAGAATGTTCCTAAAGTTACACAGTGTGAAGCGGTGGCTTTGGTTCTGACTTGTAACTTCTGACGTTGTCTTGCATTCTTGTTACTACAACACTAAACATTATTAGAACTGGGGAACGTGTATGCAGGGGCTTCAACTCATATAATGCAATCACTTTATTTTACAAATAGGGAAACCAAGGCTCAGAAATGTTAAATGATCCCACTCCTGGGCATACACACCGAGGAAACCAGATCGGAAAGAGACATGTGCACCCCAGTGTTCTTCGCAGCACTGTTTATAATAGCCAGGACATGGAAGCAACCTAGATGTCCATTGGCAGACGAATGGATAAGAAAGCTGTGGTATGTATATACAATGGAATATTACTCAGTCATTAAAAAGAATTCATTTGACTCAGTTTTAATGAGATGGATGAAACCGGAGCCCATTATACAGAGTGAAGTAAGCCAGAAAGATAAAGACCAACACAGTATACTAACGCATATATATATGGAATTTAAAAAAGATGGTAACGATAACCCTATATGCAAAACAGAAAAAGAGACACAGATGTACAGAACAGACTTTGGGACTCTGTGGGATAAGGTGAGGGTGGGATGTTCTGAGAGAATGGCATTGAAACAAGTATACTATCAAGGGTGAAACAGATCACCAGCCCAGGTTGGATGCATGAGACAAATGCTTGGGGCTGGTGCACTGGGAAGACCCAGAGGGATGGGATGGGGAGGGAGGCAGGAGGGGGGATCGGGATGGGGAACACATGTAAATCTCTGGCTGATTCATGTCAATTTAATCTAAAAAAAAAAAAAAGAAATGTTAAGTGATTATCCAGCTGTCACACAATATATAATGTCAAAGCCAGAATTGGAACCCAGAACTTACAGCCCCATCCTTATTCTTCCATCAATCACTGCTTGTTTAAGATAAAGTATCAGATTATTTCCTTTGTATTTCATTCTACCAATTACAATCACTCCTGTATTCTTGGACTAGAGATATCTTCCATAGTTCCTTTGTGACTTCAGCGAAATAAGAGTTTCACTTTCATGTTCATTTTCACTTCATTTCCACAATCCCCCTACCTGTGGACTAAAGGTAGGCATCTAGTAAAAATAAGCAAGAACCTTTTTGGAAGTGAGTAGCAAACTGCTCAGAGCATGGACACTTCACAGGGATGATTAGTGGTTACTGGTGTCAGTGGTCCCTTCCCTGAAATGTAAATATGAAGGAAAGAGAAGTCTCAGGTTCAGGGGCACTATAGTGATTAGGCTCTTAGGAGACCATTTTTCAACCCTCAACTCCGAGTCTTGGAGATTTGGACCTTTCTGTCCCAAGAAAGAGTGTTAAGCGTGTTTCTTCTGAGTATTTTCCCCAGTGCCCCCTTTATATCCCTGTTTCTCAGGCTGTAGATGAAGGGGTTCAACATAGGGGTCACCACTGTGTACATTACTGAGAAGACTCGGTCCTTTCCACCTGAAGGGGATGATGGAGGACATAAATAGACCCCAATAGCTGTGGTGTAAAACAGAGAGACCACAGAGAGGTGCGAGGTGCAGTTGGAGAAGGCCTTTTGCTTACCCTTTGGGGAATCAATTCTTAGGATAGCCAATGCAATGTAAAAGTAAGATGTAAGGATGCAGACGAAGGGTCCAATCAACAATGTTCCTGCCACAAGGATGAGCACCAGGTCATTGACATAAGTGCTGGAGCAGGCCAGCTTTAGGAGTGGGACCAGATCACAGAAGAAGTGGGAGATGACATTGGGGCCACAGAAGGAAAGCCTGGTCACCAGGAGGGTGTGCACTAGGGCATGGAAGGTAGTGACCACCCATGACCCAGCCACCAACAAGACGCAGCGTTGGGAGTTCATGATAATGGCATAATGGAGAGGTTGGCTGATGGCCATGTAGCGATCCAGTGCCATCACAGCCAGGAGAAAGTTGTCCAGATCTGCAAAGAGGCCAAAGAAATAGAGTTGTGTCAGGCACCCGCCATAAGAAATCCGTTTACTTCCTGAGCCAATATTATTGAGCATCTTGGGAATGACCGTAGAGATAAAACCAATGTCAGAGAAGGACAGGTTGGCCAGGAAGAGGTACATGGGGGTGTGGAGGTGCACGTCAGAGCCAATGGCCAGGATGATGAGCAGATTCCCCCAGATGGTGACCAGGTACATGCCCAGGAAGAGCCCGAACAGGAGAGGCTGCTGCTCTGGGTGCTCAGAGAGGCCCATGAGAAGAAATCCATAGGTGCCCGTCTGGTTTCTTCTATCCGTGTCTGGAATTCTGTATGAAATAAATGTTATTATAAATAGCAAGAAAATAAAATAATGCTGTGTTGGAAGTACTCTGAACCCCTGTATAAAAAAATAAAAGTGGTTTGACAGTTTTGTTTTGTTAAAGCTTCGATTTATAACTGCACATTTAAAAAGACAGTTTGGATCAGACTCTTTATAAAGTTATAGATGGATGTTAACACTTGTCAGATATCTGAGGCTCTTTTGAACTATTTCAACTATCCCCATGAAACATGTCAGGTACCATGTAAAAGTGTGCTTTGAATTGGACTTTGCTTTTGTTTTTTTATATGTTACTTTGTTTTTTTCACTGAGTAATAATAGTCGAGCAAACAATATTTAACTTAATAAAGAAGAAAATAAAATAAAAATAATTAATGTTGTTTATAATACAATAATATGTAATAATTATTAATAAAATAATTATAATTAATCACCAATTTTAAAGGGTAAAATTTCAGAATAGCATGTATATTTACAACTATTTTTGTAAAATCAAAACACACATGTTCATATATGAGCAAGAACAGTGAAAGAGCACATGTTAAAGCCCAATAAGCCATCTAATACAACTTGCATTTTATGAATGAGAAAATAATAGAATCTTAAAAAGTTGCTGTAATCTGCTGTGCTGGGAGCCAGCACATGAGATCCCACCCATGACAAGGTCATGAGGAGAAGACCTGACAAGCAAGGCAGATCAGGACTTCAGGAATTTCGAAAAGCTGCCCTGGCGCTCACCTTAAAGATGATCTCTGTCTTTCTGACGCTTGCTATATTAGACTACTCCCTAATTTCTGTGACACAGGTAGAAGGCCTTCCCCGATCTCTTTCCAAACAGAATCAACTTAGAACTTTAATCAATATGTCCCCCGGACGGCGGTATCCTATAAGATTATCCAGGATGAAAGGAGTGTTTCAACTTAGACCCCTTTGCTGGCATTCTAGCCTGCTTGGCAAATGCGTACTAATGCACATGACTGCCCACAACACCTTAATCATAAACAGCATAAAGAACCTGATCACATAAAGGCCCTAATAGGCACAGAGCCCTTCGGGGGTGAGGAAGCCCTATTAGAGAACACAAAAATATTATTCTAAAAGTGGTTATAGTTAAAGATTTAGAAAAATAAGAGTTTAGAATTGTTCATTTTAACCAGGAATGCTAAACAGGGGCTGCCTCACCGGAGCTGCAGAGTCTTTGTGTTGTAAACCTTTTAGATAAATTTAACTGATAACTTCTGCAAAAGGACTGACCTTTGTGTTCATTAAAGAATAGATTACAGGAAAACAGCTTTGCATTCACCTAGGTCATAAAATGTCAATAGGCCCCAAGGCCAGAAGATAATGTATAAGACTCTCACAAAGAAGTTGCAGGAAACACCCTGGTTTCATTAAGGACAAGCTGATGTAATATTAAACTATCTTCCCCTTAAAAATGTACTAACTTAGAATATAAAAGCTACGGTAAAAAAATAAAGATTTGCCAGACTCTGCTGCACCCCCCGTTTGGTCACTCTCTCTCTCTCTCTCTCTCTGTCTCTCTTTCTCTCGCTGACGCCGTTCATCCTGAGGGTACCCCTGGATCCTGCCGAGGCTGGACCCCGGCACTGCTGAAGACCCACACTACAACTGGTACCAGAAACAGGTTTCCTGCAACTATTTCCAGCAGACCACTCTGTTTCCCTTGACTGACCGAGAAGGGGGAAGTACGGCCAATGACCTACAGTCTGTCCCGAGGTGGGCCAGGAAGGGTCATCGTTTCTTCACGTTAAGACAGAGGTTTGACTCTTGTGCCCTCAGTTCTCACTTGTTAAAAGTAGAGAAGCCATATTTGAAGGCCAGATGAAAAGACAGCCTCCTGTCCTCTATTTAAGGAAGGGACAGGGAACCCTCATCTACTCCGATGAAGGGGAAAGGAGGGCAGGCCATTCCAGATCCTTAGTCAACCAGACTGCAGAGCAGCCCAGGAAAAGAGAAGTTATCTACGTGTCGTGTCTGTCACAATCCCCAGAGCTGCCTGTTGGAAGCAGCAGAGACATCCGGGAATACCGGTCTCTAAAGTACCCATTGTGGGAAAAACCTTGGTTCCTTGCCTGGTCCCAATCCTCAAACTCTAAATGAACTTACTCTGTGACTCGAAATTCTCTTATCTTCTCTGAACTTTGGTTTTCAGGTAAATAAGTAAAAAATATTCTCCCGAAAAAAAAAAAAAATAAACATTATCCCATAATAGAAGTACATTTTTGCCATTCTATAATAAAAGTACATGAAGTGGTACCTCATTTTGGTTTAACTTCTCATCTTTCCAATTCTTAATAATGTTGAACACAATTTCGTATGCCTATTAGTCATTCTTATATCTTCTTTTTAGAAGAGTCTGCCTATTTTTATTGGGTTGATTATCTTTTGATAATGATGTATAGAAATTTTAATACTGTTTATAAGGGATATACTTTATAATTTTTCTTTTAGCTTAACCCTTTTAAAAAAGCCTAAATTTTAAAGAAATATTTGACCTTTTGTTGCCATCAAGAGGATATTTTTTATTTTTTGAGTGGTTTTTTTTTATTTTAATTTTTATTGAGGTAGAGTTGATTTATAGTATTGCATTAGTTTCAGGTGTAGAGCAAAGTGATTAAGTTATACATATACATATATTGATTCATTTTTTAAAAGATTCTTTTCTCATATAAGTTATTACAGGAAATTGCATAGGGTTCACTATGCTATACAGCAGATCCTTGTTGGTTATCTATCTTATATACAGTATGTAAGTATGTGTGTGTGTGTATATATATACACACACATATATATAAAGTATCATATGTATATTCGTACCCTGATTTATCTCCCCCCACACCTCCAGTGTTTCCCTTTTGGTAACCATAAGTTTGTTTTCCATATCTGTAAGTCTGTTTCTGTTTTGTAAATAAATTCATTTATATCTTTTGAAAATTAGATTCCACATATGAGTGATATCATATGGTAATCATTTTTCTCTGCCTGACTTACTTCACTCAGTATGATAATCTCTAGGTGCTTCCACGTTGCTGCAAATGGCATCATTGTTTCAAATGACAGTAATGTTCCAATGTATGTATGTACCACATCTTCTTTACCCTTTCTTCTGTCAATAAACATTTAAGTTGCTTCCACATCTGCATTTCCACACATCTTTCAGAATTTCCTAAAAATTTTCTTTTTTTTATTTGAGTATTTCCTTCACAAGTCTCTTTGTGTGGCAAAACTTCTGAGGCTTTATACATCTAAAAATAATTGAAAACATCTCTATATTTAAATAGCAACTTTACTGGATATAAAAATTTGGGGTCAAAGCTGTATTTCCCTATGCATTAAAAACATGTCATTGTCTTTTTACATACAGGGTAGCTATTAAGAAGTCTGATGTGACTATGATTACTGTTCCTTTGTAGGAAAACTTCCTTTTCTCTCAGAATTTTCTCTTTGACTTTGAAATTCTTAATATCTATTAAGCCTACTATGAAGGTTTTTATTTTCTCTCCTTTTTGTTACTTTATAGACTCTTGAAATATGAAGTTGTTAATATTTAACTCTGAATAGATTTGTCTCCATTATTTTTCTAAATCTTTTTCTTCCAATTTTATTTTTTGTTCTTCTAGGATTCATATTACATTTTTTATTAATCTTTATTTTGCTTATGGAATAAATTGTACTTTAAAAAAATTGGAATGTAATTGCTTTACAATGCTGTGTCAGTTCCTGCTGTACAATGAAGTGAATCAGACGTATGCATACATATATCCCTTCCCTCTTGGACCTCCATTCACATCACCCCCTCTAGGTCATCACAGAACACGAAGTCGAGCTTCCTGTGCTTTATAGCAGTTCCCACTAGCTATCTATTCTACACGTGGTAGTGTGTACCTGTCAATCCCAGTCTCCCAATTTGTCCCACTCTCCCCTGCCCCTCTTGTATCCACATGTTAATTCTCTGCATCTCTATTGCTGCCTTGGAAATAGGTCCATCTGTACCATTTTTCTAGATTCCACATATATGTGTGTTAATATATAATATTTGTTTTTCTCTTTCTGATTTATTTCATTCTGTCTGACAGACTCTAGGTCCATCCATGTCTCTACAAACGACCCTAATTTGTTCCTTTTGATGGCTGAGTAATATTCCATTGTATATATATATATATACCACTTATTATTTTTTATAGTGATAAAATGTGCATATCATAAAATTTACCATTTTAACCAATTTAAGTGCACAATTCAGTGGCATTAAGTATATTCACAGTGTTGTACAGCCACTGACTCTATCTAGGCTTTCTTCTGTAAGTTCAGGAACAATAGTGCTTCTATTCAATATTTACTGAAGATTCTAGCCAGTGAAATTAGGCAAGAAAGTAAAAGGTATCAAGATTGAAAAGAAGAGAGAAAAACTTTATTTCCAGGTGATTTTATATATATATAAGATTCTAAAGAATCCCAAAACAAACTATGAGAACTAATAAATGAGTTCAAAAGATTGCAAAGTGCAATATACAAAACTCAATGGTATTTCTACACATTAGCAAGGAGCAATGACACTAACAAAACAATTTTACTTACAATAGCACCAAAAGAATAACATGTTTATGAATAAATTTATCAAAATCAGTGCAAAATTCATTCTTTGAAAACAGCAAAGTATTGTAGAAATAAATTAGAGGTATAAATATACCTATGTTCATAGCTTAAGAAACTTAATATTGTTAAGGTAGCAAGACTCCCCAAACTGATCTATATATCTATTCAATATGATTTCTGTCAAAATCTCAGCTGGCTTCTTTGCAGAAAATGACAAGCTGATCTTAATCTACATATGCAAATTTAAGGATATCCAAACTAACAAAAAATATCTTGAAAGGGTAGAACAGTGGCAGGATTCATATGTTCCGATTTCAGATTTTGAAACTTAACATAAAACTGTGGTTATCAAGATAGTATGATACAGGCATGAGGATAGATGTGTAGATCATTGGAATGGAGCTGAGAACCCAGAAGTAATCCCTTATATTTATATACACTTGAATTTTGATAAGGTGTCAAGACAGTTCAGTGTGGGAAAGAAACACCTTCTTAACCAATGGTACTAGGAAAACTGAACACATACAAAAGAATAAATTTGAGCTCCTTTTCCTCTATATACACAAAATTAACTCAAAGTGGACTATATTCCTAAAAGAGCTAAAATATAAAACTATTACAAAAAACACAGGACTAAACTTCCATGACCTTGAGTTTGACAAAACTTTTTTAGACCTGACACAAGTACCATAAGAAAAAAATTAGATTTCATGAAAATTAAAGCCTTCGTGCTTAAAGTAGTAGTATTAAGAAAATGAAAAGTCAACTCACTTTTCATGGGAGTGAGAAATGGGAAAATATTTGCAAGTTCAGTTCAGTTCAGTTCAGTTCAATTCAGTCGCTCAGTCGTGTCCGACTCTTTGCAACCCCATGAATCACAGCATGCCAGGCCTCCCTGTCCATCACCAACTCCTGGAGTTTACTCAAACTCATGCCCATCGAGTCAGTGATGCCATCCAGCCATCTCATCCTCTGTCGTCCCCTTCTCCCTCCTGCCCCCAATCCCTCCCAGCATCAGGGTCTTTTCAAATGAGTTGACTCTTCGCATGAGGTGGCCAAAGTATTGGAGTTTCAGCTTCAGCATCAGTCCGTCCAATGAATACCCAGGACTGATCTCCTTTAGGATGGACTGGTTGGATCTCCTTGCAGTCCAAGGGACTCTCAAGAGTCTTCTCCAACACCATAGTTCAAAAGCATCAATTTTTCTCTGTGGGAGAAGGTGAGGGTGGGATGTTTTGAAAGAACAGCATGTATGTTATCTATGGTGAAACAGATCACCAGCCCAGGTTGGATGCATGAGACATGTGCTCGGGCCTGGTGCACTGGGAAGACCCAGAGGAATTGGGTGGAGAGGGAGGTGGGAGGGGGGATCGGGATGGGGAATACGTGTAAATCTATGGCTGATTCATATCAATGTATGACAAAACCCACTGAAAAAATAAATAAATAAATAAAGGAAAAAAAAAAAAAGCATCAATTTTTTGGCACTCAGCTTTCTTCACAGTCTAACTCTCACATCCATACATGACCACTGGTAAAACCATAGCCTTGACTAGATGGACCTTTGTTGGCAAAGTAATGTCTCTGCTTTTTAATATGCTATCTAGGTTGGTCATAACTTTCCTTCCAAGGAGTAAGCGTCTTTTAATTTCATGGCTGCAGTCACCATCTGCAATGATTTTGGAGCCCAGAAAAATAAAGTCAGCCACTATTTCCACTGTTTCCCCATCTATTTCCCATGAAGTGATGGGACCAGATGCCATGATCTTAGTTTTCTGAATGTTAAGCTTTAAGCCAACTTTTTCACTCTGCTCTTTCACTTTCATCAAGAGGCTTTTCAGTTCCTCTTCACTTTCTGCCATAAGGGTGGTGTCATCAAAGGACTTGCTTCTAAAGTATATATGTATAACTTTTACAACTTGCTAGAAAAAATTCAGTTTAAAAGTGGACAAAGGATCTGAATAGACATTTCCCTGAAAAAAGCCAATAAGCACTTGAAAAAATGCTCAGCATCTTTAGAGAACTAAAAATCAAAACTGCAATGAGATACCACTTCAATCCCACTAGGATAATGAAAACCAAAAAGGAAAACAATTTCAAGTCCTGGTGAGGATGTGGAGAAGTTGAAACCTTCTTATATTCCTTGTGGGAATGTAAAACAGTGTGGCTACTTTGGAAAACAGTCTGGTAGTTTCTCAAAAGTTAAATATAGACTTACCATATGATCCTTCAAAATCCAGTCTTAGGTATATATTCAATGGAGATGAACACAGGCCCACAAAAATTTGTATACAAATATTCTGAGCAGCATTATTCAGAATAGCCAAAAAAAACTATAAAGGAATTCAATGTCTAGCAACTGAAGACTGCATAAATAAAACATAGTCTGTCCATACAATGAAATATTATTTGTCGATGAAAAAGACTGTAATACTGATTGCATACTACAGTTTTCTCACTTTAAAGATGGCAGTTCTCCCCAAGCTGTTTTATATGTTCAATGACCTCCCAAATAAAATAACAATAGTTTGGATTTGGTTTTTGTCAAGCAGAATCTAAAATTTAAATGAAAGGAAAAAATATTCAAGACAACATATTCAGTCATTTGATTTATGATAAAAATGATAAAGTGATTTTGTAGCTTTAGTGTAGAAAGGATATAATTTTTAGTAAATTCTTGTGTATCTATTGGATATTCATATGGAAAAAAATTAATCTGCATCCATATCTGAAACATACATAAGAAGTGAACCCAGATGGACTTTAAATACAAATATCAAAGCATATTAAAGATAAAACAAGAAATTTAAAAGGAAAAATCTTAGAGTAATATCTTTATGAATTTTAGATAGACAAAGATTTCTTCAACAGGACACAAACAGAATTAACCAGATTGGAAAAATATATATTACATTAAGATTAGAACTTCTGTTTGGCAAAAGAATCATTAATACATTGAACAAGCAAGCCACATAATGACAGAAAAAGCTCTCTCTCTCTCTCTTTCTCTCTCTCTCTCTCTCTCTCTCTATATATATATATATATCCAAAAAAGGAGTCATAACTAGCATATTTAAAGAATTCATGGAAAGTAATTTATAAAAGCAGACTACCCAATAAAACAGCACCAAAGTACTGGGAACAGGTCCTTTGTAAGAGAAGATACTCAGACAAACGTAAATTAAAATCATAACACAGTTCTGCGAACACATAAAAATGTATACAGTGGAAAAGACAGATGGTATAAATGTGGTGAGGAAGTGGACCACACTGTTTCATGTGTTACAAGGATGATTGGTACAAACACTTTAACTTTCTGATGAGAACTATTAAGGCTGAAAATATGCATTCATTGTGAACCCCGAACTCCATTCTTAGGTGTATACACAAGTCCCAAACTGTAAACAATCCAAATGTCAATCAAAACCAGAATGGATGAATACATGAAGGCATATAGACGTGTTAGAAAACTATAAAGCCTTGAGACTGAGTTAGCCATAGTGATACTGAACCAAAAAAGTGGACCACAAAAGAGTACATATTGTATACTTTACATAAGGACAAAAACATCCAAACTGGTAAACAGCATTAGAGATCAAGATAACGGCAATAAAATAATCTGATCAAACACATGGTTTTAAAGCATACATGTCTGAGACATGTAAGTAAGGGCAGCTACTTATTTGATTTCTCTGGACTTCGTCTGTGTGTGTGTGATAAGTCGCTTCAGTTGTGTCTGACTCTTTGCAACCTTATGGACTATATATAGCCTGCCAGTCTGCTCTGTCCATGGGATTCTCCAGGCAAGAATAGTAGAGTTGGTTGCCATGTTCTCCTCAAGGGGATCATCCTCACCCAGTGATAGAAACTTTGTCGTGTATGTCTCCTGCATTGGCAGGCATGTTCTTTACCACTAGTACCACCTGGAGAGCCTGGACTTTTCTTTGCTTCTCTGTAAATTTGGAAAATCTTAGCATCCTTATAAGAGGTTGGTGTTGAGGATTAAATAAATTGCACATTAAAATTGTATATGAATTAATGCCAACTGTAATTGATACCATTCCATAGATAAACCAGTTTGGTAACTTCTTCTGAATTCCTCACACATGAAATAAATGAGATTTGTTGGTATTAAGAAAATTCATATGACTATGTGTTGATATCAGTACCAGACAGAGAAGGTTACTGAAGAAAAATATGGAGACAAGAAAGCTAAAATCTCAGGGAAGTGGATTCAAAGTCCCACAGCTTGCAGTGACCATCATAGGAAGGGCTTGGAATTTCAGTGCAGAAACATTAATACACAGAATTCAGAGAGCAGATAGGGAAAAAAATCAGGTGAAGAAAAAGAAGAGAGAAAATATAAAATGAGGCTGAGAGAAAAATGGTGTCAGTGATAAGATTTGTCCAAGTTACAGCTTCTAAAGGAAACATATTTTACAGCCTTACGAGTGCCCATGACATACGGAAGGAACTAACGATAGCCAGGGGTGCCCATGGTCCTGAAAAATTTCTGAAGAGCATGTTTCATATCCTTATTCCTCAGGCTGTAGATGAAGGGGTTCAGCATGGGGGTGACTACCATGTACATCAATGAAGCAACTATGTCCTTGACTTTGGAGTTGCCTGATGAGGGGAAATAGTACACACCTGCAATAGTCCCATAATATAAAAACACTACGAAGAGGTGAGAACCACAGGTAGACAAGGCTTTGAAGATTCTTGTGAAGGAGGGGACCTTCAGGATGATGGCTGCCATGTGAATATAGGAGCCCAAGATACCACCCAAAGGCAAGGTGAAGATCAGTCCTCCTTCAGTGAGAATGAGCAGCTCATTGAGGGAGGTGTCGGAGCAGGAGGCCTTGAGCACAACAGCGAGATCACAGAAGAAGTGAGGGATGACAGTCCCTGCACAGAAAGTCAACTGGTCCACAAGGAGGGTGTGCAACAGAGCTTGGGCACAAGCGGCGAGCCAGCACCCAGCCGCTAGGATGACACAAAACTCATCCCTCATGATGGCAGTGTAGCGGAGAGGGTGACACACAGCCACGTGCCTGTCATAGGCCATCACGGCAAGAAGAAAACTGTCAAGGCAACCGAAGAATATAAAGAAATACACCTGTGAAATGCACCCTGCGTATGTGATAGCTTGGCATCGAGTCTGCATGTTCATGAGCATCTTAGGGAAGGTGACAGATGAGAAGGAGACGTCAGTGAGGGCCAAGTGGCTGAGGAAGAAGTACATGGGGGTGTGGAGGCGAGGGTCCAGCCTGATGAGCAGGATGATGAGCAGGTTGCCCAGCACCGTGGTCAGGTACACGCCCAGGAACAGGGCGAAGAACATGTCCTGCTGCTCTGGCTGAATAGGGAACCCCAGGAGGAGGAACTCGGACACACTGCTCTGGTTCTCAGGTCTCATACCATGCTGAGGATAAAGGGGGTTTAGGAACATCAGGAAGAATGGTAGGGATATATTCTGAACTGAATTTTCTGAGAAAACAATGAATTTTAAACTATCTTTCTATTCATTTCTAGCCCCTGTGGATGCATGCATCCTTGCTGTATCCCAATCTGGATCCAGGAAAACATCACACCCAGAAGTAGCCAACAAGACCTCAGTGCACAAAGGCCAGAGAATGATTGCTGTTTCATTCAACCACTATTTATTGAACATTGAGTCTGAACCCTGCCCTCTACTCAGGATTGAAAATGCAGCAGTGGATAAGAAAGGCAAGGTCCCTTTCTTCTGGGAGAATATTTTCTGTAAACTTGCTGGGATAGTTTATGACAATGAGATGGCACCAAACCATAATACTTCACTGTGGCCGAAACAGTAGATGAGTCTCTCTAAATTGCTCTCAGGTGTTTCTGGGCTGAGGTGGTGGTGTTGGAGCCTTGTGACACATCTCCTGGGACCCTGGTCAGTGCCACTGACCTAGAGCTATAAACTCATTTGTCCTCTAGAAATGGCTTAACACCACTTGATGTCAGGATAGCTCCCCAAACAAAATAGTTCACAGACTATCTTTCATAATGATGGTGAACACTTAGGGGATTATACTATGTTACCAGCACGATGCTAAGGGTTTTTCATACATTATTGGGCTTCCCTGGTGGCTCAGATGGTAAAGAATCTGCCTGCAATGCAGGAGACCCGGGTTTGATTCCTGGGTAGGGAAAATCCTCTGGAGAAGGAAATGGTAATCCACTTCAGTATTCTTACCTGGAGAATTCCATGGACGGAAGAGCCTGGTGTGCTACAGTCCATGGGGTAGCAAAGAGTTGGACACGACTGAGCGACTAACACTTTACATACATTTACTAATTAAATACATGAGTCAGCCTTACAACAAAATCTTTATGGTACTAAGAATTAGTGTTCTTTCTGCTTTTAAGCTTTTAGGAAATGACAGCATAAATGATATAAATTTCACAGGCATGTAGCTGATGTAGCTGTCAGAGATGGGATGCATATATATTCAAATATATATGGTGATATGTGTGTATATATACATACATAGATGGACTGTATAAAAAGATATATGGAACCTGGGGCATATACATATGTGTATATATCCCATACAGATATAGATTGAACTATATTCATATACATACATACACATGAATATACCGCACATATGTATAGGAATATGCAAATAAGAATATATAAGAATATGTATGTAATACGCATATAAAATTGCCATTTTCTGTAGGTTAAAAATGATCAACTATTAGTTACTTCGTGTAGTTCAGTCTAATACTATTCCTGTGATCAGATTCTGTGCCTTTAATATGGAAGCATCCCCTTTCATTGTTATGGGCACCAGACACTGTGTTATTTGAGGGCTGCAAGGAAACTGAAGTTGTCCTGAATTATCTTAGTGTCTGTCTAGATAATTCCTTTCATTCATATTTGTATACTTTCCAGCTGCCAAAAGGCTCTCACATACATTAGCTTATGTTTAAGCCATGGATAATTATTGAGGGTTTGTGAGCTTCCATTTTATAGACATGTAAACTGAAATAAAAGAATTAAGTGGCCTTCCAAGGTCTTGCACCCATTTTTTTGGGGGGGGAGGGGCTCTTGCTCTCTAACTTCACTCAGCAGGGTGCCTAGTGTTTCTTTGCTGGGACATTAAGTGAAGCAAAGAGATACAAAACTTTGAGACACTCAGTCCCTCTCAGGTGTCTGAAAATGAGGGCGGATCCTTTACAGGAAATAGTCACTTGGAGCATTGGTTATATCAGTTGATGTTACCTTAGAAGAAGGTCACATAAGGAGATAATTGAGGTCATAGATGCAAGTCAGGAGCCCTCAAACACACACGCAAATCTCTCTCTCTCATGCACACACACATACCCTGCTGATCTGAGGATTTCTGTCACCTGTGTCTGAGACTCATTCTGGGGGAAGGATGACCAGTCTGGTTCAGTTCATAAACACTCATATATGTACAAGTCATAAATAACACACAAGGCAAGACATATACAATGCACAATCACATGTCACCCAACAATACACTCACAATACACCACTGGCACAGCATGACACACCTGGTAAGTGACATAAACATGCCGCAAACACATAGCTCATCACTATACATACACACCATCAGAAACATACAAGGCCAACTACAAATCAAAAATCTCACAAGACACACACCAACAACACACATGCACACCCAGTCATACACTCACTACAAGCAGCACACACACTCCCTTAATTGAGGTTTGCTTGTGCCCCAAATCCTTGCAAGGTGAAGGCAGTTAGCATGGGCAGGCTAAGCCTATTCACCACCACCACCAACCTGTCCCCATGGTGACACACACAGAGACAGAAGCAAACAACACACATTCCGGCTCTCGCTCACGAGTGTGTCACCCACAAACACAGGTCAGACACACACTAAGCTCTGGCTGCTGAGTGGAGCTTGAGCCCTGTCTGACCTTGGTTCCTTGGTGAGGTCGGGCATCCGCTCCAGCAGCCCTGATGCTAAGCGCCCACCCTGAGCTGTAATGCCTGCCTGGTGGGGGACATGCCCAATCATGACAGCAGGAGGCAGATATTTAAGATCATGGGCACTGCTCAGGAGCTGCTAATCGCATGTTACGAGGCTGATAACTAGATCTCCGTGTGCTAAAACAGGCCTGGATTGGGTCTAACTCAGGAAGAGAATCAGGCTCTGAGTCAGGTACAGAAGACACACCATACACGGCTATCAAACAACACGTACACAGTCATACACAGCCCACACACACAAACTACGAAGCAATAAATACACAAGCATACACGATACACAGACGACCATCAGACAACTCGTACACAAGCATACACACACATACACACACTAATGAACACAGACATAATCACACTCAAACCCAGATAGATCCTCCAGCAGGTGCGGATTTCCAGCTCCTTCTGACCTGTGCTTGTCGTGAGTTCAGACGCCTCTTTCAGACTGTTGCTTAAATCCTCAGCTTCTCTTCATAGTCAAGGAGGAACCCCTGTGGATTAATCGGCCAATTTCTTGCTACCATTTTGGGAGCAGCATGTCCAGGAGCCAGAGGGGACTGGAGGAGTCACAGGGGAGAGTGTCTCTACTGCAAGGGCTGACTCGCATTCCTTCCTTCTCAGGCATGGTTCCAAGTTCAAACTTACCTTGGGCAGAGTTCCAGCTGGGACTCAGAATTTTTTAATTTAATTTTTAAATGATTTCAGACTTAGAAAAATGTTGTAAAGATGATAAAATGAATTTCTGTATGCCCGTCACCCACATTCCAGAAAGGCTAACATTTTACCATGTTTTGCTTTATTATTAACATGTGTGTGTGTGTTGAATATTCACACTGTAAACCTTTGATTGGTATCCACAGTACATATATCAGAAGGCACATGATTTCGTTCAGATGTCAGAGACATCTGAATAACTCAAGACAGGAAGATAATTTAAGAGAAAGTTTACCACTCACACTAAAGGACTCCTGGGGAGACCTGGGTGTGAGCAAGCAGTTGGCTTTGACAAAGGAGAGAAAGGGTTTGGGAACTCTCTGTGGTTAAGGAGTGGGACTGGGGAAAATGTTCTGCTGGAGGCGAGACCATGTGCTATGCTCTCTGATTAACTCTGTGTTGTGTATTCACGTACTGCAACATGTACCCTTCAGGCAACAAACGCCCGCTTGGCTGATGGCAGATAATCTAAGGTATTGTTAGCAACTGCAGTGACCAGGGAGCATTGCCTTTCAGTCAGGGCTTCAAGGGTGGTGGCAGGAAAACAGCATATTCAGATATTATTTTGGATATTTCTTGATTGGTACGAGATTATTTTATTTTGTTGTACAATGTTGTGGCTTCCATGGCAGCACTGGTGACTCCCATGTGGTCAGCAGAATAAAGCAATTGGCAAGAATATAACATGCTTTGTGGTGAGAAGGTGTTTGGTGAGCTTTGTTTATGGGCAGGAACCCAAAATGCAGATAGTACAAGTTAAATTATGAGGTTTAGGCCTGAGTAAGAGGCCTAAATCAGTGCAGGAATAAGGGATACTTAGGGGAATAAAAGAATAATCTTCATGAGCTAAAAATCTTAGACTTAGCATTCAGTATGAGCAATCATGAACTGGTATGTTTCTGGTAAGCATTTTGATCATGGGATGATATGGGGCTACTCTGGATAGTTGCAGTTAGTATTTCATTTTTTATTAGAGCATAATTGATTAACAATGATGTGTTAATTTCTGCTGCACAGAAAGTGATCCATACATTATATATATTTTTAATATTTTCATATTCTTTTCACATTCATATTCATATTTTCATATTCTTTTCCATTGTGGTTTATTGCAGGCTATTGAATATAGTTCCCTGTGCTATATAGTAGAACCTTATTTTTTATCCATTCTACACATAATAGTTTGCATCTGTTAATAGTGAGGAGTTAGTATTTTTAAGGGAAGACCAGGAGAACAGCCAAGGTCAAGGTTCAGAGATGTGGCCTATCAAGTAGCTGAAGAGGCAGTGGGGTTGTGTTACTGTGAAGCTTTCTTTAAGATCCGTCGGATACGGTACAAAAAGGCCAGGCAGTAGAGAGGGTGCCTTTTGGCTACCCGACAATTCATATGCTTTAAAACATGGTTGTTCACTTAGTGACACTTCCATAAAAATTATTTTGTGATGCATCTTCAGGTGACAGTGGTCTATCAGAGTGAAGCTAGAAGTGCAGAGATCTGGGGAAGGAGCAGGAAGTGCAAGGATGGAAGGAGAAGCTTGTTTAGGTGGGGGTTGGACTGGGGAAGAAGGGATAGGAAGAGCAGGAGGGGTATAGAGGGTGAAGGGACCACGGGGTAGGAGACATAGAGAGGATTCAAAACTGTGGAAATGTCCACCTGGATGAGTCCGATGAATGGAGCAAAGTCACCATCCAGATGAGCCCAGCTTGAGTCTGGAGTCATCACCAGGGACGGGTCCAGCTGTGAGTCTGGTATCATCTGGTGACCCATCAAGCCAGCATGGTGTTGGCTGAGCATGAGGTCATGAACCCAACTGGGTTTATAACAATCTTGGTCTGATTTTAGGACTTTGAAGCACAAAACTTTGTTGGCCAGGGAGTCTCAGAAATGTAAAAATGTAGTTAGAAAATGAGGAACTCAGTGATTCAAAAAGATGCTGCTTTATTGGCATCACACTGGACATAAAATAACTCCAAAAGTGCTCACTTCAGTGCACCTTCAGGTTAGGCTCCCACTGACCTTTCAGTAATGGTCTTTGAGAGGTGGGAAGCGGGCGTGAATTCAAGAATCTTAATTGGTGGGGGGGCATGCAGCAAGCATATGTGCTACTTCCTGCGTGATGTGACTCCTTTTCGAGTTTAAGAGGGTCTACAGGGATTGATTTAAACACTAAAGAGAAATTTGCCAGCAAAGTGAGACTGCAATTATGACATCATCTAATGACTGGCTATGTCAGTGGTGTGGAAGAACCCACATCAGTATGAGTGAGGGCGTTGCTGAAACAGAGCCTAGAGCTATCACGTTGCCAGGTGGGTCCACCTATCAGCCTGCAGTGTGCTGGGCCAAAGTTTTTGTCCACAGTGGTCATATCCAGGCCATGAAAATCCGGAAGGCTGAGCAATAGCCTTTGTACCATGTAGGTGCTTTGACCTGAGGCATTGGTAGGACTAATTAATTTGGGCATACTGTGGTCCAGTTGATACCCCCTTTCCAGATATATTTGTCTGATGGAAGGGCCTACATAACTTGATGGAAGATGCTCCTGAATTTGACCAGTTTTAATCTTTCCTGCCCTGTCTCTGCTATCCACACTGTTGCAGATAGGATTTGAAGCCGTGATCCCTGCTTCCTGAGTGAGATCATGGTTAGCATTATTTTAATTAAATTACCCTTTAGAGGCAGAAAATTTTGGCAGAATTTGTTACTTTGGCAGATCACCAGGGTGCCAGAGCAGCTCTGGTGTACAGCTGGGAGTGGGGCATTAAATGGTGAGTGGTTGATAACTGACAACCTGTCCTCAGTCTGGCTTCTATCCCAGTTGTAATGGGGGCAAAACTGAAAAGGAAGAATGGAAAGGAAGAGTGGCAAGGAAGAGATGAACTGGTGTCTAGTTCAAAATGATCCTCCTAAGCCCTGGCATGTGAGATGTCACCACAGAAGGTAAGGAAAGGCAGTTAGAGTGTTTTCTGTTCATTTTGGTATCAAGAAAAGAGTTCCAAGGATTAGAGTTTAGCATAATGAGGGCCACTGGTAGGAGGGATACCCATTAAGAAGACCATGTTCTGTACATCTGTGTCTCTTTTTCTGTTTTGCATATAGGGTTATCGTTACCATCTTTTTCAATTCCATATATATATGTGTTAGTATACTGTATTGGTCTTTATCTTTCTGGCTTACTTCACTCTGTATAATGAGCTCCAGTTTCATCCATTGGGAGAAGGCGAGGGTGGGATGTTCAGAGAGAAGAGCATTGAAACAAGTATACTATCAAGGGTGAAACAGATCACCAGCCCAGGTTGGATGCACGAGATGGGTGCTCAGGGCTGGTGCACTGGGAAGACCCAGAGGGATGGGATTTGGAGGGAGGTGGGAGTGGGGGGCTCGGATGGGGAACACATGTAAATCCATGGCTGATTCATGTCAATGTATGGCAAAAACCACTACAATATTGTAAAGTAATTAGCCTCCAGTGAATAAAAATAAATGGGAAAAAAAAGAGGACTATGTTATTTTGTAATTTCTGGAAGATTAGTTTAAGCAGGACATCATGGTATTCTATAAAACCACAGAAAAGATTTGAAAAAGCAGTCTCATAAATATCATGTGATATCACTTACACACAGACTCTTAAAAAAATGATATGGATGAACATATTTACAAAACAGAAACAGGCTCACAGAGAACAAATTTACCACTGGGGAAAGGTTGGGAGAGGGATAGATAGGGAATTTGGGATTGACATGTATGTACTGCTATATTTAAAATAGATAACCTACTGAATAGCACAGGGAACTGCTCAATACTCTGTAATAACCTAAATGGGAAAGGAATTTGAAAAAGAAATAAAAAAAAATACATGCTTCTGAGTGGGTGGTAATTCCCAGTTAAAATAACCTTTGGTCTACAATATACTTTGAGCCAAACTGTAAAAAAAAGGAAAAAAAAAAGACAGTCTACCCATAGTAGCACCTCAACTTTAGGTATTTGGTAGGAAGAATTGAAGCGTGAATGGCTTAGACTAGTGACTATCCTCCACTATTTCATTATCCAGAAGGTCTCTTGTGTAGATGTCTAAGCCTTGGTTGTCCATTTTTTCAGCAGAGGGAGGCTGTGATTTTTCTAGGAAGAGCCAGGGAGAGGCAAGCGCAGACTTGAGCTAACTTTTCCCCAACATCCTCTCACATTACCTCCTTCCTCTGCCCAGTCTTGACCCACGCTTCTGCCCCCACATCCCATTCCAACCCAAAACTGACTTCATTTTCTCTGTGCGTTTCCCATGTTTTGATACTGTTACTATGGTTTCCTGGATTTTTTATTTACTTCAGTTACTCAAGGATTATTTCCATGAGTGGGAGCCAGCAGTCTAAGCTAATCACCCTCTTAGCAAGAACAGGAAACCCAAGGTCTCATAGAAGTCAAACATCTCCCCTGCCACCACCCGCCCCCCCACCCCGCCCCACCTAAGGAGGAGGACCAGGGTATTTGGGGACCAGGTTTGGAATCCAAAAGAGTTCCCCTCCACCTCCTGTTCTGACTCCTTTCTGCTGCAGTTTCCAGCGTCCCCAGGAGATACCCTAGAACAATCACCACACCAAGAGCAGAGATACACACACATCCCTGGGGAAAAAACTTATCAAATGCAAAACCACCAATGCACTTGGCACTCCCTCCTGCCTGCTCCTTGGGAGAACTGGTCTAGGAGCTAGAGAAAGAAGTAGAGCAATTATTTCATATTTGTCCCTGAGGAGCAGCAGGAAACCCAGCCCCCAGAGGCCCCGAACCTAGAAACACACCCGTGGCGAGTGCACAAAGCATCTCTCACATCCGTCACTGCAGTCTGGGCGCTGCTCCCCTGCTGACCTGATGCAACCAGAGGTCTGGGTCCTCACTGTCACTGGTTAAGATAAGCCCGGCGTGCTTGAGGCGTAGTCCTCTGAGGCTAAAAGGAGACCTGTAGGAGCAGGGTGGGTTCCTTGGTAGTGATGTTTTTGGGCAGGAGAAATGTGGTGAGTGCTATGAGAAAAGGGAGGGTTATGTTTCCCTCTGAGACCCACAGAGACCCCAGTCCTGCCTCCTGCCTCGCATACTGTCCTGAGATGAGAGCTGGTAACAGCTCCCTCATGTCTGCTTTCTGTAGTGGAAGAGGTTAGTTCAGAGGTGGTTGTGATGTATAGTATTCAAGGATATGAGAAGTGGCTTCAAGGTCCCAGTGATATGATATGATGATATGATGCAAGTGACTTCATTCCAGTGAATTTGGAAAACTCATTTGTGAAAAGTATATGATAAAATTCACAAGAAGTCAATTAAGTGCTGCTCTATAGCATGCTTAGGGTTAAAGGTGGGCATTCTTACTGCTTGTGAATTAGATGAGCCAAGGACTTGGAAGCCAAGGATCGTGGATCTTAGTGAATATTTCGTAGGGATGATCATAACTTGGACTTAGGTATATACCCTGCTTTTGCATTAAATCCCTGTCTCTGGCTGTTCCTTCCCTGGTGAGATGAATGGGGAGCAATAGGCACCATGTGGAAAGATCTAGGACATGGGATGTGCACATATATGAACTGGATGAAGGGGCGTCTCTTTCAAAGAGAGTTGGAAGTACCACCTTTTGTACAGTCTCTGACATCTCTGTCTTCTCTCCCTTCAGAAAGTGTGGTGGCATGGACCAGATAAACCAGTCCAGTGTCACTGAATTCCTCCTCTTGGGTGTTTCTGAGAGTCCAGAGCAGCAGCCCCTCCTATTTGGCATCTTCCTGGCCTTGTACCTGGTCACCATACTAGGAAATCTGCTCATCATCCTGGCCATCGGCTCTGACCCCCACCTCCACACCCCCATGTACTTCTTCCTGGCCAACCTCTCTTTGGCTGATGCCAGTTTTTCTTCCACCACAGTTCCCAAGATGCTGGTGAACATCCAGACTCACAGTCAGACCATATCCTATGGGGGGGTGTTTGGCCCAGATGCACTTGTTCATGACATTCGGGGCACTGGATGACTTCCTCTTGGGGGTGATGGCCTATGACCGCTATGTGGCCATCTGCCGGCCCCTTCACTACTCTACACTCATGAGTCCTCTTGTGTGCATGCTCCTTCTGGCAGCATGCTGGGTTCTCACCAACCTCACTGCCCTCTTGCACACCCTGCTCATGGCCAGGCTTTCTTTCTGTGCAGACAACACTATCCATCACTTCTTCTGTGATGTGGTTCCTCTGCTGCAACTCTCCTGCTCGGATACTAGTATCAACCAGGTAGCCCTGTTCGCTGTGGGCTCCATGATACTGACATGTCCTCTCTCCCTGATCATCCTGTCATATACACGTATCATCTCCAGCATCCTCAGGGTCCCATCTGCCTCTGGCAGGCAAAAGGCCTTTTCCACCTGTGGGTCCCACCTCACGGTGGTCTTCTTGTTCTACGGCACGGCAGTCGGGGTCTACCTGTGCCCTCCTTCATCACATTCTGGGGGTGAGGACAGGCTTGCGGCTGTGTTTTACACTGTGGTGACACCGATGCTGAACCCCTTCATTTACAGCCTCAGGAACAAGGATATGAAGGTGGCACTGAGCAGGCTTTTGGGAAATCACACACTCTCTTCTCAGGGACTTTTATCCTAAATCCATATTTTGCAGTTATGCTCTGTAGAACCCATGTGTTTGTAAAGCAATACCATCCCCTACCATATTTACTTACATTTTGAGAAAAGTGATCTCAAAATCATTCACTTAAGCCCCCAAATCCTACAGTGTGAATCATCAGTGTATTTCATGAATGACAAGTACTGTCTTTTAAACACTGGGCACAGAGAGAAATTTTAACAGACTTGGTTAGGTTCCTCTCTGTCTACCACCCCTAGTTCATACTGTAGTGATCCATGGTGATGGCTTCCTTCCTGGGACAAGTCCTCTGTCTGCCTTCTTAGGGAGTTCTGGGAAAGGTCGAGGTTCTTCCTGAGTCTTTTAGCCCTTAATTGTTGTCAGCTAGAACTAATTGACAAGTTACAGAGACACTTTGGGGTGGCAAATATTACTCCACTATTCTAGTCTTTCCCATCAGAACCCTGGATTCAGGACAGGAGTGGGTGTGATTTTCCAGTACATGCTGTGCTTTGGCTGGTTTCTTTAAATACTTTTGTGTGGCTAGTCCTTTATTTGTGTCCATCTTAAATTGTCTTTTTTTATTTCCAAGTGGAGGTTATATTAAATTTCATTTTCTAGGAAAAAAAAATACTTATGGGTGGAATCATTTGGCTTTCATATCATGCCTTTAGTGGCTAATTTTCCATGCTGTCAATTTTTGTCTTTCATTAGTATGTCTAGAAAAGGGAGCAAAAGTGAACCAAATTCACAATTGTCAGTTTTACCTTTGGCATTTTTTTTTTTTAATTATTGAAGTATAGTTGGTTTACAATGTTGTGCTTGACTTCTACTGTATAGCAAGTGACTCAGCTATTCTTTTCCAAAGAATTTGTCTATTTCATCCAATTGGACAAATTTGTCCATACAAAGTTTGCCACTGCTGATCATTGAGAATTCTTTCCTTCCATGATATATTTAATTTTTTTCTCTCATTTTTCCTAACTATCTAGTACCTGTTTGTCAGTTTTTTTGGTTTCTCAAAGAATCAACTAGTTTCTTTTAAATGACTCTATCTGTTATCAATACTTGTCCCATATTGATGTATGGATGTGAGAGTTGGATTATAAAGAAAGCTGAGCGCCAAAGAATTGATGCTTTTGAACTGTGGTGTTGGAGAAGACTCTTGAGAGTGCTTGGACTGCAAGGAGATCCAACCAGTCCATCCTAAAGGAAATCAATCCTGAATATTCATTGGAAGGACTGATGCAGAAGCTGAAACTCCAATACTTTGGCTACCTACTGCGAAGAACTGACTCATTTGAAAAGACCCTGTTTCTCTTTCTGGGAAAGTTGAAGGTGGGAGGAGAAGGGGACGACAGAGGTGGAGATGAGTGGATGGCATCACTGACTCAATGGACAAGAGTTTGAGTAGGCTCTGGGAGTTGGTGATGGACAGAGAAGCTTGGTGTGCTGCAGTCCATGGGATCTCAGAGTTGGACATGACTGAGCGACTGAACTGAACTGAAATTATCAATACTGTATTTCACTAGTTTTGTATCTATTTTTATTGTGTCTTTCTTCTACTTACTTTTGGTATCTCTTATTGTGCCTTTCATAGCTTTCTAAGGTAGAACATTTTGTTATTTTTGTTGATGTTTTTTATTCTCTTTCAATTTAAGTATTTAAAGTGATAAATTTCCCTTTAAGTATTGCTTTATCTGAAGTTCATCAATGTTGATATGTTATCTTTTCTATGTCTTGTAACTTAAAATATTGTTTTATTTCCTTTGTGATTTATTTTTTGACTCTTGATTTTTGTATACGTCTTGTGCTTAATTTATGGAGTCCTACATATTTTATTACTCATTAATTTTTAAAAGTTTTTCTGTTTTTAATTATTTTATACTTGATTATAAAATCATTTTAGTCTCTCAGAATAGTGCAAAAATACTGAACAGTATTCTTATATACCTGATCACCAGTTTTCCCAATTACTGTAGTGTATTTATCAAAATCAGGATATTATTAATATTGATAAACTTTCATTAAATAATCAGTAGACTTTATTCAAATTTTGTTACTTGTCCCAGTAAGGTCCTTTTTCATCTAGGATCCAACCAAATATCACACATGAAATTTCACTGTCAAAATTTCCTTTAATTTTGTATAGTTCTTTTGGTTTTCATGTCCTTGATATATATGAAGTGTATTGGACAGCCTTGATTTTCATGTCCTTGATATATATGAAGAGCACTGGACAGCTATTTTGTAGAATTTTGTCCCTCATTTGGAGTTATCAAATGTTTCTTCATGATTAAACTGAGCTGATACCACTTGATATATCACAAAAGTGAAGTTATATCCTTATTACATCATATCAGAAAGTGAATAGAGTTGGTATGTTTTTCTCTCTCAGTTTAAGTGCTGTTCATCTTTATTTGTGACATAAACTATAAATATCTTTTTTTTTTGGTTTGTCAATTGTCTTTTAATTTGTTTGCAGGGTTTCTTTGTCATGAAAAGTTTTAAGTTTTGATATGATCAAATTTATCCAATGTATTACCTCTTGATTTTGAATGAAAGTTTTCCTCAATACTGATGTCAAAGGGAAATTATCATGTTTCTTCCTAGCACCTGTATGACAAATGGCAATTCCCTTACACTAGGACATTTGTTAAACAATGTATCTTTGTACCATTATGTAAGTTCTATCTGTACATACTCTAAATTTTCATTTCTGCATGTTATTCTACTCTGTTCTATTCACTTGCCTATTTGTTGATTCATTCACCAATTCCACACTCTTTTAACTACTGCATTTAAGACACACTTTCTATCCTTAAACAGCTAAACATAGAGATCCAAAATAGCTAAAGGTTATAAATACATCAAGGCTGTATATTGTCACCCTGCTTATTTAACTTATATGCAGAATACATCATGAGAAACGCTGGGCTGGAAGAAGCACAAGTTGGAATCAAGATTGCCAGGAGAAATACCAATAACCTCAGATATGCAGATGACACCACCCTTATGGCAGAAAGTGAAGAGGAACTAAAGAGCCTCTTGATGAAAGTGAAAGAGGAGACTGGAAAAGTTGGCCTAAAGCTCAACATTCAGAAAACTAAGATCATGGCATCTGGTCCCATCACTTCATGACAAATAGATGGGGAAACAGTGGAAACAGTGGCAGACTTTAGTTTTTGGACTCCAAAATCCCTGCAGATGGTGACTGCAGCCATGAAATTAAAAGATGCTTACTCCTTGGGAGGTAAGTTATGACCAACTTAGTTCAGTTCAGTTGCTCAGTTGTGTCCAACTCTTTGTGACCCAATGAACCGCA
Organism: Cervus elaphus; assembly: GCF_910594005.1. Taxonomy (NCBI): domain Eukaryota; kingdom Metazoa; phylum Chordata; class Mammalia; order Artiodactyla; family Cervidae; genus Cervus; species Cervus elaphus. The sequence goes on from NC_057825.1 coordinate 13,049,593, forward strand.
GCATGCCAGGCCTCCCTGTCCACCACCAACTCCTGGAGTCCACCCAAACCCATGCCCATTGAGTCAGTGATGCCATCCAACCATCTCATCCTCTGTCATCCCCTTCTCCTCCTGCCTTCAATCTTTCCCAGCATCAGGGTCTTTTCAAACGAGTCAGCCCTTCACATCAGATGGCCAAAGTATTGGAGTTTCAGCTTCAACATCAGTCCTTCCAATGAACACCCAGGACTGATCTCCTTTAGGATGAACTGGTTGGATCTCCTTGCAGTCCAAGGGACTCTTAAGAGTCTTCTCCAACACCACAGTTCAAAAGCATCAATCCTTCGGCGCTCAGTTTTCTTTATAGTCCAACTCTCATATCCATACACGATGACTGGAAAAACCATAGCCTTGACTAGATGGACATTTGTTGACAAAGTGATGCCTCTGCTTTTTAATATGCTGTCTAGGTTGGTCATAACTTTCCTTCCAAGGAGTAAAAGTCTTTTAATTTCATTAAGCCAACTTTTTCACTCTTCTCTTTCACTTTCATCAAGAGACCAACCTAGACAGCATATTAAAAAGCAGAGACATTACTTTGCCAACAATGGTCCATCTAGTCAAGGCTATGGTTTTTCCAGTCATTATGTATGGATGTCAGATTTGGACTATAAAGAAAGCTGAGTCCTGAAGAATTGATGCTTTTGAACTGTGGTGTTGGAGAAGACTCTTGAGAGTCCCTTGGACTGCAAGGAGATCCAACCAGTCCATCCTAAAGGAAATCAGTCCTGGGTGTTCATTGGAGGGACTGATGTTGAAGCTGAAACTCCGATACTCTGGCCACCTCATGTGAAGAGCTGACTCATTTGAAAAGACCCTGATGCTGGGAAAGATTGAGGGCAGGAGGAGAAGGGGACAACAGAGAATGAGATGGTTGGATGGCATCACCAATCCAATGGACATGAGTTTGGGTGGACTCCAGGAGTTGGTGATGGACAGAGAGTCCTGGCATGATGCAGTTCATGGGGTCACAAAGAGTTGGACACGACTGAATGACTCACTGAACTGAAACACCTGTTTAAAATAATTTTATAGAAAAGGTTTCAAAAGTATGTGAATACATACAGAAGTGAATTAATAATTCTGTCTGGGTGGATGAATCCAGGACAATTTCATTCAGAAGGAAGCATTTGTAATGGGCCTTGAAGTGAGGGTAGGTCATTGCAAAATAGAAAATAGGAGAAGTTTATTAAGGCAGGAGAAACATATGAAAAGATACAGAATAATGTGAAGAAAGGAAGATGACAATCTATCACTTTATAGCTGAGGGGACATGTGAATCTAATGTTCCTGATCCCAGGATCTCCAGTCATTTTATTGATGTCAACTTGACAACATATGCAAACTTGGAACTGCCACTTAAGATGGCTCCTGGCCATTCATTGGTTAATGTCTGCTTATTGTTCAATTAATCCTAAAACACCAAAAAGCAAGAAAGGTTGGTGGAACCAACATTTGTTGAGACTTCAGGCAGCAGGAAAATTCAGGGATTTACCACTCTCTGGTAATGCTGATTGGCATCAGTAGAAAGCATGGAGAGTAGCAGAGAATTATAATTGCATGCACCATTCAAGGAAAAGATGATCCAGGGTCATGATAGAGCCTTACTATTGAGATACATCCCCAATGTCTTTTTAAACTTGGAAACAATTCCTTGGTACCAGAGATTCACTCACTAGGGAAAAAGTTAGGGTGGGCATATCACTTGTGCTTTTACAATGGCACATGTCAAGCTTTTCTCTGATAGGAGGTGGAAGGGAAGAGAATTTGGAAAAGAGAGGAGAAAAGAAGAGAGAATTCTGTATTATTTGTGTTTTAAGCAGAATTTGCAGAGGATAGCATATGTCTGAGATACTGTGTTAAGCATTTTATATGTGTTTTCATTTATATGAATTTTCACAACAGCTTTAGATGACAGTTACTGTAGTTGCTATTAAATGCTATTCATATGTTTATATTTGGAAACTGAGATGCAGAGATGTTGAGAACTTGCTGAAAGTTACACACATAGTGAATAGTAAATTTAATGCATAAACCCAAGTATTTCTGACAATAATGTAAGTCTTACTTTCATTAAAAAAGCTATTTTGATAGTCTAAGTTTATCAGTGAGATGTCAGTAGAGTCTAGTTATGTGGGGAAGAAATACAGAGTACAATGCAGGTTCCAAACTTTCTCCTACATTTTATTAAAAAATCCTCTGCAGATGGTTAGGATATATCCTTAGAAGCATCACATCCCTAGGGGATATGCAATAATGAAACTGATACAATTACATTTTAAAGCAGATCTAAACAGAGACTGTTGCCATAGTGCTGAAGAATGAAGATGGTTCAGTAAAAGATACTAGGTAAAAGTCTCAAACAATGTGGTCCCAAGTTCCCTTCTCTCTGATCATGTGGCTTGATTCACAAGTCATTTCAGGATATCTAAGTAAGGACTTATGCTCAAGAAGTGGGTGTGCACCCTTAAGAAGAGAGAATCTCTGAGGCTGTTTCACACTCTCATTCTCCAGCTTCTTATTTGCTTTATCTTGTTTTCAATTATTTGCTCGTACTGGGAGAAGTTGTTGATTGGAACTGAGTTTGTGGACAATGAAGGAAGCAAAAAAAAAAAAAAAAGAGAGAGAAAATTAGTAATGGAGAAGAATACGTGTATTTCATGTCCACTGAACCATTAAGCATATGCATTTTGGACTAGGATCAGTTCAGTCGCTCAGTCGTGTCTGACTATTTGTGACCCTATGAATCGCAGCATGGCCAGGCCTCCCTGTCCATCACCAACTCCCGGAGTTTACTCAAACTCATGTCCATCGAGTCGGTAGGTGGACTAGGATACCTCAGTTCAAATTCTGACTCTGCCACTTACTAGCTGTGTAATGTCAGGTAAATCACTTAACCTGTTTGAGGATCAGGGTGTTTGGGAACCAGGTTTGGAATCCAAAAGAGTTCCCCTCCACCTCCTGTTCTGACTCCTTTCTGCTGCAGTTTCCAGCTTTCCCAGGAGATACTCCAGAGCAACTATCACACCAAGAGCAGAGATACACACACATCCCTGGGGGAAAAACTTATCAAATGCAAAACCACCAATGCGCTCGGCACTCCCTCCTGCCTGCTCCTTGGTGAGAACTGGTCTAGGAGCTAGAGCAGGAAGTAGAGCAATTATTTCATATTTGTCCCTGAGGAGCAGCAGGAAACCCAGCCCCCAGAGGCCCCGAACCTAGAAACACGCCCGTGGCGAGTGCACAAAGCGCCTCTAACATCCTTCTCTGCGGTTGGGGCGCTGCTCCCCTGCTGGCCCAATGCAACCAGAGGTCTGGGTCTTCACTGTCACTGGTTAAGACGAGCCCTGGGTGCTTGAGGCATGACTCTCTGAGGCTAAAAGGAGACCTGTAGGAGCAGGGTGGGTTCCTTGGTAGTGATGTTTTGGGGCAGGAGAAATGTGGCAAGGGCTGTGAGAAACAGGAGGTTTAGCTTCCCTCTGAGACCCACAAAGACGCCAGTTCTGCCTGCCTCCTCTCAGAGCATCCTGAGATGAGAGCTGGTAATGGCTCCCTTATGGAGCAGATCCTCTATATCTGCTTCCTGCAGTGGAAGAGGTTAAGTTCAGAGGTGGCTGTGATATATAGTATTCAAGGATATGGGAGGTGGCTTTAGAGTCCCAGTTTGTATTTACTACCTTGTGATATTATACAAGTGATTCACTTTACTGATTTGGAAAGTTCATTTGTGAAATGGATATAGTAAAATTGATGAGTAGTCATTTCAATATTGCTTTATAGCATGCTTAGGGTTCAAGGTGGCAGCTCTTATGGCTTGTGAATTAGATAAGCCAAGGACTTAGAAGCCAAGGATCGTGGATCTTAGTGAATATTTCCTGGGGGGTGATCATAACCTAGACTTAGCTTTTCAACTAGTTCACATCACCTTGCTTTTGCATTAAATCTCTGTCTCTGGCTGTTCCTTCCTAGGTGGGATAAACAGGGAACAATAGGCACCATGTGAGAAGATCCAGGACTTGGGATGTGCACATATATGATCTGGATGAAGGGGCGTCTCTTTCAAAGAGAGTTGGAAGTACCACCTTTTGTACAGTCTCTGACATCTCTGTCTTCTCTCCCTTCAGAAAGTGTGGTGGCATGGACCAGATAAACCAGTCCAGTGTCACTGAATTCCTCCTCTTGGGTCTTTCTGAGAGCCCAGAGCAGCAGCCTCTCCTATTTGGCATCTTCCTGGCCTTGTACCTGGTCACCATACTAGGAAATCTGCTCATCATCCTGGCCATCGGCTCTGACCCCCACCTCCACACCCCCATGTACTTCTTCCTGGCCAACCTCTCTTTGGCTGATGCCAGTTTTTCTTCCACCACGGTTCCCAAGATGCTGGTGAACATCCAGACTCACAGTCAGACCATATCCTATGGGGGGTGTTTGGCCCAGATGCACTTGTTCATGACATTCGGGGCACTGGATGACTTCCTCTTGGGGGTGATGGCCTATGACCGCTATGTGGCCATCTGCCGGCCCCTTCACTACTCTACACTCATGAGTCCTCTTGTGTGCATGCTCCTTCTGGCAGCATGCTGGGTTCTCACCAACCTTGCTGCCCTCTTGCACACCCTGCTCATGGCCAGGCTTTCTTTCTGTGCAGACAACACTATCCATCACTTCTTCTGTGATGTGGTTCCTCTGCTGCAACTCTCCTGCTCAGATACTAGTATCAACCAGGTAGCCCTGTTCATTGTGTGCTCTATGATACTGACAGGTCCTCTCTCCCTGATCATCCTGTCATATACACGTATCATTTCCAGCATCCTCAGGGTCCCATCTGCCTCTGGCAGGCAAAAGGCCTTTTCCACCTGTGGGTCCCACCTCACGGTGGTCTTCTTGTTCTACGGCACGGCAGTCGGGGTCTACCTGTGCCCTCCTTCATCACATTCTGGGGGTGAGGACAGGCTTGCGGCTGTGTTTTACACTGTGGTGACACCGATGCTGAACCCCTTCATTTACAGCCTCAGGAACAAGGATATGAAGGTGGCACTGAGCAGGCTTTTGGGAATTCACACACTCTCTTCTCAGGGACTTTTATCCTAAATCCATATTTTGCAGTTATGCTCTGTAGAACTCATGTGTTTGTAAAGCAATACCATCCCCTACCATATTTACTTACATTTTGAGAAAAGTGATCTCAAAATCATTCACTTAAGCTCCCAAATCCTACAGTGTGAATCATCAGTGTATTTAATGAATGACAAGTACTGTCTTATAAACACTGGGCACAGAGAGAGATTTTAACAGACTTGGTTAGGTTCCTCTCTGTCTGCCACCCCTAGTTCACACTGTAGTGATCCACGGTGATGGCTTCCTTCCTGGGACAAGTCCTCTGTCACCTTCTTTTAGGGCGTTCTGGGAAAGGTCGAGGTTCTTCCTGAGTCTTTTAGGCCTTAATTGTTGTCAACTTGAACTAATGGACAAGTCGAAGAGATACTTTGGGGTGGCAAATATTACTCCACGAGTCTAGTCTTTCCCATCAGAACCCTGGATTCAGGACAGGAGTGGGTGTGATTCTCCAGTACACGCTGTGCTTTGGCTGGTTTCTTTAAATACTTATGCGGAGTCATTTGGCTTTCATATGATGCCTTTAGTGGCTAGCTGTCCACGCTGTCAATTCTTGCCTTTCATTAATATGTCTAGAAAAGGGAGCAAAGTGAACCAAATTCATAATTGTCAGCTTTACCTTTGGCATTTATTTTTTAAAAAAATTATTGAAGTATAGTTGGTTTACAATGTTGTGCTTGATTTCTACTGTATAGTAAGTGACTCAACTATTCTTTTCCAAAGATTTTGTTTATTTCATCCAGTTGGACAATTTTGTCCATGTAAAGTTTACCACCACTGATCAGTGAGAATTCTTCTTCCTTCTATGATATATCCAACTGGCTTTCTCTCATTTTTCCTTACTATCTGGTAGCTGTTTATCAGTTTTGCTGATTTTTCAAAGAATCAAATTGCTTCTTTTTATTGTCTCTATCTCTTATCAATACTGTGTTTCAGTACTTCTGTATTTATTTTTATTATGTTTTCCTTCTACTTATACTTTTATATTTATTATACTTCCTTCTACTTATACAGATACTTCTGGTATCTTTTATCCTGCCTTTTATAGCTTTCTAAGGTAGACATTTTGTTATTTTTTGTTGCTGTTTTTATTCTCTTTCAATGTAAGTATTTAAAGTGATAAATTTCCCTTTAAGCAATGCTTTATCTGAAGCTGGTCAACCTTGATATGTTGTCTTTTCTACATTTTGCAAGTTAAAATATTATCTTATTTCCCTTTTTTTTTGGACTGATGATTTCTTTTCAGAAGCATGGTGGTTAATTTAGGGGTTCCTACATATTTCATCATTTATTATTTGTTAAACTTGTTCTGTGTTGAATTATTTTGCACTTGATTACAAAATCATTTTTGATTCTCAAAATAGTGTAAAATAGTGAATAATATTCTTATATATCTGATAACCAGTTACTGTAATGTACTTATCAAAATCAAGGTATTAATATTGATAAACTTCTATTAAATAATCAGTAGACTTTTTTTCAAATTTTGCTACTTGTCCCCGTAATGTCCTTTTTAAGCTAGGAGCCAATCCAGGATCACACAGTATATTTCACTGTCAAATTTCCTTTAATATTGTAGAGTTCTTTTGTTTCTTATGTCCTTGATATATATGAAGAATACTGGACAATTATTTTGTAGAATTTTGTCCCTCATTTGGAGTTATCAGATGTTTCTTCACGATTAGACTGAGCTGATACCAGTGTGACATATCACAAAAGTGTAATTGTCTCCTTATTACATATATCAGGAAGTGAATAGAGTTGGTATGTTCTTCTCTCTCAGTTTAAGCACAGTTTGTCTTTATTTGTGACATACATTGCAAATATCTTATTTTTTTTCAGTTTGTCAATGATCTTTTATTTGGTTTACAGGGTTTCTTTGTCGTGAAAAGTTTTAAGTTTTTATATGATCAAATTTATCCAATTTGTGTTACCTCTTGATTTTGAATGAAAGTCATTCTCAATACTGATGTTAAAGAGGAATTTACCATGTTTCTTCCTAGGACCTGTAGACGAATGGCAATTCACTTATTCTAGGACACTTATTAAAACAATGCATCTGTGTACCAGAATGGAAGTTCTATCTGTATATACTCTAAATTTTTATTTCTGAGTATTCTATTCTATTTTGTTCTATTCACTTGCCTATTTGTTGATTTATTTACCACTTCCACACTCTTCTAATTACTGCATTTAAGACACACTATCTATCCTCAAGCAACTAAACATGTGGACCCAAGATAGCTAAATGTAAACATCTATTTACAATCACTTTATAGAAAAGTTTGCAAAAGTGTGTGGGTACATGCATGTGTAAATTAATAATTCCCTCTGGGTGGGTGAATCCAGGAGGATTTCACCCAGAAGGAAACATTTGTAATGGGCCTTGAAGTGAGAGTAGATCATTTCAAAACAGAAAATAGAAGTGTCCAAGGCAGGAGAAATATCTGAAAAGATACAGAATAATATCAAGAAAAGATGAGAATCTATTGCCCTATGTATGAGGCAACATGATAATCTATTGTTCCTGATCTCAGGATCTCCAATCATTCTCTTGATGTCAACTTGACAATGTGTGCAGACTGGGAACTGCCACTTAAGATGGATCCTGTCCATTAATTCATTAGTTAGTGTCTGCTTTATGATTCAATTGATCCTCAAACACTAAAAAGCAAGAAAGGGTGGTGAAATCAACATTTGTCTAGACTGCAGGCAGCAAGAAAAGTCAGGGATTTGCCACTTTATTGTAACCCTGATTGGCATCAGTAGAAAGCATGGAGAGTAGCAGAGAATTATAATTGCTTGCACCATTGAAGGAGAAGGTGGTTCAGATAGAGCCTTAGTATTGAGACACATCCCCAGTACCTTTTTAAACTTGGAAGCAAGTTCCTGATACCAGAGCTTCACTCACTAGGAAAAAGTTAGGGTGGACATATCACTTGTGCATTTACAATGGTAAATGTCAGGCTTCTCTCTGACAGCAGGTGGAAGGGAAGAGAGAAGTTGGGAAGGAGAGAAGAAAAGAGAGAAAAAAGAAGAGAAAATCCGGTATCATTTGTATTTTACACAGAATTTGCAGATTATAAGTATCACTGTGATAAGCATTTTATGTGTTATCATTTATATGAATTTTCACAGCAGCCTTAGATGATAGTTACTGTAGTTGCTATCAAATACTATTCATGTGTTTATATATGGAAGCAGACTCAGAGATGTTGAGAACTTGTTGAAACTCATACAGACAGTGAACAATAAATCTAATTTATAAACCCTAGTATTTCTGATACTAATGTAAGTTTTACTTTCATTTAAAAACTATTTAAAAAATCTGAGTTTATCAGTGAGATCTCAGTAGAATCTCAGTTATGTGGGGGAGAAATACAGAGTGCAGTACAGGTTCCAAATTTCCTCTTATATTTTATTAAAAAATCCTCTGCAGATTGTTAGAATATATCCTTAGCAGCATCCCTGGGGAGATGCACTAGTGAAACTGATACAGTTACTTTTTAAAGCAGATCTAACCTGGACTGTCACCATATTGCTGAAGAAAGATGATGGTTTCATGAAAGAAACTTGGTGAGAGTCTCAAACAATAGGGTCCCAAGTTCCCTTCTCCCTGATCATGTGGCTTGATTCACAAGTTATTGCAGGATATCTAAGTAAGGGCTTATGCTCAAGCAGAGGGTGTGCACTCCTAAGGAGAGAGAATCTCTGGGCCTGTTTCACACTCTCATTCTCTAGCTTCTTATTTGCCTTACCTTGTTTTCAAATCATTTGCTCGTATTGGGAGAAGTTGTTGATTGGAACTGTGTATGTGAACAATGTGAAGCAAGAAAAAAAAAAAGACAGAAAGCTAGTAATTGAGAAGAATATGTGTATTTCATGTCCACTGAACCAAGTGTATGCATTTTGGAATCAGATATCTCCGTTCAAATTCTGACTCTGTCACTTACTTCCTGTGGTAATAATTAATTATTTCGGGTATATAATTTAGCCTGTTTGAACCTTTGCTTTCTCTTCTGCACAATATTTGCCTCAAAGTTTCATGTTGTCTATTGCTGAAAATAATGAAGATCTAAGTAAATTTACACAACAGAGTACTTTGAGATTGATACATGCAAAGAATTCACCTGCCAATGCAGAAGATGAGATGCAGGAGATATGGGTTCTATCCCTGGGTTGGGCAGATGCCTGTAGAAGGAAATGGCAACCCACTTCAGTATTCTTGTCTGGAAAATGCCATGGATGGAGGAGCCTGTCAGACTATGATCCGTGGGGTTGCAAAGATTCAAACATGGCTGAGCAACTGAACACACCCACCCATTTAAAACGGATAACTAACAAGGACCTACTGTATAATACAGGAAACTCTACTCAATATTCTGTAATAACCTACATGAGAAAAGAATTTGAAAAAGAAGAGATATATGTGTATGTATAACTGAATCACTTTGCTATACACCTGAAACTAATACAATTTTGTAAATCAACTGTTCAGTTCAGTTCAGTTCAGTCGCTCAGTCATGTCTGACTCTTTGCGGCCCCATGAATTGTAGCACGCCAGGCCTCCCTGTCCATCACCAACTCCTGGAGTCTACTCAAACTCATGTCCATAGAGTTGATGATGCCATCCAGCCATCTCATCCTCTGTCGTCCCCTTCTCCTCCTGCCTCCAATCCCTCCCAGCATCAGGATCTTTTCTAATGAGTCAGCTCTTCGCATGAGGTGGCGAAAGTATTGGAGTTTCAGCTTCAGCATCAGTCCTTCCAGTGAACAACCCACAACTGATCTCCTTTAGGATGGACTGGTTGGATCTCCTTGCAGTCTAAGGGACTCTCAAGAGTCTTCTCCAACACCACAGTTCAAAAGCATCAATTTTTCGGCACTCAGCTTTCTTCACAGTCCAACTCTCGCTGTACTCCATTATAAAATAAAAATGAAAAAACTCAAATGATGATGCACATAATAATGAACTTTCTGGGAGTTTACCATAAAAAATGAATTTGCATACACACACATATTTTTTTCTTCTAACCTTTCCAGAAACCCTGCGTGGTAGAGAGTGTTTTATTACTTTCTTTTGTGAGTAAGGAAATTGTGTCTCACTGAGGTTATTCAATTTGCCCTGGGTTGGAAAGCTAGCAGGTGGCAGATGCAGAATTTGGATGGAGGAACCAAGGTAACTCTGTAAGTTGATTTCCCCTGAATTCCTCCAAATGATTTCTTTGACCTCATGGAGACTGCAGTGCCCTTCTGCTCAGAAGTCTCTTCAAGGCACTCTTCATGTCTCTGTTCCTCAGGCTGTAGATGAATGGGTTCAGCATGGGGGTCACCACGGCATACATCACTGCTGCAATCCTGTCCTTGCCGGCTGAATCCGCAGAGGAGGGAATGAAGTACACCCCAATAGCAGACACGTAGAACAAGCAAATTGCTGAGAGGTGGGAGCTGCAGGTGGAGAAGGCTTTCCACTTCCCACTCGCTGATGGGATGTGCACTATGGCAGCCACAATGCGGGCATAGGAAATGACAATCAGCAAGGGGATCAAGATGGTTAAGGCCCCTCCCCAGTATGTCAACACACACCTGTTGGCATAAGTATCAGAACAAGAGAGCTTCAACAGGGGGAGAAGTTCACAAAAGAAGTGGGGGATGATGCTGTCAGTGCAGAAGGATATCTGAGCCAGGAGAAGGGTGTGGGTTAGAGAGTATGCCTGAGCAAGGATTAGGGACATGACTACCAGCAGGATACAGCATCTGGGACTCATGACCAAGGTGTAGTGAAGAGGGTGGCAGATGGCTACCAGCCGGTCATATGCCATCACTGCCAGGAGGAAAACATCTAGACCAATGAACCACAGGAAGAAGTAGATCTGACACAGGCATCCAGCATAGGTGATGGTATGCCTGTGAGCCTGGATGTTCACCAACATCCTGGGGACCGTGGTGGATGATAAACCCAGGTCAGTGAGGGAGAAGTGGGCCAGGAAGAAGTACATGGGGGTGTGGAGGTGAGGGTCAGAGACAATGGCCAGGCTGATGGCAATGTTCCCCACCATGGTGATCAGGTACATGCTCAGGAAGATGCCAAAGAGAAGAGGCTGCAGTTCCTGGTGCTCAGACAGGCTCAGGAGGAGGAATTCAGAGACACTGAATGTGTGGTTTCCTGGTTTCATCTCACTGGAGTAAACTAAGGAATAAAATGAAGGATGACGCTTCCGAAACTTTTCTTGCCCTTATATTGTCTAGATGTAAACAAAAGCATAAAATAAAGATGTAATCAGGATATTAATAGCTGTGCATTATCTCATTTAAACCTAAACAGATCTGTGAGATTGTTATTATTATACCCATTTTATTGATAGAGGAATGAGTTTCTTTGAAAGAGTCAAAGGTAAAGTTTAAACCTGGCAATTCTGATTTTAGAGTTTGCGATCTTAACCTCCTTACCAGTCTGTCTCTAATTTGGCACCCAGAACTCACTCATTTATTCATTCCACATATTCAGTGAGTACTGACTATAACTAACTACCAGAGAAACAATGGTTCCTGCCTTTCTGTGGCTAACATGCTAGTCAGAGGAGTCCTGTAATATACAAATACTTATATAAAAAACAAAGAAGAATTAAAATGAAGGCAAAATATAGCGATCACTAGAAGATTGCTTTAAATTTTGCGGTCAGCAAAAAATTCACCATGAATGATTAAAAAAGAGCCAACCAAGTAAAGAATTGTGGGAAAGAGTGTTTGTAGGAAGTGTAAACAGGGCATGAGCACATATATTTGGAGGAGCAGAAGGAAGGCAAGTGGGGCTCAAATATGGTAGGTGGAGAGGGGTAGGGGAGGCGGAGAGGGGTAGGAGAAGGGAGAAGGGTGGGAGGGGCGTATAAGGGTAGGCAGAGCACGTACACCGTGGAGTGAAGATTCCCGGTGACGTTGGAGACCTGCTGGCATGGGTGGGTCTTTAAACAGCAGATGGGATCAGTCATGAGATCTGACTGATGGTGTGGAACGATCATTCTGCTACTGTGGGGAGAAGGACTGTAGGGGCAAGAATGACTATTTAGTACAAGGAGACCAGTTAGAAAATTCAGGGACTTCCCTGGTGGTCCAGTGGTTAAGAATGCACCTTGCAATGCAGGGGACAGTGAATTAAACTGCACACGCCTCAGGACAACTGAGCCCTACATGCTGCAATGAAAGATCCCGCATGATGCAGCGAAGATCAGAAGCAGCAATCAACAGATAGATAGATAGATAGGTAAGTATTTTCTCAAAAGAGAAAATTCATATAGGACCCAGCCAGGTCCTATGAGACAGGATGAAGTAGCTGGATTTGGTAATGATTTAGAGAGTTTAGGGACTTGCCCAAGAAACCAGAAGTGGTAGACAGGGATATGGAGTAGATTAAAGCTTTTCACTCCTCCGGCTGCACTCTTAGAGGTACAAGTAGTAACATTCTCTGAAGTAAACAGGAAAGGATTAAGGTGATTTCTTTTATCAATGGAATCTGTTTAAAAATTATATAGCTTAAAATATCCAAGAAATGGTCTCTTTCTAGAATATTTCTCAAATGGCAAAAATCCCTGTAATGCCCTGTAAACATTAATGGAAATTGCCTGTTAGTTTTCTTTGCCCTTCTAGAGAAAATTATTATTGTTACAGTTTAGCCAGCAATATTTACCCTTTTACTCTGTATTTATTTAGTCTCAGCATTTTTCTTTACTGATTGTATTCTCTGAAGCTTTTTAGTTGTATTACTTCTAGTACTGTCTAGTTTTTTAAGGTGATCACTGACTTGTTTTCAAGCTTTTCTTTTAATTAAATCTTTTAAAGTGAAAAAAAAAAAAAGAAAAGAAAAGCAGAGTGCCAGTGATACAGATGACTCTGAATTATTCCCAGAAGAGGGAGAATTAAAAAGGCAAAGGCTTCAGGGACCATTTTCAGGACTGTGGATAGATATATAAATCATTTCTGATGTGTTTCCTATGTGACAATGACTTCTATCATTTAATCCATACAACCTTTATGCCATGCATCTTTACCCTGCATTTCCAAATCAGAAAAGCTCAGAGAGGCTAAGGGACCAGATTAAGATCACACAGCTATAAGGGAATAAGTCAGTATTCAAACTAAGATCTCTCTTCAACCAAATCTGGAAATTGGCCCATCATGCAATTCTAACTCCTAAGGCAGGCCTTTATTTTCTCATGGGTACTAGAGAGGAATGAAGTCCCCGATGCTGGTAAAGATTGAGGGCAGAAGGAGGAGAGGGCATCAGAGGATGAGATGGCTGGATGGCATCACAGATGCAATGGACATGAACTTGGGCAAATTTCGGGAGATGGTGAGGGACAGGAAGGCCTGGTGTGCTGCAGTCCATGGGGTCACAAAGAGTTCGACATGACTGGGTGACTGAACACACACTAGAGATATTTGTTAACTACTTTGTAATCATGTGAAATAAATCCAACCTTTAGAATACCTCCACGTTGGGTCTGGGGAGCCATGTTTGTAATTTTTCATCTATTCAAATATTTATTGATTGCCTGCATTACACCAGGAATGCCTCTGGGCATGAGATATTTAAAGTCATTTGAAGCAGGCACAGTCTCTGCACGTACAGTCTGATTGGAGAGACTGACAAGAAGCAAATGAACAAGAAAAAACATAGTCAAAACTCTGCTGGGTATGAAAAGGAGAGATACAGGGGTGACACTGAGAACATATAATTAGAGGACCTAATTTAGAAAGGAGTTTAGGGAAAACTTCTTTGAGAAAATCAGGAGTAGAAGAAAGAAGAGGGGATGAAAACTTCCCAGCACATGTGATGGTCTGGAGGAGGGAAAGGGACTGGTCAGTAGAAGAAAAGCAGTGTGACTGGAGGGTAGTGAGCAGGCGATGAGATGCATGTAATACAACCTCTTTGGCCACAGGTGGTTGAACCATGTAATTGGATGAGTCAAACTGAGTCAGGAGAATTGTCATTTAAACTCGGAGTTAGTGATACAGAGACTTGAACCATTAGTTTTGGGCTCTGAAAATATAAGTCCCCGTGTGTTCATGGGTGTGTAAGTCTCTCAGTCTTGTCTGACTTTTTTCAACTCTTTTTATTGTAGCCTGCCAGGCTCCTCTGTCCATGGGATTCTCCAAACAATAATACTGGAGTGGGTTACCATACCCTCCTCTAGGGGATCTTCCTGACCCAGGGATCAAACCCACTTCTCCTGTCGTTCCTGCATTAGCAGGCAGATTCTTTACCACTAGTGCCACTGCAGATAGCAAATGCCCTTGTTGTTGATGAGTTACTGAACAATGTTCTTGGCAAGTGCCAATTTGTAGTTGACATCACACAACATTGTAAAGTAATTATAATCTCAAGAAATATGTTCATCCATCTGGAATTTTCTAGGCAAAAGTACTGGAGCAGGTTGCCATTTCCTACTCCAGGGGATTTTCCCAACCCAGGGATCAAACACCTGTCTCTTTCATCTCCTGCATTGGCAGGCAGATTATTTACCATGCACCACCTGGGAAATCCATTATATAGAATTCATTACATAGGACACTGGCCAATGGATACAAGTTTGAGCAAACTCCAGGAGAGAGTGAAGGACAGGGAAGCCTGGTGTGCTGCAGTCCATGGGGTCACAAAGAGTCAGACAAGACTTAGGAACTGAGCACATCATTACACTGGACTCATTGATTTAAATAATTGGCCACTGGCTATTCACTCAACCTCCAGCCCCTCCCCTCCATGGGAGGTCACCTGACAACCAGCACATCCTACCTTGAGTGGGGTCCAAAATTCACCTCCTTGACATAACAAAAGCACACTTTCCCAGAGCAGCAGCTTTCTGATGTTCCAGTTTATTTTCACTCTTCTGAGTCTTTCCCGCCCCACCCCAACCCTCAACAGGAGGCAGAATGACTTAGTGCTCAAGAGTGCAGTCTCTAGGGTAAAACAGACCCGGCAATCAATTTTTTCTCTCATCCGTGAGCCAGGGATAAATTACAAAATATCTCAATGATCACATTAACAGCAATAGCAAGAATAACAAGTATTGATTCATCCTGACAGACATTGAACTAAAAGTGCTTTACTTCTCTCACCGTGGTATTTTCACTCTGATTAGATGAACTCACTATTTTTCAGATGAGGAAACTGGGATGTAAAGAGGTGAAGCAATTTATCCCAGATGAGGTGGCAGGTGAGCAGTAAAACCCAGACTTGAACTGCAGGGTTTCTGATTCAGCACTTACCCGGCTGATCTCAAGCCAACCTCAGCTGTTACTCAGCATGGGGTTCTGTACCCTAACACTTTCTCCTTGGACAGTGGCAAATTCACATCACAGCCCCATTAGGAGACTCAGCCTCTTCTCCTTGTGTAATGGAAATGAAACCCGGTGCTGTCAGCAACTATGGAGTAGATTTCTAGAGTCACAATAAATGGAACTGAGAGGGCCTGGAGGGACTCATGCTGGGAATATTTTCCAGGTTTGGAGACCCCAGTGACCTCATTAGTGGGAATAGAGACTAATTGTCTCTGGATCCCTAAAGAGAGGAGGAGCCCTGCTCTTTCCAGTTGGGATTCCTGTTCTACGTGCATGGTCTTAGAGAGTGTTCCTCTTGTCCGTCACCTGGGGAGGCAATGTTCTGGGTTTGCTCTTGTTGCCCTGTTCTCTTCTATCTGTGACTCAGAGGAAGAACTTGGGTGAACTGTCTGGGCATAATCTAGTTCTTCATTTGGACTTGACATGGTCTTAGCCCAAGTATCTTGACAAATATTTCAACCCTTCTGTGTGTTATTTCCTCATCAAGTGCAGCTAGGGTGTCTTTTAAGGAACAGAAATTCTTTAGTTTAATGTAGACCAATTTATCAGTTTTGTCTGATTTATTTTGTTCACCAAATTTATTTTATTTGTGAGATTCATCACTGTTTAGTGTGTATTTTATTTATTCTCATTCTGTTTAGAATTCCATTATACAAATATACTACAATTTTTAATTCATTGTAATGTTGATGGTGGCTTCCCTGGTGCTCAGATGGAAAAGAATCTGTCTGTAATGCAAGAGACCTGGTTTTGATCCCTGGGTTGGGAATAATCCCTGGAGAAGGGAATGGCTACCCACTCCAGTATTCTGGCCTGGAGAATTTCATGTACAGAAGAGCCTGGTGGGCTACAGTCCCTGGGGTCGAAAAGAGTCAGACATAACTGAGTGACTAATACACACACACACACACACACAATGTAGATGGGCATTTAGAATTTTTTTTTTCCAGTTTGCGACTATTATGAATAGGGCTGCTGTGACATTCTTATAACTATCTGTTGATATGCATATATATGTAATTCTTTGGGGGCACATACCTAGGTATGGAAATGCTAGGTCACAGGGAATACACGAAAAGATACCACCCAATGGTAGTCCAGGACTTCCCTGGTGGCTCAGATGGTAAAGCGTCTGCCTACAATGCTGGAGACCCAGGTTCAACCCCTGGGTTGAGAAGATCTCCTGGAGAAGGAAATGGCAAAGAGTCCGACACAATTGAGCGACTTCACTTTTACTTTCAATGGTAGTCCAGAGGGTCCAGAGTATGTACTCCCATTTGTGGCATAAGATGGTTTTAGTTGCTCCATAACCCCAGCAAGATTCATATTGTTAGTCTTCTAAATTTTAGTCATGCTGATGGGTGTGTGATAGTATCTCATGGTGGTTTTAATTTGTATTTATTTAACATTAAAAATTGAATTTGAACACCTTTTGTTATGTATGTTATTTATTTGGATATCTTCTTAAGTGAAGTAGTCATTCAAATATTTTACTTATTTTTCTATTGCATTTTCTCCTCCTTTTTTTCATTGATATAAAGAATTTTTTATAGTCTGGATCTGATTTCTTTGTTGAAGATAGGTAGGTAGCCAGCTATATGGACAGGTGGATAGATAGACAGATAGAATCTTCTCCTACTCTGTGAGTTGCCTTTTAATTATCTAAATGATATATTTTGATGAACAACAGATCATAAATTTAAGGTAGTCAAGTTTGTTGATTTGTTCCTTTATGATCTGTACTTTTTGTGTTTTTAAAAATATGACCAAATATATAAAAATATCCTTGTATGTTATTTCTAAGAAGCCTTTATTTTTTACCTTTCACTTTTAGATCTATAATCTTCTTGAAGTAATTTTTGCCTATGGTATGAATTATAATTCTTTTTCTTCTCTATGGATATTCAACTACCCTAGCACCCTTTGTTGAAAATCCATCTTTTCTTCGTGGCATTTCAGGATCACCTTTGTCACATGTATTAATATATGAATATGTGTATAGCTGTGTGGGCTTCCCTGGTAGCTCAGCTGGTAAAGAATCTGCCTGCAATGCAGGAAACCCTGGTTCAATTCCTGGAGAAGGGATAGGCTACCCACTCCAGTATTCATGGGCTCTCCGGTGGGTTAGACAGTAAAAAAACTGCCAGCAATGCAGGAGACCTAGATTCAATCCCTGAGTTGTGACGTTCCCCTGGAAGAGTGCACGGCAACATCCTCCAATATTCTTGCCTAGGGAATCCCCATGGACAGAAGAGCCTGGTGGGCTACAGTCCATGGGGCCGCAGAGAGTCAGACACAACTGCCTGACTAAGCAGAGCACAGCAGCACATAGCTGTACATTCAGATCTTTGTGTGAGAAATTTATATTTCTTTTGCATAGATCCCTAAGAGTGGAATTGCAGAGCCAAGGGTGTATTTAACTTCAGGAGAAACTGACCAACTATTTCCTAAACAGTTCTTTATTATGCAATACTGCCTGTAATGTTTGAGAGTTCTCACATCTTCACTACCACTAGGAATTGCCATTTATCTGAATTTTGGCCATTCTAATGGGTTTGTTGTGCTATATCATTGTGATTTTCATTTCCATTATTCTAATGACTAATGATGTTTAGTGTCTTTATATATGCTAATTTGCTATATATCTTCCTTTGGTGAGATATCTGTTCAAATTTTTCACATTATTAAAAAAATTATTGGATTGCTTGTCTTTTGTATATGTTCTGGATTCAAGTCTTTATCAGAAATACATTTTGAGAATATTTTCTGAAGCCTGTCTTTCTATTTTGAGTTTCTTTTGTGTTCAGTTCAGTTCAGTTCATTTCAGTCACTCAATCGTGTCCGATTCTTAGTGACCCCATGGACTACAACATGTCAGGCTTCCCTGTCTATTACCAACTCCCGCAGCTTACTCAAACTCATGTCCATTGAGTTGGTGATGCCATCCAACCATTTCATCCTCTGTCGTCCCCTTCTCCTCCCGCCTTTGATCTTTCCCAACATCAGGGTCTTTTCAAATGAGTCAGTTCTTTGCATCAGGTGGCCTAAGTATTGGAGTTTCAGTTTCAGCATCAATCCTTCCCTTCTTTTGTGCTAATATACGATGTTTGTTTTTCTCTTTCTGACTTAGTTCATTCTGTGTGAGTCTGTAGGTCCATCCATGTCTCCTCATATGGAACAGTTTTGTTCCATTTTATGGCTGTGTAATATTCCATTGTATATACGTTCCACATCTTTATCTACCCTTCTCTTGATGGACATTTACTACTATGCATAAAATATATAACTAATGAGAACATAACTGTAGAGCATAAGGAACTCAGTTCAGTTCTCTGTGGTGACCTAAATGGGAAGGAAATCCAAAGACAGAGGGGTATATGTATGCATATGGCTGATTCACTTTCCTGTATAGCAGAAAATAACACAGCATTGTAAAGAAACTATAGTCCAATAAAATTTTTTTCAAAAGAGTTTGTTTTGAAGAACAGATACATTTTGTTATGTATTGAAATGCATAGAAGTACATATACAATTATTATAATAAATTACAATAGGAAAAGAAAACTATAAATTACCATATAAAGTAAACTTCATTAATGGAAATATGTATACCCATGGCTGATTCATGTTGATGTAAGGCAAAAACCATCATAATATTGTAGAGTAATTATCCTCTAATTAAAATAATTTAACTAAAAAAACCATCTTAGAAGGATAAATAAATAATGGATGGGTGAAGTACTTTGACTTTCTCCTTTGTTTTCATGTCTATGTTATTGTATTTGGATTCCCATCATAAAGAAGAATTAATTTTAAAAGCATCAAATCAAAAAGGAATTCCCACTTGGGAGAAAAAATTCCATCTGTATATCCAAGCTATGACCTAACTAGAGGAAACATTAAGCCATAGGGAAGGGGCAGTAAGGAGATCTTTCCATATCTCCTTTGGGCTCGATGTTCTTCCTCAGGACAGTATTTCCTCAGTGTCAACCCTTAGGACCATGTGCCTCAGAATTCCCTGGCCCTAGAGCTCATGAATGAGCATCACTGGAGGTGGAGCTGGGATCTGCATCTTTAACAAGCTCCCAAGGGATTCTGGGGAGTGTTGAAGTTTAGGGACCACTGCCTGGAAGCATCTTTCCTGAAGGGAGTATAAAGAAAACTGAGTAATTAATAGATGTTTAATTCATGTCTTTAGCCAAGAACTTGGTGCCCGGTCCCTGGGGTCCCCTCCTTGGTGGGCAGAGCATAGTCTTCATATTTCCATTTCTGAAACTGTGAATTGAGGAGTCTGCTTATTTTGCCCTGATGCTGGTGAGAGGTTCGGGACCACAGAAGTGGTGGCTAAATCTGGTCTCGGAGTATCCTACCGAGAAGCTGAAGCCATTTTGTCTGATTCTCTGTGACCCCACTGGCTGTAGCCGCCAGGCTTCTCTGTCCATGGAATTCTCCAGGCAAGAATACTGGAGTGGGTTGCCATTCCCTTCTCCAGGGGATCTTCCCAACCCAGGAATCGAACCCGGGTCTCCCCCTTTGCATTGCAGGCAGGTTCTTTACCATCTGAGCCACCAGGGAAGGCCCAGAGAAGCTGAGAAACCAGTCCTTATTCCCTGCAGTTAGATCACTTGAGCATAAAGTTTAGAGTAGAACTTAGTCTCTTTCAACCAAAAGCAAGTGTGTGTGTGTGTATGTGTGTGTGTGTGTGTGCACAGGTGGTCATCACCTCTTTGTGCTCTTGGCTTATGTAATTTCTTATTATTAGTTTCTAAAGATGGTGGTGGGGGAGAAGACATGCCATGGTTTATCTCTTTGAAACCTATTTACAACAACACTATTTACTATGGATGTTCAAGGGGTCATGGAAACATGTTGGATCAGGAGGAGACTGGAGATTGAAAAATATGAGTACTAGTAAAAAATACATAACTGCCAGTAATAAGTTTGCTTTGTAAAGCAGTGATGTTGCAAGACTGAGCTCTAAGGCACTCTGAGTTCAATCAACAGATTAGCTTCTTTTTCCTTCAATCTTTATACATAATGGAAACTTTGACCATTTATTTTTGATCCACTTTCCTTTGAGATTTGTTGTTGAAACTTCCTCACTATACTTACTAAAGGATTTTGAAGCCAGATTTCAAAAGTTCAATACGTCACAGCCTGAAGGTCAAACTTTATGACTGTTTTTAAAGGTACAGAAACAAAATAGAAATGAGGTAGATTTTAACTTATCATCCCTCTACTATGCTAGGGACTCATTTCGATCTGCCTGATAGTTAGTTTCTGCTTCTTTCACTGTTCTTTCATCCCCAGCACACAGGAGAGGAGCATGAGGCCTGAGAACCAGAGCAGCATGTCCGAGTTCCTCCTCCTGGGGCTCCCCATCCGGCCAAAGCAGCAGGGCGGGTTCTTCACCCTGTTCCTGGGCATGTACCTGACCACGGTGCTGGGTAATCTGCTCATCATTCTGCTCATCAGGCTAGACCCTCGCCTCCACACCCCCATGTACTTCTTCCTCAGCCACTTGGCCCTCACTGATGTCTCCTTTTCATCTGTCACCGTCCCTAAGATGCTGATAAACATGCACACTCGGGATCAATCCATTCCCTATGCAGGGTGTGTAACACAGATGTATTTTTTCATATTTTTTACTGATCTGGACAATTTCCTGCTCACCTTGATGGCCTATGATAGGTACGTGGCCATCTGTCACCCTCTCCACTACAGCACCATCATGGGACAGGGGCTGTGCACCTTACTAGTAACTGTGTCCTGGATTCTCTCCTGTGCCAATGCCCTGTGTCACACCCTCCTCCTGACCCGGCTGTCCTTTTGTGCTGACCACAGCATCCCCCATTTCTTCTGTGACCTTGGTGCCCTGCTGAAGCTCTCCTGCTCAGACACATCCCTCAATGAGCTGGCCATTTTCACAGCAGTAGTGGCCGTCATCATCCTCCCACTAGTATGCATCCTGATCTCTTATGGACGCATCGGGGTCACCATCCTGAAGGTCCCCTCCACCAAGGGGATCTGCAAAGCATTGTCCACATGTGGCTCCCACCTCTCTGTGGTGTCTCTGTATTATGGAACAATTATTGGGCTGTATATTTTCCCCTCATCCAGCACCTCCAGGGACAAGAGCACCATTGCCTCTGTGATGTACACAGTGGTCACTCCACTGCTGAACCCCTTCATTTATAGCCTAAGGAACAGGGACATGATGGGGGCCCTGGAGAGACTCTTGCACAGGGCAAAAGTCTTGTCTCAATGATGTTTGCTCATCTTATAACAGACATAGAACCCCAGATTCTAGCATGGAATAAATCCTCAGTTAATATTTGGTAACTTAGATTACATCCTATGACAGTTATTGTCTATTCCCTTACAATTCATTAGCATAAATTGTTAATTTTGAGTTGATATTCTTGATTATAAATTTTGTGTATCAGACTGAGAAATTGCATAGCTGGCAGTACTTATGTCTCTCCTCTCATTGCCTGGGAATTTATTAGTCCCCTTAAAAGTATTTTATTTAATTTTGTTTTTTATTTATTTTTAATTGGAGGATAATTGCTTTAGAATGTTGTGTTGGTTTCTGATGTACAGCCACACGAATCAGCTGTAAGTATACATGTATCCCCTCCCTCTTGAGTCTGCCTCCCACCACCCAGCCTTTCCACCCATCTGGGTCATCACAGAGCACTGAGCTGAGTCCCCTGTGTTATGTGGCTGCTTCCCACCAGCTGTCTACATTACACGTGGTAGTGTATATGCGTCAATCCTAATCTCCCAATTTGTGCCACCCTCTCCTTCCCTGGTGTGTCCATATGTCTGTTCTCTGCATCTGTTAGCATCTCTATTCCTGACCTAGAAATAGGTTCATCAGTACTGTTTCCAGATTCCATATATATGCACTAATATATGATTTTTTTTTCTCTTCTGACTCACTTCGTTGTATATGACAATCTGTAGGTCAGTCTACGTCTCGGAAAATGGCACAGTTTGATCCATTTTTTGGATGTGTAATATTCCATTGTATATATGTGCCACATCTTCATACCTCTCACCTTCTCCTCCCCTCTCTGTCCATAAATCTGTTCTCTATGTCTGTTTCTCCACTGCTGCCCTGCAAATAAATTCTTCAGTACCATCTTTCTAGATTCTATATATATGCATTAGCATGTGATATTTATCTTTCTCTTTCTGACTTATTTCACTCTGTATAATAGGCTCTAGGTTCATTCACCTCATTAGAACTGACTCAAATGTGTTTCTTTTTATGGCTGAGTAATATTCCATTGTGTACATGTACCACATCTTCTTTGTCCATTCATCTGTTGATGGACATCTAGGGTGCTTCTATGTTCTAGCTATCGTAAATAGTGCTGTAATGAACACTTGGGGTACACATGTCTTTTTCAACTTTGGTTTCCTCCGGGTATATGTCTAGGAGTGGGATTGCTGGGTCATGTGGTGGTTTTATTCCTAGTTTTTTAAGGATCTCCATACCGTCTTCCATAGTGGCTGTACCAATTCACATTCCCACTAACAGTTATGTGCCACATATTTATCCATTCCTCTGTCATATACATTTACTATCGTTGTCGTTCAGTGGCCTGGTCACGTCTGACTCTTTGTGACCCCATGGACTGCAGCATGTCAGGCCTCCCTGTCCTTCACCATCTCCTGGTGTTTGCCGGAGTTCACGTCCATTGCATCAGTGATGCTATTGAAACATCTTACCCCTGTAGCACTCTTCTCCTTCTGCCTTCAGTCTTTCCCAGCATCAGGATCTTTTCCAGTGAGCTGGCTGTTCACATCAGGTGACCAAAGTATTGGAGCTTCAGCATCAATCCTTCCAATGAGTATTCAGGGTTGATTTCATTTAAGATTGACTGGTTTGATCTCCATGCTGTCCAAGGGACTCTCAGAAGTCTTCTCCAGCACCAGAGTTGGAAAACATCAATTGGTCGGCGCTCTGTCTTCTTTACCATCCAGCTCTCACAACCGTATGTGACTACTGGAAAAACCATAGCCTTGACTATACAGACCTTTGTCGGCAAAGTGATGTCTTTGCTTTTTATGACGCTAGGTTTGTCATAGCTTTCCTGCCAAGAAGCAATCATCTAATTTCACAGCTGCAGTCACCATCAGCAGTGATTTTAGAGCCCAAGAAGAGGGAAATCTGTCACTGCTTCCACATTTCCCCCTTCTATTTGCCATGAAGTGATGGGGCTGGATGTCATGATCTTAGTTTTTTTTAATATTTAGATTTCATCTGGCTTTTTCACTCTCCTCCTTCACCTTCATCAAGAGGTTCTTTTTTTTTTTTTCATTTTCACTTTCTGCTATTAGAGAGGTATCATCCACCTGTCTGAAACTGTTGATGTTTCTTCTGCCAATCTTGATTCTAGCATGTAACTCATCCAGCCCAGCATTTCTCATGATGTGCTCAGCCCATAAGTTAAATAAACAGGGTGACAATAAGCAACCCTGTCTTACTCCTTTCCTTTCAAACCACCAGACATTTGCTCTCATCTCCCATGCTAGTAAGATTATTGTCAAAATCCTGCTTGCTAGGCTTCAGCATTATGTGAACCAAGAAGTTCCAGATATCCAAGCTGGGTTTAGAAAAAGCAGAGGAACCAGAGATAAAAAATAAAAAAGCAACCAGACTTTTAGTACGATGTACTATAAAGATAACTAACGAGAACTTACTGTATAGCACAGGGAACTCTTCTCACTGCTCTGTGGTGACCTAAATGGAAAGGAAATCCACCACAGAACATTGAGAAGAGTTCCCTGTGCTAAACTGTTATCTTTTAAATATAGTAGTATTATATTAAATTTTTGTATTTTAGTACATAGTAGTATTCTGTTAAATACTACTGTATATTAAATAGAATAGCAAGGAGAGATAAGAAAGCCTTCCTAAGTAAACAATGCAAAGAAATAGAGGAAAACAATAGAATGGGAAAGACTAGAGGTCTCTTCAATGGAGAAATGGAGAAATACCAATGGAACATGTCATGCAAAGATGGGCACAATAAAGGACAAAAATGGCATGGACCTAACTGAAGAAGATATTAAGAAGAGATGGCAAGAATACACAGAAGAACTATACAAAAAAATCGGAATAAGCCAGATAACCACGATGGTGTGATCACTCACCTAGAGCCAGATATCTTGGAGTACAAAGTCAAGTGGGCCTTAGGAAGCATCACTACAAACAAAGCTAGTGGAGATGATGGAATTCCAGCTGAGTTATTTCAAATCCTAAAAGATGATGCTGTTAAAGTGCTGAGCTCCACATGCCAGCAAATTTGGAAAACTCAGCAGTGGCCATAGGAATGGAAAAGATCAGTTTTCATTCCAGTTCCAAAGAAGGGCAATGTCAAAGAGTTTTCAAACAACTGCACAGTTGCACTCATTTCACATGCTAGCAAAGTAATTCTCAAAATTCTCCAAGTTAGACTGGTTCAACAGTATGTGAACCAAGAACTTTGAAATATTCAAGCTGGATTTAGAAACGGCAGAGGAACCAGAGAACACATGGCCAACATCCGTTCAATCATAGAAAAAGCAATAGAATTCCAGAAAAATATCTACTTCTGTTTCATTCCCTGGTGGCCCAGAGAGTAAAGCATCTGCCTGCAATGCAGGAGACCCTGGTTTAATTCCTGGGTCGGGAAGATCCCCTGGAAAAGGAAATGGCAACCCACTCCAGTATTCTTGCTTGGAGAATCCCATGGATAGAGGAGCCTGGTAGGCTACAGTCCACAAGGTCGCATAGAGTCATACATGACTGAGTGACTTCACTTTCTTTCCTGCTTCATTGACTACACTAAGGCCTTTGAATGTGTGGATCACAACAAACTTTGGATAATTCTTCAAGAGATGGGAATACCAGACCACCTATCCTGCCTCCTGAGAAACCTGAATGCAGGTCAAGAGGCAACAGTTAGAACTGGACATAGAGCAATGGACAGGCTCCAAATTGGGAAAGGAGTACGTCAAGGTTGTTTATTGTCACCCTGGTTATTTAACTTCTATGCAGAGTGCATCATGCGAAATGCCTGGCTAGATGAAGCACAAGCTGGAATCAACATTGCCAAGAGGAATATCAATAATCTCAGATATGCAGATGACACCACCCTTATGGCAGAAAACCAAGAGGGACTAAAGAGCCTCTTGATGAAGGTGAAAAAGGAAAGTGAAAAAGCTGACTTAAAACTCAACATGCAAAAAACTAAGATCATGGCATCTGGTCCCATCACTACATGGCAAACAGATGGGGAAACAATGGAAACCATGACAGACTTTATTTTCTTGGGCTTGAAAATCACTGCAGGTGGTGATTGCAGCCATGAAATTAAAAGAACCTTACTCCTTGGAAGAAAAGCTATGATGAGCCTAGACAGCATATTAAAAAGCAGAGATGTTACTTTGCCAACAAATGTCCATTCAAAGCTATGGTTTTCCAGTAGTCATACATAGATGTGAGAGTTGGACCATAAAGAAGGCTGAGCGCCAAAGAATTAACGCCTTTAAACTGTGGTGTTGGAGAAGACTCTTGAGAGTGCCTTGGACTGCAAGGAGATTAAACCAGTCAATCCTAAATGAAATCAATCCTGAATAACCCTTGGAAGGACTGATGCTGAAGCTGAAGCTCCAATACTTTGGCCACTTAATATGAAGAGTCGATACACTGGAAAAGACCTTGATGCTGGGAAAGATTGAAGGCAGGAGAACAGGACAACAGAGGACGAGATGGTTGGATGGCATCATCGACTCAGTGGACATGAGTTTGAGCAAGCTCTGGGAGATGGTAAGGGACAGGGAGGCCTAGCATGCTACAGTCCATCGGGTGGCAAAGAGCTGGACATGACTGAGTGACTGAACAACAAAAATGTATACATGTGACTGATTCACTTTCCTCAAGAGCAGAAACTGATACAACATTGCAATTATACTCCAATAAAAATTTTTAAAGAAGAGTTTCTTTAGAAATGCAGATGCATTTTATTATTATGAAGTCAAGATTTTTTTTTTAGAGTTCATGACTTCTATGTCTTATCTAAGGAAATGTTGCCTACACCATAGTTTTATACTTATAGGTTTTACACAATTGCTCTTTTTCAAGTTATGTTTTGCATGTGGTGCAGCCAAGAGTCCGTGTTCTCTTAAGACATATTGATACTGAATCATGCTGACATTGTTTTCTGAAACAATATTCTTGCCACATTAAATTGCCTTGGTGCATTCATAAACTATTAATTGACCTTGTGTGTATTGATTGATTTCAAAGTTATTCACTGTTCTATTGATCTATATTCCTATTCTCATGCCAATATTGTTATTTTCCTTGCTATGGATTATAAAAGTTTTGAAATTAGGTAAAGTAAGTCTGGCAGTTTTTTTCTCATTTTAAATTATCGTGGCTTCCCTTTCACTTCTGTGTAAAATTAAGAAGTATCTTCAAAGAGTAGACTGCTAATGTTTTTGGCTTTGATTGCATTGACTCTGTAGGTCAAATGGAGGAGAGAACCAGCTCTATAATAATGTTGAGTTATCCAGTCTGTGTGCAAGGTATATCTCTATTTGCATCCTCTTTATTCACCATAAATATTTTGTGGTTTCTAATGTACTGGTATTGCAGGTATTTTAATATATTCATCCATATATATTTTTCAGTTTTTATACTGTTATAAACAGTATATTAAACATTTTTAATTCTCAATGCTAAGATATGAAATACCATTGATTTTTGGTTTTTGTTCATCAGCTTTGTAATCCTGCTGCCTTGCAAAATCACTTAGTGCAAACTGATTTGGAGGGAGATTCTTTTTTGTTTTCTTTTCTCTTTTTTTCTGCCTTCTTTTAGATTAGTTTATTTCTTGTTCATTTTATCTCTATTGTTTTCTTATTAGGTGTATGTCTTTTTTAGTATTGGTTTTTTTTTTAGCATCACACAACTTTTATTTTCACATAATCATAATTTTCCACATTTTTTTTTCCTCCTCTTACTAACCCTTTGGATTATTTTCTTTTTCCATTTATTTTTATTAGTTGGAGGCTAATTACTTTACAATATTGTAGTGGTTTTTGCCATACATTGACATGAATCAGCCATGGATTTACATGTGTTCCCCGTCCTGAACCCCCCTCCCACCTCCTTCCTCATTCCATCCCTCTGGGTCATCCCAGTGCACCAGCCCTGAGCACTTGTCTCATGCATCCAACCTGGACTGGCAATCTGTTTCACACTTGATAATATACATGTTTCGATGCTGTTGTCTCAGATCATCCCACCCTCACCTTCTCCCATAGAGTCTAAAAGTCTGTTCTGTACATCTGTGTCTCTTTTTCTGTCTTGCATATAGGGTTATCAGTACCATCTTTCTAAATTCCATATATATGCATTAGTATACTGTATTGGTGTATTAATCTCAAAAATATACAAGCAACTCCTGAAGCTCAATTCCAGAAAAACAAATGACCCAATCAAAAATTGGGCCAAAGATCTAAACAGACATTTCTCCAAAGAAGACATACAGATAACTAACAACCACATGAAAAGATGCTCAACATCACTCATAATCAGAGAAATGCAAATCAAAACCTCAATGAGGTACCACTGCACGCCAGTCAGGATGGCTGCTATCCAAAAGTCTACAAGCAATAAATGCTGGAGAGGGTGTGGAGAAAAGGGAACCCTCTTACACTGTTGGTGGGAATGCAAACTAGTACAGCCACTATGGAGAACAGTGTGGAGATGTCTTAAAAAACTGGAAATAGAACTGCCATATGACCCAGCAATCCCACTTCTGGGCATATACACCAAGCAAAGCAGATCTGAAAGAGACACGTGCACCCCAATGTTCATCGCAGCACTGTTTATAATAGCCAGGACATGGAAGCAACCTAGATGCCCATCAGCAGATGAATGGATAAGGAAGCTGTGGTACATATACACCATGGAATATTACTCAGCCATTAAAATGAATTCATTTGAATCAGTTCTAATGAGATGGATGAAACTGGAGCCCATTATACAGAGTGAAGTAAGCCAGAAAGATAAGCATTGGTTTTTATCCCAGTCTTTCTATCGTGTCATTTTGTATGTGTGTGCTGAAAGTGAAACTGAAGTCACTCAGTTGTGTCCAACTCTTTGCAACCCCATGGACTGTAGCCTACCAGTCTCCTCCATCCTTTGGATTCTCTAGGCAAGAATACTGGAGTGGGTTGCCATTTCTTTCTCCAGTAGATCTTCCCAACCCAGGGATCGAACCCAGGTCTCCTGCATTGCAGGCAGACACTTTACCATCTGAGCCACCAGGGAAGCTCATGTGTGTGCTGGTGCTATGCAAAGTGTAATATCTTTACCAACATTATACATAAACGTAAGACTAAACAATATGTAACCAGTCTCCGGAGTGACGTTTAAGTCTGTGGAATGTCCCCAGCTCTAGTCTGTTTGGGAGTAAAGATGCAAATCAAAATATTGGAAACAGTTTGACATTTGATACATGAATAGAATATTGCAATGGCAAATTACTTTACTGTTTATTTATTTCATTTCATAAGCTCTGACTAAAGCAATCCCTTAGGTGAATGAAGACGATTTGGCTTTATTACCTCTCTTTTCACAGAATTCAATTTAACCTTCCATTCTTCATGTTTTTTTCCTGGACATTTTCAAAGTTAGGTTCTTCTCTTTTCAAAGGAGCACAAAGTTCCTCCTGGGCCCCGGGGGAACCATGATAATGGAGCCTGTAAAACTGGATGCTTTGGAGATGTGAAAATAACCTTGATCAGACAACTGACACAGAGAAGATTTCAAGGCTTGGTATAATCTTTAGTAAGGTTTAACTTTATTAAAGAGCTCAAGATTTCTTTTTTCATTTATTTTTATTAGTTGGAGGCTAATTACTTTACAATATTATAGTGGTTTTTGCCATACATTGACATTAATCAGCCATGGATTTACATGTGTTCCCCATCCCGATCCCCCCTCCCACCTCCCTCCCCATCCCATCCCTCTGGGTCTTCCCAGTGCACCAGCCCTGAGCACTTGTCTCATGCATCCAACATGGGCTGGTGATCTGTTTCACCCTTGATAGTATACTTGTTTCAGTGCTATTCTCTCAGAACATCCCACCCTCGCCTTCTCCCACAGAGTCCCAAAGTCTGTTCTGTACATCTGTGTCTCTTTTTCTGGTTTGCATATTGGGTGATCGTTACCATCTTTTCAAATTCCATATATATGTGTTAGTATACTGTATTGGTCTTTATCTTTCTGGCTTACTTCACTCTGTATAATGGGCTCCAGTTTCATCTTTGTGACTCCATGGACTGCAGCATGCCAGGTTTCCCTGTCCTTCACCATCTCCTACAGTTGCTCAAACTCTTCCCTGGTAGCTCAGCTGGTAAAGAATCTGCCTGCAATGCAGGAGACACCAGTTCAATTCCTAGGTCAGGGAGATCCACTGGAGAAGAGATAGGATACCCACTCCAGTATTCCTGGGCTTCCCTGATGGCTCAGATAGTAAAAAATTGTCCTGCAATGCAGGGCACTTGGGTTCAGTACCTGGGTTGGGAAGACCCCCTGGAGAAGGCAATGGCTACCCACTCCAGTGCTCTTGCCTGGAGAATTCCATGGACAGAAGAACCTGGCGGGCTACAGTCCATGGGGTCACAAAGAGTTGGACACGACTGAGCGACTTTCACTTGCTTTCACTTTTCATGTCCATTGAGTTGGTGATGCCATCTAACCATCTAATCCTCTGTCACCCCCTTCACTTTCTCCCCTCAATCTTTCCCAGCATCAGTGTCTTTTGCAATGAGTTGGTTCATCAGAACTATTTGGCAAGAGTGCAGCTAAAATTTTTAACTTTTAAGTAGATTGACATGTTGCTATTATATGTATTCTTTATATTTATATGCATAGAAGTAGATATGCAAATATTATTGCAATATATTCTTATAGGAAAAGAAAGCTATAAAATACCATATAAACTAAATCCCATTTATGTAAATATAAAATTTCTTGAATAAAATCCACTTTAGAAGGATAAATGAATAATGGAAGGGTGAAGTTCTCTGATGTACTTCTTTCAATTCTTATCTATGTTATTGTATTTGGGTTTCCATCATGAAGAAGAATTAATTTTAAAAGCAGAAAATCAAAAGGGAATTTCCACTTGGAAAATAAATCCCTGCTCACATACTAGGTTATGACTTAACTAGGGGAAACATTAAGTTAGTAGAGACGGGTGAAGAGGTCTTTTAAATCTTTTGGGGGGGGTCATACCCACAGGGCATCACCATGATGTTCTTCCTAAGGACAATGTTTCCTCAAAATCTGCCCTTAGGACCATGTGCGTCAGAATTCCTGGCTGCAGAGTTCAAGAATGAGCATCATTGGAGGTGGAGCTGGGATCTGCAACTTTAACAAGCTTCCCAGGGGATTCTACGTGCACATCAAAGTTTAGGAACGAGTGCCCGAGGGCATCTGTCTTGGAGAGAATAAGAAGAAAACTGAGCAATTAATCTATGTTTAATGCATGTCTCTAACCAGGACTTGGGGGTCTGGTCCCTTGGGTCCTCTTCCTGTTGGGCAGACGATAGTGTTCACACTTTATTTCTGAAGCTGTGAATTGAGACAAACTTCATGGCTCATGTATTTTTTCTCTCTGATGGTGGTAAGAGGTTCAGGACCACAGAAGTGGCTACATCTGGTCTCCAGGTGTCCTACAGAGAAACTGAAAAACCAGTCCTTACTCTCAGCAGCCACATCACGTTAGGTTAAAGTTCAGAGCAGAACTGGTTTCCTTTGCCTATAGCAGGTGTGTATTTGTGTGTGTGTGTGTGTGTACACAGGTGGTCAGCTCTTATGCTCGTACCTAAAGACAAGGGGAGAAGACATATCATGGCTTATCTCTTTGACACCTCTCTTTTTATTATGGGTGTGCCTATTTATGTGGTCAGGAGAGTTTGTAGGATCAAGAGAAGATTAGATAATGATAAATAAGAGTATTAGTAAAAAATATATGTGACTGACAGTAATATTTTTACTTTGTAAAGCAGTGATATTGCAAGACTGAGATCTAAGACCCTCTGAGTTCAGTCAAGAGATATGATTCTTTTCTCTTCAATCTTTATACATAATGGAAACTTTGGCAATGTATTTTTGATCCACTTCCTTTTGAGAATTTGTTGAAAGTTCCTCCCTATGCTTTACTTAGGAAAGGATTTTGAAGTCAAATTTCAAAAAATCATTATGTCACAATCTGAAGGTCAAACCATAGGATTGTTCTTAAATGTACAGAAAAAGAATAGAAATTAGGGAGATTTTAACTTACTATCTGTCCCTCTACTAAGATGCTGTGACATTTTCTCTTTGCTGAAAAGATACAGCTGCAAATTATGTCTTAGAGGCGGCCTCTCTCCTAGATGATGGAAAAATACCACTGAGCCAGTTTCTGTTCTGTATCAAACCTCTTCTTGGTTGGTAAATTCCCCATTTTACATGGTAATACCATTCATTTTAGGGTTTTGCAGGGACAGGGCAATGCAGGCAGACACTGACATTAACCAGCAGAAAGGACTCATTATTATCTGCCTCTGTAGGAAAAATGTGCTTCTTTAATATCCTTTCTTTCACAGCAGACAGGAGAGGAGCATGAAGAGGGAAAATCAGAGCAGCATGTCCGAGTTCCTTCTCCTGGGACTCCCCATCCAGCCAAAGCAGCAGGGCGTGTTCTTTGCCCTGTTCCTGGGGGTGTACCTGAACACGGTGCTGGGCAACCTGCTCATCATTCTGCTCATCAGGCTAGACCCTCGCCTCCACACCCCCATGTACTTCTTCCTCAGCCACTTGGCCCTCACTGATGTCTCCTTTTCATCTGTCACCATCCCTAAAATGCTGATAAACATGAAGACTCAGGATCAATCCATCCCCTATGCAGGGTGCATAACACAGATGTATTTCTTCCTCTTTTTTACTGATCTGGACAATTTCCTGCTCACCTCGATGGCCTATGATCGGTACGTGGCCGTCTGTCACCCTCTCCACTATAGCACCATCATGGGACAGGGGCTGTGCACCTTACTAGTAACTGTGTCCTGGATTCTCTCCTGTGCCAATGCCCTGTGTCACACCCTCCTCCTGACCCGGCTGTCCTTTTGTGCTGACCACAGCATCCCCCATTTCTTCTGTGACCTTGGTGCCCTGCTGAAGCTCTCCTGCTCAGACACATCCCTCAATGAGCTGGCCATTTTCACAGCAGGAGTGGCCATCATCATCCTCCCATTCATATGCATCCTGATCTCTTATGGATGCATTGGGACCACCATCTTGAAGGTCCCCTCCACCAAGGGGATCTGCAAAGCATTGTCCACGTGTGGCTCCCACCTCTCTGTGGTGTCTCTGTATTATGGAACAATTATTGGACTGTATTTTTTCCCCTCATCCAACACTTCCAGGGATAAGAGCACCATTGCCTCTGTGATGTACACAGTGGTCACTCCACTGCTAAACCCCTTCATTTATAGCCTAAGGAACAGGGACATGAAGAAGGCCCTGGAGAGACTCTTGCACAGGGCAAAAGTCTTGTCTCAGTGATATTTGCTCATCTTTGTAACAGCCATGAGTGTTCACAAAACCTCAGATCATATATCCCTAGATTTGAGCCCAGCATGGAATAAACACTCAGTAAATGTTTGATAGTTGAAATGCATTCCTTTACAATTATTGTCTATTTCCTAACAGTTCATTAGCATAAATTGTGAATTTTGAGTTTATGTTCTTGAGTTTTGATCTTGTCTATTAGGCTTAGAATTTGCATAACTGTTAGTACTCATGTCTCTCCTCTTATTTCCTGGGAATTTATTTCTTTTCAAAAATGTATTTAATTTTGTATTTACTTTTTATTGGAAAATAATTGCTTTACAGTATTTTGTTGGTTTTTGCTATATAGCAATATGAATCAGCTGTAAGTGTACATATATTCTCTCTCTCCTGACCCTCCCTCCTACCCTCCCCATGTTTGCAGCCCTCAGGTCGTCACAGATACCACACTGAGTTTCCTGTGCTATGGAGCAGTTTCTCATTAGCAATCTAATTCAAACATGGTAGTGTGTGTATGTCAATGGTACTCTCTCAGTTTGCCCCACCCTCTCCTTCTCCTGAGCAAACTCTGAGAAGGACAGGGGAGAATGGTATGCTGCCGTCCATGGGCTTGCAAAGAGTCAGACAAGACTTAGTGACTGAATAACAACAACCCCTCCTCCAACTGTGTCCAGAAATTCATTTTCTATGTCTGCCTCTCTATTCTTGCCTGTCAAGTTGGTTCATCACTAGCATTTTTCTAGATTCCATATATAGACATTAACATAAAATATTTAGTTTTCTCTTTCTGACTTTTTTCACTCTATATGTCAGACCCAGAGACTATGTAGACCCATCCATGTTCTGGCAAATGGCACAGCTTTGTTTCATTTTGTGGCTGTATAGTATTCCATTGTATATACATGCCACATCTTCTTTATCTATTCCTCTGTCAGTGGACATTTACTACTGTGTATGAAACAGGTAACTAATGAGAATCTACTGTATAGCACAGGGACCTCTACTCAAAGCTCTGTTGTGACCTAAATGGGAAGGAAATTTTAAAAAGAGGGGTATACATATGTGTACATATGGCAAATTCATTTTGCTGAGAGCAGAAAATAACAAAACATTGTTAAGCAACTGTAGTCCAATAACTTTTTTTAAAAAAGTTTTTTTTTGAAGAGCAAATGCATTGTATTTTTATGAAATCAAGATTCTATCTTTTCCTTCTAGTGTTCATGACTTTTGTGTCCTATTTAAAAAAATATTGCCTACCCCACATATACCAAGATTTTGTTCAATGTTTTCTTCAAAATAGTCTTATAGCTATAGCTCTTACACATTTGACTCATTTTGAGTTATGTTTTGCATGTTGTGAGGCACAAGAGTCCCTGTTCACTTAAGACATATTGATACTGAAGCATGCTGGCACCATTTATTGAAACAGTATGCTTGCCACATTAAATTGCCTTGGTCCATTGTAAACTATTATTGACCTTATTTGTATTGATCTATTTAAAAATTGTTCACTGTTCTATTGATCTGTATTCCTATTCTCATGCGATTATTTTTATTTTCCTTGTGATGGATTATAAAATGTTTTGAAATTAGGTTAAGTATGGCATTTTGCTTTCCATTTTAAGGTTATTTTGTCTTCCCTTTGACTTCTGTATAATATTAAGAATCAGCTCCCACAAGGAGGCTACTGATACATTGCCTTTGATTGCACTGATCCTATAGATCAACTGGAGGAGAGACTTGGCTCCATAACAATACTGAGCTATCCAGTCTATGTGCAAAGTGTATCTCTATTCATTTCCATCTTCTTTAAATTTACCATGATTGAGTTTGTAGTTTTTAATGTATGGGTATTTTGGTAAATTCATCCATACGTATATTTTGCTTTTTAAACTGTTATAAATAGTATATTAAAATTTTCAATTCTCAGTGCTCACTGCTAGGATATAAAATATCATTGATTTTTGTTCTTTATTGACCAACTTTGTAATGCTGCTATCTTGCAAAACTCACTTACAAATAGACTTGGAAAAAGATTGTTTGCTTTCTTTTCCCTCTTTATTGGCCTTTTTTAGATTAGTTTGTACTACTCATTTGATCTCTCTTATCAACATAGATATGTCTCTTTTTGAGCATCAGTTTTTACCCCTTTTTTTTCATCTTGTCCCTTTGTGTGTGAGGGCCTACACTATGCAAAATGTAATATGTTTACCAACATTATACATAAACACTAATTGGACTAATTAGTATGTAGCCAGCAGCTGGAGTGACATGCAAGGCTGTAGTAATGTCACAACTCTAGACTATTTGGGGTGTAAAGTTGGAAATAACAATATTTTGAAGGAGTTTGATATTTGATACCTGTATAAAATATCATGATGCAACTTTCCTTTATTATTCATTTATTTCATTCCATAAGCTCTGACTTAGACGATTCCTTAGGTGAATGAAGACAGTCTGGCTTTATTGCCTCTCTTTCCATGGGCTTCGACCTAGACTTCCAGCCTTCATGTATTTTCATGGGCATTTTCACAGCTCGGTTGTTCTCTCTTTAAAGGAGCAAGCCACAGGCATGGGGAAACTAAGACATTGGAGCCTTTTAAAATGGATGCTTTGGAGATAATAAAGTAACTTTGATCAGACAACAGACTCAGGAAAAGATTTCAGGGTGTACTATAATATTTAATAAAGTTTTACCTTATTGAAGAATTAGAGATCCTTTGTTAAAGAATCACTCAGTTAATTCAGCCAGAGAGTAACTAAAAATTTGAAAATTTATAAGATTAATGTATTGATGTTATGTATATTCTATGCACTGATAAGCAAAGACGTAGACTTGCAAGTATTATTGCAATAAATTTATCTTAGGACAAGAAAGCTCTAAGATACCATGCAAAATAAATCCCATTTATGTAAATATATCCTAAAAGATGATATTGTTAAACAGCTGCACTCAGTAAGCCAGCAAATTTGGAAAACTCGCCAGTGGCCCCAGGATTAGAAAAAGGGGAGTTTTTATTTCAATCCCAAAGAAAGGCAAGGCCAAAGAATGTTAAAACTACAGTACAACTGCACTCATTTCACATGCTAGCAAAATTATACTCAAAGCCGTTCAAACTAGGCTTCAGCAGTATGTGAACCAAGAACTTCCAGAAGTCCAAGCTAGATTTAGAAAAGGTAGAGAAACCAGAGACCAAATTGCCAACATCTGTTGGATGACAGAAAC
Source organism: Cervus elaphus (assembly GCF_910594005.1). Lineage (NCBI taxonomy): Eukaryota > Metazoa > Chordata > Mammalia > Artiodactyla > Cervidae > Cervus > Cervus elaphus. The sequence continues at coordinate 13,085,937 of NC_057825.1, forward strand.
ATCAAGAGAATTACAGAGAAACATCTACTCCTCTTTCACTGACTACGCTAAAGCCTTTGACTGTGTGGATCTCAACAAACTGGAAAATTCTTCAAGAGATGAAAATACCAGAGCACCTTACCTGCCTCCTGAGAAACCTGTGTGCAGGTCGAGAAACAATAGCTAGCATGGGACATGGAACAACTGACTGGTTCCAGTTTGGGAAAGGAGTACATAAAGGCTGTATATTGTCACCCTGCTTATTTATTTTTTTTATTTATTTGTTTTTTATTGTAGTGGTTTTTGCCATACATTGACATGAATCAGCCATGGATTTACATGTGTTCCCCATCCCGATCCCCCCTCCCACCTCCCTCTCCATCCCATCCCTCTGGGTCTTCCCAGTGCACCAGCCCTGAGCACTTGTCTCATGCATCCCACCTGGGCTGGTGATCTGTTTCACCCTTGATAGTATACTTGTTTCAATGCTATTCTCTGAACATTCCACCCTCGCCTTCTCCCACAGAGTCCAAAAGTCTGTTCTGTACATCTGTGTCTCTTTTTCTCTTTTGCATATAGGGTTATCGTTACCATCTTTTTAAATTCCATATATATGTGTTAGTATACTGTATTGGTCTTTATCTTTCTGGCTTTCTTCACTCTGTATAATGGGCTCCAGTTTCATCCATCTCATTAGAACTGATTCAAATGAATTCTTTTTAATGGCTGAGTAATATTCCATAGTGTATACGTACCACGGCTTCCTTATCCATTCATCTGCTGATGGGCATCTAGGTTGCTTCCATGTCCTGGCTATTATAAACAGTTCTGCGATGAATATTGGGGTACACGTGTCTCTTTCAGATCTGGTTTCCTCGGTGCGTATGCCCAGGAGTGGGATTGCTGGGTCATATGGCAGTTCTATTTCCAGTTTTTTAAGGAATCTCCACACTGTTCTCCATAGTGGCTGTACTAGTTTGCATTCCCACCAACAGTGTAAGAGGGTTCCCTTTTCTCCACACCCTCTCCAGCATTTATTGCTTGTAGACTTTTGGATGGCAGCCATTCTGACTGGTGTGTAATGGTACCTCATTGTGGTTTTGATTTGCATTTCTCTGATTATGAGTGATGTTGAGCATCTTTTCATGTGTTTGTTAGCCATCTGAATGTCTTCTTTGGAGAAATGTCTGTTTAGATCTTTGACCCATTTTTTGATTGTCACCCTGCTTATTTAATTTATATACAGAATGCATCATGCAAAATGCCAGACTCAATGAATCACCAGGTGGAATCAAGATTGCTGGGAGAAACATCAACAACCTCACATAAGCAGGTGACACCACTTTAATGGCAGAAAGTGAAGAGGAACTAAAGAGCCTCTTTATGAGGGTGGAAGAGGAGAATGAAAACGCTGGCTTAAAATTCAACATTCACAAAACAAAGATCATGGCACCTCGTCCCATTGCTCATGGCAAATAGATGGGGGGAAAGTGGAAACAGTGATGGATTTTTTTTTCTTGGTAACTGCAGTCATGACAATAAAAGACACTTCACCTTGGAAGAACTGCTATGACATTTCCACACAGCATATTAAAAAGCAGAGACATCACTTTTCCAACAAAGGTAATTTAATCAAAGCAGTGGTTTTCCTGTAGTCATGTATGGATGTGAGAGTTGGACCATAAAGAAGACTGAGTGGCAAAATTGATACTTTCCAAATGTGGTATTGGAGAAGACTCTTGAGAGTCCCTTGAACAGCAAGGAGATAACACCAGTCAATCCTAAAGGAAATCAACCCTGAATATTCATTGGAAGGACTGATGCTGAAGATGAAACTCCAACAATTTAGCCACCTGATGCAGAGTCAACTCATTGGAAAAAACTCTGATGCTGGGAAAGATTGAGGGAAGGATAAAAAGGGGATGACAGAGGATGAGATAGTTGGATGGCATTACTGACTCAATGAACTTAAGTTTGAGCAAACTCTGGAAAATAATGAAAAACAGTGAAGCCTGTCATGTTGAAATTCATGGCGTTGCAAAGAGTCAGACATGGCTTACAGACTGAACAACAACTGCTGGAGTTGAACAACAGTGGAGTTGAACAACACCTCCAGTATTCTTGCCTGGAGAATTCCACTGACAGAGGAGCCTGGTGGGCTACAGCCCATGGGGTTGCAAAGAGTCAGATATGACTGAGAGACTAACATTAAGATAGAACAACAACAAATGTAAATATAAAGTTTTATGGATAAAAACCATTTTGGAAGTATAAAAAATGAAAAAAAGACAGGGGAAATACTTTGGTTTTCTCATACTACTGTATTTAGATTTCTACCATGAAGCAGATTTATTGAGAGGCAACAGACTAAGAAGACTAAGAAGACTCCCAGTCTCGGCTTGGGAGAAAACTCCATCCTCACATCCCAAGCTTTGACTTAACTAGGGGAAATTTAAACTAGTAGGAAGGGTCAGTCAGCAGGTCTTTCCATATCTCTTTTGGGCTCACACCCACAGGGCATCAGCATGACTTTCTTCCTAAGGATACTGTTTTCTTAGTGTCAGCCCTTCGGACCACGTGTGTCAAAATTCTCTGGCAGCAGAGTTCAAGAATGAGCGTCACTGGAGCTGGAGCTGGGATCTGCATCTTTAATAATCTCCCCAGGGCATTCTAGGGAATATCAAAGTTTAAGAACCACTGCCCTAGGGCATGTGTCCTGGAGGGAGAAACAAGAAAAATGAGCAATTAATACATGTTTAATGCATGTTTCTAACCTAGAGCTTGGAGCCCTGTCCCCTTGGGTCCCCTCCCTGGTGGACGGAGCACAGTCTTCGTGTCTCCATTTCTGACATTGTTGAATTGAGGATCAAGCTCTTTTGTCTCTGATGCTGGTGAGTGGTTCAGGACCACAGAAGTGGATAAATCTTGTCTCCAGGTGTCCTACAGAGAAGCTGAGAAACCAGTTCTTACTCAAGGCAACTAGATCAATCAAGCATAAAGTTCAGAAAAGAACTGCATATCCTACGGCAATAGCAGGTGTGCATTTATGTGTGTGTGTGTGTGTGTGTGTGTGTGTGTGTGTGTAAATACAGGTGTCCAGCATGTCTCTGTGCTCTGGTTATGATACTTTTTATTACTAGTTCTTAAAGATGAGCAGAGAAGGCATATCAGGGCATATCTCTTTGACACCTCTTGGCAGCAACTGTTTTTATTTTGGATTAGGGAACTCTTCAACAAGAGGATTTTGTTGAATCAGGAGGATATTGGAGAATGATAAATATGAGTGTTAGTAAAAGTATACATATAGCTGCCAGTAGTATTTTTACTTCATAGAGTGTGATATTATAAGATTGAGCTCTTAGAAAATCTGAGTTCAGTTAACAGGTAAGCTTCATTTTTTTTCTTCAACCTTTATACCTAGGGGAATCTGGCTATTTAGTTGCTTATTTATTTTTAAAGAATTTTTTTGATGTGGATCATTTTAAAAATTCTTTGCTGAATTTATTACCATTTATTTTTGTTTCATGTTTTGGTTTTTAGCTGTAAGGCATGTGATTTCTTTATATGTGGAACAGGGATTGAACCCACACCCCCTGACTTCCAAGGTGAAATATTAACCACAGGACCGCCAGGAAATTTCTTGGCTGTGTATTTATGACCCACTTTCCTTTGAGAACTGGTTGTTGAACAGTCCTCCTTATATTTTACATATGAAAGGACTTTGAAGTCAGATTTCTGTAGGTCAATATGTCACAACCTGAAGGTCAAACCTTATGATTGTATGTCCAGAAACGGAAGAGAAATTACAGAGGTCTTTAGCTTACTATTTCTCTGCTAAGAAAGTGTGATACTTTCTCTTTACTGAGGTAATGGAAAAATGCCACTGAGCCAGTTTCTTTTCTGTATCAAACTCAATTCTTGGTTGGTAATTCCCTCACTATACATGGTAATACCATTCATCTTAGGGGTTTTTGCAGGGCAATGCAAACAGACCCTGACATATTCACCAACAACAGAAAGTACTCATTTTGATAAGCCAGCTGCAATCAAAATGTGCTTCTTTCACTGTCTTTTCATTCCCAGCAGACAGGAGAGGAGCATGAAGAGGGAGAATCAGAGCAGCATGTCCAAGTTCCTCCTCCTGGGACTCCCCATCCGGCCAGAGGAGCAGGGCATGTTCTTTGCCCTGTTCCTGGGCATGTACCTGACCACAGTGCTGGGCAACCTGCTCATCATTCTGCTCATCAGGCTAGACTCTCGCCTCCACACCCCCATGTACTTCTTCCTCAGCCACTTGGCCCTCACTGACATCTCCTTTTCATCTGTCACCGTCCCTAAAATGCTGATAAATATGAAGACTCAGGATCAATCCATCCCCTATGCAGGATGCATAACACAGATGTATTTCTTCCTATTTTTTACTGGTCTGGATGATTTTCTGCTCACCTCAATGGCCTATGATCGGTACGTGGCCATCTGTCACCCTCTCCACTACAGCACCATCATGGGACAGGGGCTGTGCACCTTACTAGTAACTGTGTCCTGGATTCTCTCCTGTGCCAATGCCCTGTGTCACACCCTCCTCCTGACCCGGCTGTCCTTTTGTGCTGACCACAGCATCCCCCATTTCTTCTGTGACCTTGGTGCCCTGCTGAAGCTCTCCTGCTCAGACACATCCCTCAATGAGCTGGCCATTTTCACAGCAGGAGTGGCTGTTATCGTCCTCCCATTCATATGCATCCTGATCTCTTATGGATGCATTGGGACCACCATCTTGAAGGTCCCCTCCACCAAGGGGATCTGCAAAGCATTGTCCACATGTGGCTCCCACCTCTCTGTGGTGTCTCTGTATTATGGAACAATTATTGGACTGTATTTTTTCCCCTCATCCAACACTTCCAGGGATAAGAGCACCATTGCCTCTGTGATGTACACAGTGGTCACTCCACTGCTGAACCCCTTCATTTACAGCCTAAGGAACAGGAACATGATGGGGGCCCTGGAGAGACTCTTGCACAGGGCAAAAGTCTTGTCTCAGTGATGTTTGTTCGTCTTTGTAACAGCCATGTGTGTTCACAAAACCTCAGATCATATATCCCTAGATTTGAGCCCAGCATGGAATAAATACTCAGTAAATGTTTGATTGTCGAATTGCATTCCTTTACAATTATTGTCTATTTCCTAACAGTTCATTAGCATAAATTGTGAATTTTGAGTTTATGTTCTTGAGTTTTGATCTTGTCTATAAGGCTGAGCATTTATATAGGTGGTAGTACTTCACCTCTCCTCTTATTTCCTAGTGATTTATTTCTTTTTAAAAATTTAATTTTTAATTTACTTTTTATTGGAAAATAATTGCTTTACAGTATTTTGTTGGTTTTTGCTATATAGCAACATGAATCAACTGTAAGTGTGCATATATTCTCTCTCTCCTGACCCTCCCTCCTACCCTCCCCATGTTTGCAGCCCTCAGGTCGTCACAGATACCACACTGAGTTTCCTGTGCTATGGAGCAGTTTCTCATTAGCAATCTAATTCAAACATGGTAGTGTGTGTATGTCAATGGTACTCTCTCAGTTTGCCCCACCCTCTCCTTCTCCTGAGCAAACTCTGAGAAGGACAGGGGAGAATGGTATGCCGCAGTCCACGGGCTTGCAAAGAGTCAGACAAGACTTAGTGACTGAATAGCAACAACTCCTCCTCCAACTGTGTCTAGAAATTCATTCTCTATGTCTGCCTCTCTACTCTTGCCTGTCTAATCTGTTCGTCACTACCATTTTTCTAGATTCCATATATAGACATTAACACACAATATTTATTTTTCTCTTTACTCTGTATGTCAGACCCAGACAATATGTAGACCATCCACGTTCTGGTAATGGCACAATTTTGGTAACGTTTTGTGGCTGCATAATATTCCATTGTATATATGTGCCACCTCTTCTGTATCTATTTCTGTGTCATTGGGCATTTACTACTGTGCATAAAATGAATAACTAATAAGAATCTATTGTATAGCACAGGGAACTCTACTCAAAGCTCTGTGGTGGCCTAAATGGGAAGGAAATTTTTAAAAAGGGATATACATATGTATATGTATGGCAGATTCAGTGTTCTGAGAAGAGAAAATAACACAACATTGTTAAACAACGATAGTCCAATAACTTTTTTAAAAAAAGTTTCTTTGGAAAAGCAAATGCCTTTTATTTTTATGAAATCAAGATTCTACTCTTTTCCTTTTAGTGTTCATGACTTTTGTGTCTTATTTAAGAAAATATTCCTTATCCCACGTTTACCAAGATTTGTCCAAGTTTTTCTTGAAGATAGTTTTATAGTTATAGTCCTTACACATTTCATCCATTTTGAGTTATGTTTTGCATGTGGTGCAGCACAAGAGTCCATGTTCACTTAAGACATATTGATACTGAAGCATGCTGGCACCATTTATTGAAATGCTGTCCTTGCCACATTACATTGCCTTGGTGCATTTGTAAACTATTAATTGACCTTCTACGTATTGATATATTTTGAAATTATTCACTGTTCTATTGATCTATATTCCTATTCTTATGCAATTATTTTTATTTTCCTTGATTTGGAGTATAAAACAGTTTTGAAATTAGATAAAGTAAGTATGGCATTTTGCTTCTCATTTTAACATTTTTTGTCTTCTCTTTTCAGTTTAGTTCGGTTCGGTCACTCAGTTGTGTCTGACTCTTTGTGACCCCATGGACTGTAGCACACCAGGCCTTCCTGTCCATCACCAACTCCCGGAGTTTAATCAAATTCATGCCCATTGAGTCGGTGATGCCATCCAACCATCTCATCCTCTGTTGTCCCCTTCTCCTCCCACCTTCAATCTTTCCCAGCAACAGGGTCTTTTCAAATGAGTCAGTTCTTTGCAGCAGGTGGCCAAATATTGGAGTTTCAGCTTCAGCATCAGTCCTTCCAATGAATATTCAAGACTTATTTCCTTTAGGATGGACTGGTTGGATCTCCTTGCAGTCCAAGGGACTCTCAAGAGTCTTCTTCAACACAACAGTTCAAAAGCATCATTTCTTTGGTGCTCAGCTTTCTTTATAGTCCAAGTCTCAGATCCATACATGATTACTGCAAAAAACCATAGCTTTGACTAGATGGACTTTTGTTGGCAAAGTAATGTCTCTGCTTTTCAATATGCTGTCTAGGTTGGTCATAACTTTTCTTCCAAGGAGCAAGCATCTTTTAATTTCATGGTTCCAGTTACCATCTACAGCGATTCCGGAGCCCAAGAAAATAAAGTCTGTCACTCTTTCCACTGTTTCCCCATCTATTTGCCATGAAGTGATGGGACCGGATGCCACGATCTTAGTTTTCTGAATGTTGTATTTTAAGCCAACTTTTTCACTCTCCTCTTTCAGTTTCATCAAGAGGCTCTTTAGTTCCTCTTCACTTTCTGCCATTAAGGTGGTGTCATCTGCATATCTGAGGTTATTGATATTTCTTCCAGCAATCTTTTTTTAAAAAATTAATATATTAAAAAAAATTTAGGCTAATTACTTTACATTATTGTAGTGGTCTTTTCCACTACATGACATGAATTTAGTGACATGTCCACTACATGACATTTCCACTAGTGACATGAATCAGCCATGGGTGTACATGTGTCCCCCATCCTGAAGCCCCCTCCCACCTCCCTTCCCGTCCCATCCCTCAGGGTCGTCCTAGTCCTCTGGCTCTGAGCACCCTGTCTCATGCATTGATCCTGGACTGGTGATCTATTTCACATATGGTAATATACGTTTCAATGGTATTCTCTCAAATCATCCCACCCTCACCTTCTCCCACAGAGTCCAAAATTCTGTTCTTTACATCTGTGTCTCTTTTGCTGTCTCTCATATAGGGTCATCATTACCCTCCTTCTAAATTCCATATATATGTGTGAATATACTGTATTGGTGTTTTTCTTTCTGACTTACTTCACTCTGTATAATAGGCTCCAGATTCATCTGCCTCATTAGAACTGATTCAAATGCATTCTTTCTAATAGCTAGGTAATATTCCATTGTGTATTTGTACCAGAGCTTTCTTTCTTTTTTGTTTTTATTTTTTAATTAATTTCTTTCTTTTAATTGGAGGTTAATTACTTTATAATATTGTAGTGGTTTTGCCATACATCGACACGAATCAGCCACGGGCACACATGTGTTCCCCATCCAGAACCACCTCCCATCTCCCTCTGCATCTCATCCCCCAGGGTAATTCCAGTGCACCAGCCTTGAGCACCCTGTCTCATACATCCAACTTGGACCAGTGATCCACTTCCATATGATAATATACAAGTTTCAATGCTCCCTCTCAAATCATCCCACCCTCATCTTCTCCCACAGAGTCCCAAAGACTGTTCTTTACATCTGTGTCTCTTTTGCTGTCTCACATATAGGGTCATTGTTACTATCTCTCTAAATTCCATATATATGTGTTAATATACTTTATTGGTGTTCTTCCTTCTGACTTACTTCACTCTGTATGATAAACTCCAGTTTCATCGACCTCCTTAGAACTGATTCAAATGAGTTCTTTTAAACAGCTGAGTAATATTCCATTGTGAATATGTACCACAGCTTTCTTATCAATTCATCTGCCAATGGACATCTAGGTTGCTTCCATGTCCTAGCTATTGTAAACAGTGCTGTGATGAACATTGGGGTACATGTGTCTCTTTCAATTCTGGTTTCCTCGGTGTGTATGCCCAGCAGTGGGATTGCTGGGTTGTATGTCTCCTGGCAATCTTGATTTCAGCTTGTGCTTCATCCAGCCAAGTGTTTCTCATGATGTACTCTGCATATAAGTTAAATAAGCAGGGTGACAATACACAGCCTTGACCTACTCCTTTCCCTATTTGGAACCAGTTTGTTGTTCCATGTCAAGTTCTAACTATTGCTTCCTGACCTGCATACAGATTTCTCAAGAGGCACGTCAGGTGGTTTGGTATTCCCATCTCTTGCAGAATTTTCCACAGTTTGTTGTGGTCCACAGAGTCAAAGGCTTTGGCATAGTCAATAAAGCAGAAATATATGTTTTTCTGGAACTCTCTTGCTTTTTTGATAATCCAGCAGATGTTGGCAATTTGATCTCTGGTTCCTCTGCCTTTTCTAAATCCAGCTTGAACATCTGGATGTTCACAGTTCACACACTGCTGAAGTGTGGCTTGGGGAATTTTGAGCATTACTTTATGTGCATGTGAGATGAGTGCAATTGTGCGATAGTTTGAGCATTCTTTGGCATTGCCTTTCTTTGGCATTGGAATGAAAACTGACCTTTTCCAGTACTGTGGCCACTGCTGAGTTTTCCAAATTTCCCGGCATATTGAGTTCAGTACTTTCATAGCATCATCTTTTAGGATTTGAAGTAGCTCCACTGGAATTCCATTACCTCCACTAGCTTTGTTCATAGTGATGCTTCCTAAGGCCCACTTGACTTTGCACTCCAGGATGTCTGCCTCTAGGTGATGAACACATCGTTGTGATTATTTGGATCATGAAGTTCTTTATTGTATAGTTTTTGTGTGTATTCTTGCCACCTCTTCTTAATATCTTCTGCTTCTGTTAACCCATACCATTTCTGTCCTTTATTGCACCCATCTTTGCATGAAACATTCCCTTGGTATCTAATTTTCTTAAAGAGGACTCTAGACTTTCCCATTCTATTATTTTCTTCTATTTCTTTGCACTGATCACTGAGGAATGCTTTCTTCTCTCTCCTTGCTATTCTTTGGAATTATGCATTCAAATGGACACATCTTTCCTTTTCTCCTTTGCCTTTTCTTTCTCTTCTATTCTCAACTATTTGTAAGGCCTGCTCAGATGATCATTTTGCCTTTTTGCATTTCTTTTCCTTGGAGATGATCTTGATCCCTGCCTCCTGTACAATGTCACGAACCTCTGTCCAAATTTCTTCAGGCACTCTATCAGATCTAATCCCTTGAATCTGTTTCTCACTTCCATTATATAATTGCAAGGAATTTGATTTAGGTCATACCTGAATGATCTAGTAGTTTTCCCTACTTTCTTCAACTGGAGTCTGAACTTTGCATTAGGGACTTCATGGTCTGTGCCACAATCAGCTCTTGGTCTTGTTTTTGCTGATTGTATAGAAATTCTCCATCTTGACTGCAAAGAATATAATCAATATGATTTCGTTATTGCCCATCAGGTGATGTCCATGTGTAGAGTCTTCTCTTGTGTTGTGGGAAGAGGATATTTGCTATGGCAGTGGGTTCTCTTGACAAAACTCTATTAGCCTTTGCCCTGCTTCATTCTATACTTCCAGGCCAAATTTGCCTGTTACTCCAGGTGTTTCTTGACTTCCTACTTTTGCATTCTCATCCCCTATAATGAAAAGGACATCTTTTTTGGGTGTTAGTTCTAGAAGGTCCTGTAGGTCTTCATAGAACTGTTCAACTTCAGCCTCTTTAGCCTTACTGGTTGGGGAATAGACTTGGATTACTGTGCTATTGAATGGTTTGCTTTGGAAATGAACAGAGATCATCTGTCATTTCTGAGAGTGCATCCAAGTACTGCATTTCAGACTCTTTTGTTGACTATGATGGTTACTCCATTTCTTCTAAGGGATTCTTCCCCACAGTAGTAGATATAATGGTCATCTGAGTTAAACTCACTCATTCCAGTCCATTTTAGTTTGCTGACTCCTAAAATGTTGATGTTTGATCACTTCCAATTTGCCTTGATTCATGGACCTAACATTCCAGGTTTCTATTCAATATTGCTCTTTACAGCATTGGGCTTTAGTTCCATCACAAGTGACATCCACATCTGTCTTCCCTTTTACTTCAGATTAAGAATCAGATTCTACGAGTAGGCTACTGATACATTGCCTTTGATTGCACTGACCCTATAGATCAATTGGAGGAGAGACCTGGCTCCATAATGATATTGAGTTATCCAGTCTATGGGCAAAGTGTATCTGTATTCATTTGCATCCTCTTTAAATTTACCATGAATGTGTTTGTAGTTTTTAACATATCAGTATTTTGGGAAATTCATTCATAAGCATATTTTGCTTTTTAAATTGTTTTAATTAGCATATTAAAATTTCGATTCTCAGTGCTCACTGCTAGGATATAAAGTATCATTGATTTTTGTTCATTATTCATCAACTTTGTAATCCTGCTACCTTGCAAAGCTCACTTAGTACAAATAGATTTGGAGAAAGATTTTTTGCTTTCTTTTCCCTCTTTTTGGCCTTCTTTGAGATTAGTTTATACTATTCATTTTTTCTCTCTTATCGACATACTACATATATGTCTTTTTTTGAGCATCAGGTTTTTACCCCTGTTTTTTCATCTTGTCCCTTTACGTGCGTGTGCCTGCACTATGCAAGATGTAATATGTTTACCAATGCTATACAGAAACAGAAGACTAATTAGTTTGTAACCAGTAGCTGGAGTGACATGCAAGGTTGTGATGATGTCCACAACTCTAGTCTGTTTGGGGTGTAAAGATGGAAATCCCAATATTTTGAAAGCCTTGGATATATGATACATGTATAAAATATTATGATGCAACTTTCATCATTATTCATTTATTTCATTCTGTAAGCTCTGATTTAGATGATTCCTTAGGTGAATGAAAACAGTCTGGCTTTATTGCCTCTCTTTCCATGCGCTTCCACCTAGCCTTCCATTCTTCATGTATTTTCACGGACATTTTCACAGTTCAGTTGTTCTCTCTTCAAAAGAGCAAGCCACAGGCATGGGGGAATTAAGACATTGGAGCCTGTTAAAACGGATGCTTTGGAGATAATAAAGTAACCTTGATCAGACAACAGACACAGGAAAAGATTTCAGGGTGTACTATAATATTTAATAAAGTATTACCTTATTGAAGAATTAGAGATTCTTTGTTAATGAACCACTCAGTTAATTCAACAAGAGAGCAGCTAAAAATTTGAGATTAATACCTTGATGTTATATGTGTTTTATGCACTGATAAGCATAGAAGTAGACTTGCAAGTATTATTACAATAAATTTAGGAGGAGAAAGCTCTAAGGTACCATGCAAAACAAATCCCATTTATGTAAACGTATCCTAAAAGATAATGCTGTTAAACTGTTGCACTCAAAATGCCAGCAAATTTGGAAATCTCGCCAGTGGCTCCAGGACTAGAAAAGGGAAGTTTTCATTTCAATTCCAAAGAGAGGCAAGACCAAAGAATGTTAAAACTACAGTACAACTGCACTCATTTCACATGCTAGCAAGATTATACTCAAAGCCACTCAAACTAGGCTTCAGGAGTATGTGAACCAAGAACTTCCAGAAGTCCAAGCTAGATTTAGAAAAAGCAGAGGAACCAGAGATCAAATCACCAACATCTGTTGGATAATAGAAACATCAAGAGAATTAAAGAAAAACAGCTACTCCTCTTTCACTGACTACGCTAAAGCCTTTGACTGTGTAGATCACAACAAACTGTGGAAAATGCTTCAAGAGATGGAAATACCAGAGAACCTTACCTGCCTCCTGAGAAACCTGTGTGCAGGTCAGGAAGCAATAGTTAGCATGGGACATAGAACAACTAACTGGTTCCAAATTGGGAAAGGAGTACATAAAGGCTGTTTATTCTCACCTTACTTATTTAATTTGTATACATAATGCATCATGCGAAATGCCAGACTGGATAAATCACCAGCTGGAATCAAGATTGCTGGGTGAAATATCAACATCCTCACATATGCAGATGACACCACTTTAATGGCAAAAAGTGAAGAGGAACAAAAGAGCTTCTTGATGAGGGTAGAAGAGGAGAATGAAAAAGCTGGCTTAAAATTCAACATGCACAAAACAATGATCTTGGCATCCTGTCCCATTGCTTCATGGCAAATAGAAGGGGAAAAGTGGAAACAGTGACAGATTTTATTTTCTTGGGTTCAATTCCACTTCATTCGGTGACTGCAGTCATGAAAATTTAAGACACTTGATCCTGGAAGAACAGCTATGGCAAATCTACATAGCATATTAAAAAGCAGAAACATCACTTTTCCAACAAAGGTAATTTAGTCAGTGCTATGGTTTTCCTGTAGTTATGTACAGCTGTCAGAGTTGGAATGTAAAAAAGACGTATTCATATTTGCAACTCAGCAAATATCGATGCTTTCTGAATGTGGTACTGGAGAAGACTCTTGAGAGTCTCTTGAACAGCAAGGAGATCACACCAGTCAATCCTAAATGAAATCAACTCTGAATATTCATTGGAAGGACTGATGCTGAAACCCCAATACTAAAACCAGATGCAAAGAGCCAACTCATTGGAAAAGACCCTGACACTGGGAAAGATTGAGGGCAGGAAAAAAAAGGGGACGACAGAGGATGAGATGGTTGGATGGCATTACTGACTCAATGAACAAGAGTTTGAGCAAACTCTGGGAGATAGCGAAAAACAGGGAAGCCTGGCATGGGGTTGTAAAGAGTCGGACTTGGCTTAGCGAATGAACAACAACATCTGGAGTTGAACAACACTGAAGCTGAAAAACAACTCTGGTATTCTTGCCCGGAGAATTCCACTGACAGAGGAGCCTGGTGGGCTACAGTCCGTGGGGTTGCACAGAGTCAGACACGACTAAGTGACTAACACTTCGATAGAACAACAACAAATATTAATATAAAATTTTATGAATAAAAACCATTTTAGAAATATAAAAGATGAATAAAAGACAGGGGAAATACTTTGAATTTCTCATATTGTATTTGAATTTCTACCGTGAAGCAGATTTATTTAGAGGCAACAAACTAAGAAGGCATCTCGGCTTGGGAGAAAACTCCATCCTCACATCCCAAGCTTTGACTTAACTAGGGGAAATCTAAGCTAGTAGGAAGGGTGAGTCAGGAGTTCTTTCCACATCTCCTTTGGGATCACACCCACTGGGCATCATCGTGATGTTCTTCCTAAGGATACTGTTTTCTCAGTGTCAGCTCTTCGGACCACATGTGTCAGAATTCCCTGGCCACAGAGTTCAAGAATGAGCATCACTGGAGCTGGAGCTGGGAACTACATCTTTAATAATCTCTCCAGGGCATTCTAGGGAACATCAAAGTTTAAGAACCACTGCCCTAGGGCATGTGTCCTGGAGGGAGAAACAAGAAAACTGAGCAATTAATACATGTTTAATGCATGTCTCTAGCCAAGAGCTTGGAGCCCTGTCCCCTTGGGTCCCTTCCCTGGTGGACAGAGAACAGTCTTCACGTCTCCATTTCTGACATTGTTGAATTGAGGATCAAGCTCTTTTGTCTCTGATGCTGGTGAGTGGTTTATTTATCCACAGAAGTGGATAAATCTCTACTCCAGGTGTCCTACAGAGAAGCTGAGAAACCAGTTCTTACTCAAGGCAGCTAGATCATTCAAGCATAAAATTCAGAGACGAACTGGGTCTCCTATGGCAATAGTAGGTGTGTGTGTGTGTGTGTGTGTGTGTGTGTGTGTGTGTGTGTAGGTGATCAGCACTTCTCTGTGCTCTTGCTTGTGATACTTTTTATTACTACTTTTAAAGATGAGGGGAAAATGCATATCAGGGCGTATCTCTTTGACATATCTTGGCAGCAACTGTTTTTATTTTGGATTAGGGAACTCTTCAACAAAAGAATTTTGTTGAATCAGGACAATACTGGAGAATGATAAATATGAGTACTAGTAAAAATACATATAACTGCCAGTAATATTTTTTACTTCGTAGAGCAGTGATATTGC